>NC_048227.1:25455352-25637911 GCF_002007445.2 Ailuropoda melanoleuca
TTTTGACTTCTTATATATACTGTGTTCCCTTGTGCTTTTATAGACTTGCCCTTGTCCTGGGTACCTTTCCTCAGCTCTGCCTTTTGGACTACCTGGACTAACCATCCGTGTTTTGGAAGCCTTTCCTTTCCTTCCCAGTCTGGGGAGGTATCCTCCCGTATACTTTCACCCTCTCACATGGGAATCTGGGCCGATGTTCTGCATCCATGAGATTATTCTGCTCTAAATGGACTCTTATTTGTCCATTTCAGCAACTCTTTCCCCACCTGGACTTGAGCTCCACAAGAGTTCATTGGCTGCTCCTTTTTTTTTTTTTTNAGCCCAACCCACCCAGCTAAGGCACTCCTGGATTCCTGATGCTTGGAAACCAAATGAGATAATAAATGTTTGTTTTTGAAGCTATTAAGTTCTGGAATATTTATTACACAGCCACAGATAACTAATACAAAGTGAATGTCACATTGAGGGAAGGAGTGAATGGTCTAGAATGGCTGGCATTGGAGATGCATGGCAGAGGCGGGCAAAGAATACAAAGAAGGGAGACTGGAAAGGCAGAGAAAGGTCAAGGTGCAAAAGACCTTGAAATGCGCACTCAGAAATTTGACCTTCATTCTGATGGGACTTGGGTCATCATGGGACAGTAACGTTTGTGCATTTTTTTACTTCTAATAACACAAATATGGCACTCTTCTGTTCAAGTCTCCCTGTGGTTTCTCATTGATTTAAGCATAAAGGATAAACACTAAGTAAAGCAGACAGGGACCTTTGGTTTTCTTTCTCTTCCTTTTTTTTCCAGCCTAATCTTTTGCCACTCTGTGCCAGTACTGTCCCCATCCCAACACACACATACACATTCCCAACACTCCTTCTCCCTCAAACATTTTGACTTCTTATATATACTGTGTTCCCTTGTGCTTTTATAGACTTGCCCTTGTCCTGGGTACCTTTCCTCATCTCTGCCTTTTGGACTACCTGGACTAACCATCCGTGTTTTGGAAGCCTTTCCTTTCCTTCCCAGTCTGGGGAGGTATCCTCCCGTATACTTTCACCCTCTCACATGGGAATCTGGGCCGATGTTCTGCATCCATGAGATTATTCTGGTCTAAATGGACTCTTATTTGTCCATTTCAGCAACTCTTTCCCCACCTGGACTTGAGCTCCACAAGAGTTCATTGGCTGCTCCTTTTTTTTTTTAATCTCTGAATATAGTAGGTGTCTAATAAATGTTTGTTGAACAAATGAATGAATACATGATTGAGTTGTTGCAGACGTCTATGTCTGCAGAAATCCAGATTTCTCTGTGGTTTGGTAGCTAGGTGATTCATCTCGGAAGGTTTCTGAAGAAAAATAAGTCCAGCATTAAGGAGTCTTATCTTGCCCCATGGATGTATGTACCTTGTATTTGAGCTGGACATAAACACGGATATAGCAATAGCGGGTCTCATTCTCCTCCACAAATCACTGGACTAGTTCCCCTTAGAGCAGACCAAGAGGCATTACCCTCACTTTGAAACATGACCTAATTTCACTGACTCGTGGGCAGAAACCCTGAGATGTTGATCCCTTTTCACCAATATCCCCAATCTTTTCTGATATGACAGGGGGGAAAAAGAGTATCCATGACCCTGATCATTTTCAAACAAGTTTGTTCTTGTTAACTGTTTGGAGCCCATTAAGTGTGTGGAGACTGTTTTTGGGAAGTGAGTGTGGCTTAAGGATACAAGATGGGGCACAGCTGAGAATCTGAAATGCCTCAGATCAGTGCAAAATGGTGAGCCAGAAATCTGAGAATTATGTAGGACAGAGGTCAGCAAACTATAGTCCACAGGCCAAATCCAGCTCTATTTTTTATGGCCCTTGAGCTATGAATGGTTTTTACAGTTTTTAATGGTTACATTTTAAGTGGTTACATAAGCCTGTGTAATAGCTTTGATTCTGCCTCTTGGTTTGCAAAGCCTAAAATATTTACTATATATGGCCATTTAAGAAAAAGTTTGTTGATCCACAATGTACAACAAGAGAGAAAGAATTCCTCAGAATGGAATCTGGTGAACAGACATGTCTACCATGGATTTTTAAGTTGCCTGCAATGGGATGTGCCATGTAACGCCCCTCTTCTGTATCCCCTAGGGAATCTGTGTCACCTCTAGATTGGCCATTAAGACTTGTGAGTCACAGGCTCTTTAGTTGGGCACACAGGGGGGACTCAATGTATGTGTCTGAAAACAGGGATAGGGCACACAGAGGCAGAGGCTGGTGTAGCAGAGAGAAATCATCATCTGGTCACTTATGGCCTCCCTGTTACTGTCTTTAGGGTCTCAGGTCAGGTGGGAGAGCAATGACACGAACCCATCCCCCTTCTTCTCTCCCTACTGCCTAAAGGAGCTCCAGCCTGCTGGGTCTAACTGCCACTGTCCTCTGAGAGGGTATGTCCCGCCTTCACTTAATCACAGGGTCCCCTCCTCTCCCAGCAGCCCATCAGCCAGAGTGCACAGCCACTTCTCAAAGAGAGCCCTCTTACCCATCAGGGGACGATAATGCCCGGCAATCATTTTGGCTTTTCCAGACTTAATGTTCTCTCTCCTCAGGTCCTTCCTGCACCAATGGGAAGTGTAAGGATGCTATTTTAAGACATCCGTTCCTACCAAAATACCACTTTGAGACACTCATGTCCTTCCTTTCCAATAATCTCTTTTGTTTAAAGCATAAAGAACTTATCAGGCGGGGCAAGTCATAGCTTCCCATGGGAAGCAAGCCAAAGGGCAGTGTGGAGGTTCGTACAGTATTTCTGCTGCCCCAAGGCATCAGTGCTTTCCGACTCATAATGCTAATGGCAGTGAAGGTCCTTTGTCTTATTCAGTTTCTCATTCTCATCTTCATAGACCGGGGAACTACAGGGAGAGGTCACCAGGGACCCAGGCTTCATGTGACGAGCATCAGGGTGAGACAGGACAGGCTGATTATGGCCAAGTGGGCACTCAGCCTGGCCACAGGGAAAAGAGCTGGAGAACATAAAGAGAAAGAGAAAAGAAAAGGCGGTGGAAATAGTTTTTCCTACCATGGCAAAAATAATTGGGACTACATCTGAAGGTAGCATGAGGGCTGGGTATCCACTGTCATTATTCAAATGAATGGATATTTGACAGAATGAATGATTTCCCACATAGCCCCCATAAACTTTTAGGTCTTATTTCCATCACTGTATCCTGCCCTTCTAAGGATAGCTAATATTTACTGACTGCTAACTATGCATCAGGTACAACGCTCATTTATTTATTTATTTATTTATTTATAAAAGACTTATTTATTTGAGAGAGAGAATGAGCATGCGTGTGTGCAAGTGGGGGGAGAGGCAGAGGGAGAGAAGCAGACTCCCTGCTAAGCATGGAGTGCAACACGGGGCCGATTCTAGGACCCTGAGATCATGACCTGAGCCGAAATCAAGAGATGCTTAACTGCCTAAGCCACCCAGGTGCCCCGATGCTAATCAGTTTGTAAGATTCAGCTCATTAACGGCAAACTACAATCCTGCAGTGTAGGAGCTACTGTTACCCTGGATTTACAGAAGAGGAAACTAAAGCTCAGAGAGGTTAAGCCACTTGCCCACCGTCATACAGCTTGTGAGTGGCAAAGCTGGGACACACAGCCAGGCCTGACCCCAGAACCCGAGCTCATAACTGCTCCTTTAGATCAGCTCTCCCAAGGACCTTGCCTCCAGGATCTTGTCTCCTGTGCCAGCCGGGCACCAGCATACGGTTTGGAGAAACCAGCTCCTGTAGACAGCTGTCTAGGTGGTGTTGACGTTATAAATGGTATTATAAAAAAATAAGGATAAGGCTTATAAATCAGGCAAAGGGAAGTTATGATTCTTGTGGACACTCTAATCTATCTTCCTATAATTGCCTGTATATGAAATGCCTGCGTGAGGTTATCGGAGTATTCCCCGAATCGCCTGCGAAGGAAAGATTGCAATTTTAGCAACCCTTGTTACACAAACCATAGCAATCTGTTCTACTTTGACACTCTGACACCCCTGGCTGGCAAAAGGGATGGAAGTAGGGACAGACAGGAATTTGTGCACATTCCTGTTCCAAATGGGAAGTGTGAAGGGTTAACCATGAAGCATTCTCCCTGCAGAATGATGCTCTCTCCTCTAACCACGCCAAGGAAGCAATCTTTGGGATACTTGCAGAGAAAACCACAGTTCCACTTCTTTAAACCACCTTTAATCTTTAGCTCTAGAAACCCTAATTAGAAATCAATTCTGTTTTTTGTAGTAAATCTGACAGTGATTCTATCTCTAATGGCAGTGGCAAGATAAATAGTATGTCAGGTAAACTCAGCAGGAGAATGACATTTTCATTAGCAATTTACCGGGTGTGAAATTTCTACCAGGATAAGGCATTTCTGAACAATACAGGGTAACTATCCCCTTAGGATGACACATTCTACTAATTAATGGGGGACACTAGTGGGATTAAAGTCTGCTACCCAAATAATTTTAGTGCTCACAGCAGAGTTATTTTGTATGCACCTTGCACTGAGAAAATAAGTCAGGACCCAAAACAATAAACAAGCTGACATAACAAGATGATTGCAGCCTATTGCAGTCCAGAAAAATCTAATCTGGTCTCCTAACAGCATCACAATCTTTATTGTGACTGTATGGGTCCCAATTCATCAGCCCATTTCAGCAAGCTATCCCCACCAGTAATCATTCATTTTCAGGGTAGCCTCTGAATAGGTATCGACTTTAGAGACTGGCAATCCATCCCCAGTTCTGCAGCCCTCCAACCAGATTCCTTGGCAGTCTCTGAAGCAGGTTGGGAGAGAAAAATTTGGCCCCTGCATGCTGGACCTCCAGAGGGACTATGGAGGCAGAAGGGAGAAAGGGCAGACAAAATTCTCCAGCTCAATGCAAAGAGAGGATACAATCCTGGCATCACCTCTTGTTCCTGTTCCCATCCCAACAACGTCCCCAGCGATCTATCAGATCAGGGTGGAATTGTGGAATATCAGGACTAAAAGGTATAGAAAGAAGATGCTTACATTTCCTGAGGGCTGATTATATGCCCACTCTGGAGTCTTCAGGCTCTCAAGCACTATTATGGGGGATTCTTGGGAAAATCTGCTATAAGGGGCTCTGTCACGGTCCCATAATATTTTTTTCTCTTTTCAAGGAAACAGATGAGACTACTAGACTGGGACATGTTTGTAAGCGGAGATATGAAAAGGTCTCCACACCCCTGCTGAAGGGGGGCCTGCACATGTCCACCATGGATGAGCAATACAGGTGTAGACCTGGTTAAAACACTGAGTTTGGGAATCCCGCTTGGTTGTTCTGTTTGTTGTGTGCATCTCCATAGACAAATGGGGAAGGAACGTCGGGTCTTAGACATGGCAAAAGGAAGCTGTAATTGGAGTTTATCCTGGACTCATAATAAAAATGTTACAACACAGCCCTCCCCTTTGCTGGAAGCATCACTTGATATCCCAAGCAGTAGGCTCTGGAGTTGAAGCTGGTGCAACTCTGTATGACTTCCATCTGTACTCATCATGGAGTCATTCATGGAACCGGCATGTTAATCACTTTGCATGCTGTATCCCCCACCCCCAATCTTTCGGTGGGCCTCCACAGAGCCTGTTGAGTGGATAACGAGTCTGTGGTAGTGCCCCCTGACCACAAGGGGCTAAGGATAGACATGAAATCTAAGCCTAGACTGGCTTTAGAGATGGAGAATGTGGCTCAGGTACTCTATGCCGTGACTAATGGTCACATAATTCTGAGGCCTGCCTGGCTCTGAAAGGCATAGCCGATATACAGAGAGGAAAGAAGACAGGGCAGATGAGCCCTCAGAAAGACACAAAGAGGGACACAAAGAGTGTCCCCCATCTAGCCACACCCCTAAGGTAGAGATATGCACTGGGTTTCCTGGATTCCGAGCTCCAGGCTGAAATCCCTGTCCTTGGATTCTGCATGATGTCTCACTGTCATAGTCAGGGTCCTTTAGAGGCAAGTGTCAGAGACACAACTCAAGCTCGCTCAAGCACCAAGGGGGTGTACTGGCTTACAGAGCTGCAAAGTCTGGGGACAGATGACTGCAGATGCTGCATGTCAACAGAAGTCCCCTTCCTCATCTCCTGTTTCTGCTTTCCTCTGGGTCGGCTTCCTTCTCAGATGGGCTCACCAAATGCTCTCAGAAGTTCTGGCCTTGCAACCACAATGAAGAAAGTGCCCCACAGTCCCAGGAGGTTTAGAAAAATTGGGGGCCTGATGCTCATGGGATGGGTTAGGTCACAGCCACAAAGGAGCTGAGGCAGTGGGCAGAACATGATGACTAGTCAGTCCTCCCTTAGAAGTCCCTGTGAAGTGAAATCAGTACCACCCAAACCATGAGGATAAAGGCACAGAAAGCACAGGGACACCATCCAAAGAACACTGGGGTGTTGTTCTCAGAATGTGGTGCTGGGCAGGCAATAAGAGGGAACATCTGCTTTACCCCAGCATCCTGTTCAAGGAACTCTTGTTTTAAGTTAGTCTGAGAGGATTCTGCTTTTTGTCACCAAACAGCCCTTGACTAAACATCTAGAAAAATGTGTGGGAAATAAAGACGAGTAGGACAGATTTCGGCTGTCAAAGACCTTACCTTTTTGTAAGGAAGATAAACCCAATGTATATAAGTTGTACATCACAAGTAAAAGCTTGTTCCGAAGGTACAAGGAACCCCAGGATTTGAAAGGCAGTGATGCTGGCTAACGTAAGCAGGAAGTTTTCTCTGGTTTTCATTTCACTTGGGACTTAGGGAAAGAACTGTTAGGGTTTGAAATAGAGAGGGAGACTATTTCCAGTTAAAGAAAATGGTGTCATCAAAGACCTAGAGGCTGAAAAGTATAAGAATAAATAGAGATGAACAAGCTTACCCCAAAATATCTCCTGCATCTATCTCTCCCACCACCGCCCCAGTGTCATGCCTTGCCCAGACTCCTGGGACATTCACTTTTGCTCCAGTCCAACCATTTTTCACTTGCCACCTAGAATGACCTTTTCCAAATGCAAATCTGGTGATAATGATACCCTCCTTGCCTTTTCATGCTTCCCATTGCTCTGATGATCTAGATTAAAATTCTTACCCACTTTCGTCTCTTTGCCCTCCAGCCCATTGCATGTTCTCTAAGTTATATGAATTTTCCAAAGCCTCAGATACGCTGGGGAGGCCACCTGAAATGCCCCCTGCCATCCCAAACCCTTCATGTGTTGATTAATTTATACCCTTCCCTCAGACCTCTACTGAAGGAAGAACACTCTCACTAGGCTAGTTCAGATCTCCCTGTGATGCTTACCCACTGTCACCTCATTATTTGGCTTTATTTGCCTTATTTCAGTTAGTAAATAAAACTTAACTTGTATGACTATTTCATCAGTGAGTCTTCCTCCAAGAATAAGTTTTCTCAGCCTTGGTGCCACTGACATTTTGGCCCAGATCATTCCTTGTTGTGTGTGGGGGACAGGGCATTGAAGAATATTTAGCAGCATCCCTGACCTCTACCCACTAGATGCCAAGAACACTGCCTCCCTGACTTCTGGCAATCACAAATGTCTTGAGACTGCCCAAAGGTCTCCTGTGGGGGTGGATGGGGACCAAAATTTCCCCCATTAAAAACCACTGCTCTACAATCTACTGGACTGTGGACTCCATTAGGAAAGAAACCAATCCAGTACCTGGTAAATGTAGATAACGTGGTTCTCCATTAACTGAACTTCAGAATCACTTAGGGAGCTTTAAAAAATTATGATACATGACCCGACCCCATACTAAGTAAACAGGAGTCTCTGAAGGGATGGGGTGGAGGGACTGAGGTCCAGGCATCCATAAAATGTTAAGTCTCTTGTGCAGCTGGGGTTAATAATCACAGAAGTAAGTGTCCATTGCTGAAATCTTTGCTGGATTAATGTAAGGGAGGAATGGAGATAGTGAGAGGGTAAGAGAAGGCGGGGGGGGTGGTGGGAAGGAGGAAAACAGGGAGGAAGTACAAGGAAGGAAGAAAGGGAGGAAAGAAGAAGGAAAGGAAGAAAGAAAACCAAAGCCTCTTACTGGGCAGGGACTCATAAGAGAAAACTGGCTATTAAGGTTGGAAATCCAAGTTGGGACCATATTTGAAGAGCTGTGATTATTATTTTGTTGTACTTGGGGTAGCAACAGTAAGTCAATGAACATTGCAGAGCAAGGATGTTCAAGTTCAGTGTTTTAAGAAGTTAAGTGGGTCATCCAGCACAGAAGGAACTGGAATGAAGAGACCCAGGAACAAAATGAATTCTATGAAAACATTCGGGATGATGAGAAATAGAAAGGAGACAACAAATACCAAAGATTCTCTACGGGAAGAGTACCCAGGTGATTATAGTCATAAGTACAGGGCTGCCTTTGGAAATACAAGAGCCATGTGCCCATCATCCTGCAGTTTAGTCAGGAAGACAGATGTGGAAGACCAGTGACTAAAATGATGTTATGAAACATGAAGCCCAGGATGCCACTGGAGCATAAAGCAGGTGCCTAACCTGGTCTCAAGGATCAGACATCACTTCTCAGAGGAAAAGACATCTCCTCTAGGACTTCCAGAGTGAAGGGGGTGGGGTGGAAGAGGGAGAGGGAAGGGAACTAGGAAAATATAATTGGGTTGGGGTGTGGCAAGAGCAAAGCAGAACGGTGCCTAGCTGAGGCAAGAAAAGTCCTGGACAATCATGGAGGTCTTGTAAGCTCTACTCAGGACCTTAGACTCTATTCTAAGAGTCAGGATAAGCCATGGTGAGAGGGTTTTAAGCAAAGTAGCAACACCACACAGATTTGTGGGTTTTTTAGATCTTGTTTTTGCTATGGGGTGCAAAGTAGAAATGTGGATAAAGAAAAAAGTCAGCAAAATGTTTCCAAGGCTTTGAACCCACTTGAGTGCGATAAAGAATGGCCATATTAGCAGCACTGGGGAGAAGAAGCCAGTGACAAGAATTATGGGACAAGAGGTATCTGAACATTTTCTTCCATTATTTAATAAAATCTTTAGGTTCCTTGCACAGAGTTGCCACGTTGGGAAGGGGAAGGAAGAGCCTTCCATTGTTATAGGTCCTGCAGACTGTGCCTGGACCCCTCTTTGCCTGTAAGTGTTCAAATTTCAGTGTGAAGAGCCTGGTTTGAATGAACCCAAGACTCTTTTTTAACTCTGGGCAGTGAAGAATCTCTCCCAGGCAGTTTCTCTGTATCTCTGAAGAATCTCAACGAAGAAAGAACATGGCCTGTGGAGCAGACCAACCTAATTTCCAAACCCTGCCCTATGGCAGACCAGATGGATGATCTCCTTAACTAATCTGAGCCTCATTTTCCTCATCTACAAATTAGGAAGGCCAATACTTCCCTGTGTGGTTGTGAGAATCAAATGACAGATAACATTTGGACAGTACCTAGAAAAGTGGTTGGCAGTAGATAAAGGCTGATTTTCCTTCCTCTCTGAATGGAGTCACCCAGACTAAGTGGGTTAATCACCAACTTAAGCTATTTACTGCTATGAACTGTTATACCATGAATAGCCATTTCCACAATGTAGCATTAATTCAAAATAGTACAGGCATCAGTGTGATACATCACATCAATAAGAGAAAGGATAAAAACCATATGATCATTTCAATAGATACAGAAAAGGCATTTAACAAAGCACAACATCCATTCATGATAAAAATCCTCAAAAAAGTAGGTTTAGAGGGAATATACCTCAGCATAATAAAGGCCTTATATGAAAACCCACAGCTAACATCACACATAATAGGGAAAAACTGAGAGCTTTCCCCCTAACGTCAGAACAAGACAAGGATGTCCACTCTCACCACTTTTATTCAACATTGCACTAGAAGTCTTACCCAAAGCAATCAGACAACAAAGAGAAATAAAAGGCATCTAAATCACTAAGGAAGAAGCAAAACTTTCACTATTTGCAGATGACATGACACCATATATAGAAAACCCTAAAGACCCTACCAAAAAACTACTAGAACTGATCACTGCATTCAGTAGTCACAGGACACAAAACCAATATACAGAAATACATTGCATTTCTATACACCAATAATGAAGCAGCAGAAAGAGAAATTAAGAAAACAACCCCATTTACAATTGCACGAAAAATAATAACATACCTAGAAGCAAAATTAGCCAAAGAGGTGAAATCCTGTACTCAGAAAAGTCTAAACACTGATGAAAGTAATTGAAGACAACACAAAGAAATGGAAAGACATTCCATGCTCATGGATGGGAGCATCTATACTCTCCAAAAGAATCTACAGCTTTAATGCAATCCCTATAAAAATACCAAGAGCATTTTTCACAGAACTAGAACAAATAATCCTAAAATTTGTATGGAACCACAAAAGACCCTAAATAGTCAAAGCAATCTTGAAAAAGAAACAAAACTGGAGGTATCACAATTTCAGACTTCAAATTACATTACAAAGCTGTAGTAATCAAAACAGTGTGGTACTGGCACAACATACAGGCATATAGACCAAATAGGACAGAATAAAAAGCTTAGAAATAAAGCTACAGTTATATGGTCAGTTAATCTTCAACAAAGCAGGAAAAAATATTCAATGGGAAACAGTCTCTGCAACACCCAGTGTTGGGAAAACTGGAGAGCTACATGCAAAAGAATGAAACTGGACCACTTTCTTACACCATACACAAAAATAAACTCAAAATGGATTAAGGACCTAAATGAGATCTGAAAGCATAAAACCCTAGAAGAGAGCACAGACAGTAATTTCTCCAACACCAATTATAGCAACATCTTTCTAGATATGTCTTCTGAGGCAAGGGAAACAAAAGTGAAAATAAACTATTGGGACTATATCAAAATTAAAAAGCTTCTGCACAGTGAAGGAAACAATCAACAAAACTAAAATGCAACCTACTGAATGGAAGAAGATGTTTGCAAATGATATATGTGGTAAAGGGTTAGTATTCAAAGGATATAAAGAACTTATAAAATTCAACACCTGAAAACCAAATAATCCAATTAAAAATTGTGCAGAAGGCATGAACAGACATTTCTCCAAAGAAGACATCCAGATGGCCAATAGACACATGAAAAGAGTTCATCATCCCTTACCATCAGGGAAATGCAAACCAAAACCACAATGAGATACCGCCTCATACCTGTCAGAATGTCTAAAATAAAAAATTGAGAAAACACCAAGTGTTGACGAAGAATGTGGATGGTGAGAAAAAGGAACTCTCACATACTATTGGTGGGAATGCAAACTGGTGCAGCCACTCTGGAATATACTATGGAAGTTCCTTAAAATTAAAAATAGAACTACCCTATGATCCAGGAACTGCACTACTGGGTATTTACCCAAAGAATATGAAAACACTTATTCAAAGGCATACATGCACCCCTATGTTTTTAGCAGCATTATCTACAATATCCAGGATATGGAAGCAGCCCAAGTGTCCAAAAATAAATGAATGGATATAGAAGGTATGGTATACGTATGTAACAGAATATTATTCGGCCATAAAAAGGAATGACCTCTTTCCATTTGCAACGACATGGATGGATCTAGAGAGTATAATACTAGTGAAATAAGCTAGTCAGGGAAAGACAACTACCATATGATTTCACTTATAAGTGGAATTTAAGAAACAAAACAAATGAACAAAGAAAAAGAGACGGAGACATAATCTAAAAACAGAGAACAAACAGTGGTTAACAGAGGGGAGGTGGGCAGCAGGATGGGTGAAAGAGGTGAAGGGGATTAAGTGTCCACGTACCGTGATGAGCACTGAGTAACGTATGGAGCTGCTGAATCACTACTGTGTACCCCTGAAACTAACATAACACTATATGTAAACTACACTGGAATTAAAATTTTAAAAAACAGTATAGGCAAGGAAGGCATACTTGAAAGACTCACCCGCTTGCTTAGGAACTATGAATAAATGTTCATAGAGTGAAGAAAAAAATTCAGGACTCCAGGCAACAGAAATATTTGAATAATGGCAGAGCCAGAACACTTGTAGCAAGTCAAGAGTCTACTATTCTCTCCCCAGTAAATTCTCTACCTTGAGCTTCTATAATATTGGCATCTTTGTTATGAAGCAACTTCTGATCTATGCCTCTTACGAAGGCATACTGAACGCCCTTGAAGGAGAACGTTGCTTTATTACAAACCAAGGGCCTTGTGTTTATGATTTACAGTATGGTGGTCTGTGCCTGCCTGATGCCATCCGCAGAAGTGACAAATCATGCAAAGGAAATGAACTTATCTTGATGCTTGGCCCGTGTATTTAGCCAGCACTCTTCAGATTGCAAGTGGCAGACACAGAACTCAAAACGGCTCAAGGAAAAATGGAATTGTATGGATGCAGAAAAATCTCATGAAAAAAACGGAACAATCAAGTCAAGGAAAAGACAGGAATTCAGGTGGGCCTCAGGAACTGTAAAACCAAGGGTTCAGTATATTGTCATTCTTTTCCCATTTCCTATAGCATTTGTCTACTTATTCTTCTCTCTCACTCCAAATGGACTTTGGCTACCTATCCAAAAAAAAAAAAAAGGCCTCTGACAACTCTTGAGTTTTCTACTTATGTCGTCAGTCCTCTAAGGGATACTGAGCTCATTCCTTCAATGCTGGTCCAAACATCCTCATGAATGAACTCAACATCTCAGCTTGGGTCAGGTGCCCATTCTTGGGCCAATCAGCTGATCCCAGTACAGAGGAGTGTACTGTGATTGGCCCATTCTGGATCATAAGCCTACATGTGGACCAATCAATGGTGGCTAGAGATGCAGGGTGGTTTGAGAACAGGGTCCCTCAAAAGGAAACCAAACAAAATTTGTAGGCGGAGGAGCAGATTCCAGAAAAAGAGCAAGGCTGGACAGACAAAACCAGGGGTGAACTCTACGCTTTTCTCCTGGGACTAAACACAGGGAGGGCACTCTTCCCTCAAGTTTCAATCACTTATTTATTCATCTCTTTATCATTTATGCCTTCATTTGTATAAACACTAAACATTTATTAGGGCGCTGTCAGACCATGGCCATTTTCTGGGTTTCACGAGGAGCAAAGTGCCCCCCTCATGCTGTTTTCATTCATACTCTTCAATGCCTCTGCTAGAAGGGCATTCAGTCCCATTCAACAGTGTGCAGGACCTTGTAGACCACTTCATGCCAACGATTCCTCCTGTTGAGTAATCTATACTCTTTGAAATGTCCAGCAATGGACAAATACCACACAGATCTTCCCAATCTCTCAATAGTCACACAGACACACACACACACACACACACACACACACACACACACACACACACCCCAGGATGCCTGACTAGACGCTGAGAAATTATTGGATTTTTCTCTAGGGAATAAAACATCTTGCTGGCCATGTTCACTCTATTGTATTGACTTGCCTTCTCCTACAAGAAGGCCTATAGTGTAAAGAAACCTGAACTCAGCTCTGGCACAAATTCACTGTGTTTCCTTGAATAAGGTTACCCCCTCTTTGTCCTTGAGTTTTCTTATCTGAAAACTGAAGAGCTTAAATATGAGATAAATCTTTGCAACCAGTTTTGGGAGAGAAAAACCAGGTCCTAAGTTTTAAAAACTTCGCTATCAGGAAGGAATCTTCCCTAACTTTCTGGGTTGTGCTAGGGGGCCAAACTATTTTTTCTCTCTTTTTTCCCCTATCATAGTTCTGTGTTATAATTGTCTCCCACTTCTGTGTGTTTCCTGCGACCCTGTAACTTCTAGAAGGCAGAGACCAGCCCTTAGTCATTATATTCCAAAAGCTCAGCACAGAACTTGGCATATAATAGACACTCCATAACAGTCTGTTATATAAATGGATAAATGGATGGATGGATGAAAGACACATTGTGTTGGTCAACCTCGCTTGTCCCCAGATATCATAGCCTGCTCTGAGCAAAATGACGACTACGTTGACTTTTACATTGTGAGCCTGCAGAGAGAGAGCTCACTCTGTCAGGTCACACAAAAGCCAGCAGAATTCACATCTCCTTGGACGTTCTCCTGAGCCAGATTCACAGACATCCTGGTCCAACAAGTATAGCAGAGACCCAAGGACAGGACACTCGACCCAGAATTAATTAGGGTGATTCAGGCTGCTCAGATACTTTTTAAAAAAACAAATCTTAGTAACAGTTACCAATTGCTGAGTCTTTACTGTGTGTCAGGCACTAAGAGCTTTGAAAACATTATCTAAACCAACAGTTCTCACTCGGGGTGACTTTGCCCCCTGGGATATTTGGCAACGTCTGGACACAATCTTGACTGTCACTGCAGAAGGAGTTTGCTACTGGATCTGGTGGGCAGAGGCCAGGTATTCGACTAAACAGCCCCCGATACACAGCACAGGCTCCCACAACGAAGAATGATCTAGACCCAAAGGTCAATAGTGCTAAGGTTGAGAAATTCTGATCTCCAGTCGTCCCGTCTACAACCTATTATTTTAAAATCATTATTATTATTTTCCTGATTTGAATTCCTATTGAATTCGCGTCAAACTCCAAACATCAGGGTGCTCAGTCTCACAAGACTGTCTTCACTTCAGACGCCAGCCTATTTTACAAGAGAGGAAACTGAGGAATATGCAATACTGTATGTGCTTTGTGCCGGAAGCAGAGCTGGGATTTGCACCTCTGCCTTTTGGATCTAAATCCAAAGGTTCTTACCAGCTATCCTATAACTCACGTTAAGTCTTATTGGCAAGGTTGAACTAAGTAGGGGACTTCACAGTGGCAATCCTGAACCTACTTAATATGCTGGGACTTGAAAATTTTCCTGCGGCTGCACCATCAGATTTTTTTACCCAGTTTCACATGAGAAACTAAAGATGCTACTTTGGCCAGAGCTGGGAGTATCTTTAAATTGAATCCAGTTCCCCCTATTGAAACATAATAACTTTTAAAGTAATCTAGTCTCTTCATTACCTACATCCAGTTGTTGAAATCTCTTTTGAGTTGGTAGTTAAAAGGCCTAGCCATATATTTGTAACGTTATTGTTGCTGGCTCAAATGCTTAGCAACAACACAAACATCACTCAGAATCAAATTATCAGATGTACCGACAAGATGCTCCTCGATTTAATAGTGTGGTAAAAGATGGCTGGGAGATGTTCTTTGCAGCTGTAGAGGCAAATGTGAAAGCTAATTCAATTCTCAAATGAATAAAAGTGAGAAACTGTTCTTATAAACCTGATATTACCAGAGATAGGGCCAGAGCATGCTGCAGCCCTGCGTGGGGGAGGAGAGAAGAGCAGAATTTATTTTATTCCTGATAATAAAGAGCTGGGCTCCGTGGCCACACAGGTTTGACCTTGGTTCCCGGGGGGAGAACTTTAGTAGGAGTGAGGGCTCATTTCCAACTCAGTCAAGGGGCTGCTTCCTTTACCATCAGTTCCCCTTGGCGCTGCTTAAGAGAGGAAGGGGCCTCTAAAGAAACATCCAGGGCCTCAGAGAAATCAGATCTCTGTTTATTAGGCTTCGAAGTGTGCAGAACAGCATTGCCTGAGAGAATAGGGGATCTCGGATCACCTAAGCCAGTGGCCTTCCGATTACTCAGAGGGACGCCAGGTTTTCAGAGGGGTATTCAGGGGAAAGAGGAAAGAGGATCTGGAAGTGATTCATGGTCTGAAACTTGCTTTAATTTATCACACACACATATATACATACATATATGTAATATTGGACATACATTTGGCTTAGGGGTAAGATATTATTTAGGAAGAAAAGATTTTGCTGCCCACTCCTCTACTCACTTAGCTGAGGAACACGAGACTCTAAGGCCATACGGCCAAAGGCTCCTCTCCAACACTGATTCTTTGACATC
This sequence comes from Ailuropoda melanoleuca, assembly GCF_002007445.2. Taxonomy (NCBI): domain Eukaryota; kingdom Metazoa; phylum Chordata; class Mammalia; order Carnivora; family Ursidae; genus Ailuropoda; species Ailuropoda melanoleuca. Next base: position 25,471,241 of record NC_048227.1, read on the forward strand.
AACTGCGTGTCCAACAGTACAATTCCATTCTGACGCTAACTATCAGAATTTGCGTCAAACTCCAAACGTCAGGATGCTCAGTCCCACAAGACCATCTTCACTTCAGACGCCAGCCGTGAATACCAGGAGCCACCCCACACTTCTTCCTGGCCACCTGGGCTCTACATTTGGGGTTTCCCATGATCCCCCTTCAGGTCTGACAATCAGCTGGAAGGATTCACATAACTCAGGAAGTGTTATAGTTGTGATGACTGTTTTATCATAAAGATACAAATGAAGAGCCAGATATAGAGATTTATAAGGTGGTGAGATTTGGAAGGGTCCCAAGTCCAGGAGCTTCTGTCCCTGTAAAGTCTGGGGTGTACCACCCTGCCTATCAATATGTTCACCAGCCAGGAAGCTCTGAGTCTCCTTGTCCACAGTTTCTGCCAAGGCTTCATAAACCACGCATGAGTGATTAAATCACTGGCCACTTGGATGGACTCAGTCTCCAGCTGTTCTCTCCAGGAGGTCCCGGCTAGCCTGAGACTGAAAGGGCTAAGCCTTTAACCACATGACTGGAAACTACCTCAGTGTCCACACAGAGGCCACCACGAGTCACCTCATTAGCATAACCTCTGGCGTGGCCAAAAGGGACCCCTCCTATGAATAAGAAAGGCACGCCATCACTCAAGAAATTCCCAAGGTTTTGAAAGCTCCAGGCCAGAACCCAGGGACAAAGATCAGATTTCTATCTCTTTTTTTTTTAATCATATCCCAAGGTTGGGGTTGACACCACGACCCTGCTTTCCTGGGCACCCCAGAGTTTTCCGAGCAGTGAAATGGCAGAATGTAGAGTCCAAGCAGGGGAGACACAGCAATTGATTATTTTACAGAGAAGTAAAATGAGACTCAGAGATAGGGACCCCAGCTACTTGGTGGTTAAGCTGGTCTGGAAGCTTGGACCCTAACCCTGAACTCTCTGTGATTCCCTTGAGGGTTCCGTGTTTGTTTCCTAGGACTGCTAGGACCAATCATCACACATTCAGTGGCTTAACGACAGTGCACGTGTTTCCTTGCTCATCCGAAGTTGAAGTGTGAAACGGGTCTGCAGGGCTCTGCTCCTTCTGGAGGGAGAATCTCCTTCCTCGACCTTCCCAGCTTCCAAGAGCTCGCCTACATCTTTTCATGCATGACTGTCTTCCTCCATTTTGGAAGCCAACAGGGTAGCATCTTCAGATCTGTCCCTCTCCTTCCCTCTGCTTCCATCATTATAGTGCCTCCTCCTTCACTCTTATAAAGACCCTGTGATTACATCAGCCCCACCGGGGTCAACCAGGATGATTCACTCAACCACACTGGCAAAATCCCATGTGCTGTGGAAAGGAACACACTTGCAGGTCCAGGGATTTGGATGTGGACATCTTTGGGAGGCCATGCCTCAGTTGACCACAGCCCTGTCCTTCCCTCATGCTGGCGTGGATCTGCTACCCTCAGCACATGCTGGGTGCACCACACATTCCTGGTGACTGCCGTGCAGAGGAGGGGACCATGTCTCCCATCTCACAGCTTGTTTCTCCAGAGGGCCCCTTCTAGTTTTGTTAAGGGATGAGGAATTGTCCTTTGACCATGCGGGGCCATGATTACTGGAGGGGAGAGAACTACTTAAAAGCTGATAGACTCCTGTGTCCACCTCTGGTGGGTCTGACTGCTCTGTGTCTGCTGGGTCTGTGATGCATTCCCGGCCATCCTACACTGGGGGTGGGACTGGATGTTCATAAATATTGTTCAATCATTCTGTGTCCTCCAACACAGCCCTTACGAGAGAGCCCTGCAAAGCCAAGTCTTCGTATTTTTCCAGTGAAACAAACTGGTGCTGCATTTACTATTGGGACACCATTTGGCCATCCTAAAGAGATAGCTGCAAACCCATCTATCCTCTCTCAAAGCCCTCTGATTTGCTGTGTGAAGTCAAGGAATTTGTTTCCTTCTATTTCTCTTCGAGCTAGAGTAGCTCTAAGAAGAAATATCGTCACTTCCACGTTTCTGTGTAGGTCAGTAGTTTTCAGCCCCCAGGGGAGTTTGCAGCCCTGGGGACATTTGCACCCTGACCCCCACCCAGGGGACATTCAGAGATGTTTGGAGGCATCTGGGGAAGGGGGCTGCTATTGGCATCTAGTGGGTAGAAGCCAAGGACAGAGCTAAACATCCTACAGTGCACGGGACACCCCCTCCCCCAACAAAGAATTCTCTGGCTCAAAATGTCAATAGGGCTGCAGTTAAGAAACCCTGTCTTACCCCCAAAGAAGAGGGAAAAATATCCCAGTAATTGAGTACACACTTGTTTTCTCCTCCCCCCTCCCCACCCTCTCCAGAGTTACTTGGTCTTCTCCACAGGACAGGGAGTGAGTAATCCTGTTTTTCAGAATATGGGACAATTATTGAGGCACATGAATCAGCGGCAGGGTCTTTGTGCGTCCAAAGCTTCAAACACAAGAACTAGGCTACTTCCCTTGGTGTTGTCTGCCTCAGACACAGCAAGTCTCCCTCCTGCCTTAGTTGCCGACCCCTGCAGTAAAAATAATAAGCAGGACACCTCTGCCGGGACCAGGAGGAGGGCGGGGACACAGCCTTTCATTGATTTCTGAGGCCCGTCCTTAAAGCATCTGGGAGTGTGGACTCCCCACCTGGTCTGAATGCTTTGCCAGGTGTTCGTAGACAGAAGATATGTCCTTTGCAGGGATGTGATTTGGGGTGGGAGGCTCTTACCTAATATGGTCTCACTGGGTGAGGAGGATTTGCTGGTGATGGGGGTGGGATGGTGCAAACCACACATAGAGTTCATGGAACCAGTTCTCTGTGTAAATCTCCGTTAGGCTAGCCAGGAGGGGGAAAGGACTGCATTTTAACTTTGAATCCTTTGCATTTGGGTGTCTTGGCGACTGGACAGGAGGCCTAGATCAACAAGGATAAGCACTCAGAGCTATCCCTTGGTTTTTACTCTCTGGGGCCATAGGGAGCGCAAGGCTCTGAGCAGAGCTGGGTAAAGCTCTCTTCCAAACAGGCTTCCCCACAAACCCCCCTCAAGTAAGGTTGTAAACCACAGGGACTTGGGCAGAATCCTTTGGATTCTGGCTCAGCTTGAACTGAGTGACCGCTGTATGGGAAAGTCAGGTCCTCGGCCGGCAGGAAAAGATGATCAAAAGGGATTTTTGCATCAGACTGAAGCAGAAAAATCTTCTTTCCTCCTAAGAGAGGGGGGGTGGCGACTGCTTCACGTTTAACAGATAAGTTATGTTGTTATATAAGTTACGTAGTTACAGAGGATTTTAATTCTTCCTTCAAATGCAAAGAAAAACAATTATTTTTGAGATGGCTTCATTGATCAAAAAATAACTCTTGGCTGCAAACATTTATTCACACCACAAAAGGCATAAGCCTTCTTTATTGTAACAAGAATATTATCTTGTTACAGTTAATAGTTATTGAACTGCCTTTGTGTCCCAGGCACTGTTTGAGGGCACTGCCAATATATTATCTCATTTAGTTTTTACCCATTCTCAGCCACAGCTACTGTGATTACCTTGATTTTATAAATAAAGAAACTGAGGGTCAGAGGGGGTAAAGTGACCTGTCCAAGATCACACAATTGATCAAGTGTCACAGACAGCATTTTGAACCTGAATTTGGCTCACTTAATGATCTCTCTTAACCACTGTCCCATAGAATTTTTACCCAGATGGAGTCTCCATATTTTCACATCCAGATTCTGTCCTGGGAGTGACCAGAACCTCACTCCGGTTCTTCTTTTCTTGCAATGTCTTTGATGAATTTTGGTATGAGAATAGTCTTAGACCCATATAATGAATTTGGAAGTGTTCCTTCCTCTCCAATTTTTTGGAAGGGTCTAGGCAGAATTGGTGTTACTTCTTTCTAAAATGTGTGGGACAATTCACCAGGGAAGCCATCTGAACCGTGAGTTTTCTTGGTGGGAAATTCTTAAGCTACAATTGCATTTTAGTTGATATAGTCTGTTCGAGCAATCTGTCTCATTGCGAAGGAACTTTGGTAGTTTGCATCTTTCAGGGAACCAGGCTGCTGAATTTACAGACACAGAGCTGTTTATGATATTCACCCTACTATCCTTTAAATAGCTCTAGAATCTGTAATGAGATCACCTTTTTCATTGCTGATTTGGTTATTTGTGTCTCCTTTCTTTTTCTCAATCAGTCTGGCAAGATGTTTATCAATTGTATTGATGACGTTCTCAAAGAGTCCTCTTTCAGTTTTACTGGTTTTCTCTCTTTTCTCTGTTTTCTGTATCATTTGTCTCTGCTCTGATGTTTCTTACGGCATTTCTTCTGTTTACTTAGAGTCTAACTTGGTCCTCATGTTCTATTTCAAGGTGGAAACTGAGGTCCTTAATTTCCGACCTTGTTTGTTTTCTTTTTTTTTTTTATTAATAATACTTTTTATTATGTTAGTCACCATACAGCACATCCCTAGTTTTAGATGTAAAGTTCCACGATTCATTACTTGCATGTAACACCCAGTGCACCATGCAATACATGCCCTCCTTACTACACATCACCAGCCTATCCCNATCCCATCCCCCCCCCCCCCCCGCCACCAAAGCCCTCAGTTTGTTTCCCAGAGTCCATGGTCTCTCGTGGTTCATTCCCCCTTCTGTTTACCCCCCCTTTCTTCTTCCCTTTCTTCTCCTACCGATCTTCCTACTTCTTATGTTCCATAAATGAGTGAAACCCCTTGCTTGTTTTCTAATGTAGGCACTTAATACTACAAATTTCTGCCTAATCACTGTTCCCACAACATTCCAGATCTTGCCATATGGAGTGTTTTCCACTTTTCCTCCATTCAAAATACTTTGCAATTCCTCTTTTGATTTCTTCTTTGACCCATGGTTTACTTAGAAACATGCTATTAAGTTTCCACAATATTTGAAGTTTTCAAGAGATGGGTGATTCATTTCTAATTAAATTCTGTTATAGTCAGAAAACATTCTTTGGATGACCTGAATCCTTTTAACTCTACCGGAACTTGTGTTTTGGTCCAGGATGTGGTCTATATGCTCAGTGCTCTGTGTGGACATTCAGAGCATGCAGGAAAGAACTTGCAATTCTGCTGTTGTTGGGCGGAGAGTGTTCTGTGGGTGTGAATTCAGTGTAGTAGGTTCAGTGTGTTCAAGCCCTTTCGTATCCTCGCTGATTTTTCCATTTCCTTGTTCTATCGATTACTGAGGGAGAAATTGGAAGTTTCTCTTTTTTTTAAAGATTTATTTATTTTAGAGAGAGAGAGCATGAGATGGGGGAAGAGTAGAGGGAAAGAGAGACTCTAAAGCAGACTCTATGATGAGCACGGACCCCGACGAAGGGTTCCATCTCACCACCCTGAGATCATGACCTGAGCTGAAATCAAGATTCAAACGCTTGATTGACTGCGCCACCCATGAAGCTGGAAATTTTTAACTGCAACTGTGGAATTCTTTATTTCTCTTTCGCATTTCTCTCAGTTTTGGCTTCATGTATTTCCAAGGTCTGTTACTGTGTTACACGGGGCACACAAATGTGCTCTGGAGTGATCACCGCTTTATTATTACAATGCAACTTATATTCTTTGAAATCTATTTTTTCTGATACTAATATAACTGCTCCAACTTTTTATAAAACTAGCGTTAGCATGGGGCATCTTTTCCTATCTTTTCGTGTTTAAGCTATTTATGTATTTGTACTTAAAGAGCATTTCTTGTATTTCCAGCATCTAGTTAGGTCTTGATTTTTTTTTATTTTTTATTTTATTTTTTTAATATTTATTTTGTTATATTAGTCACCATACAGTACATCTCCAGTGGATTTTTTAAAAAATCCAAACTCACCTTCTTGTCTTTTTATAAAAATGTTTAGACCATTTAAATTAATACGATTATGATTATTAACATAGATTCATGTTGATCATCTTGCTATTCGTTTTTTTATTAGATCCATTTGTTTGTTTCCTTTCTATTTCTTCCTTTTGTTGGTTTGAGTACATTTTATGATTTTTTTTTAAGTAACAGCATTACTGAGATATAATTCACACACCATGAAATTCAGCCTTTTAAAGTATATGAATCACTGGGTTTTAGTAAACTCAGTGTTGTTCAACCATCACTACTCTCTAACTCCAGAACATATTCATCAACCCAAAATAAAGTCCATACCCATTGTGTAGTCACTACACACTCCTTACCCGTCCCAGTCCCTGGCGACCACTATTCTACTTTCTGTCTCTATGGATTTGTTTGTTCTGGACATTTCATATAATGGAATCACAAAATATGGGAGCTGTTGTGATGGGTTCTTTCACTTAGCCTCATGTTTTCAAGATCCATCCATGGTATAGACAGTGTCACTACTTTATTCCTTTCTCTAACCTAATAATATTACATGTATAGATACACCACATTTTATTTTTCCCATTCATGAGTTGACAGACACTTGGGTTATTGCAATTTGGGGGCTAATGTGAGTACAGCTGCTATCAACATTTATGAACACATTTTTTTTAAAGACTTTATTTATTTGGGGGGGGCATATGTGAGAGCACGAATGGGGCGGGGACAGAAGGAGAGGGAGGAGCAGACTCCCTGCTGAGCAGGGAGGCCCAGGATGACAGAGGGGCCCAATCCCAGGACCCTGGGATCACAACCCGTGCCAAAGGCAGACACTCAACCGACTGAGCCACCCAGGCGCCCCTATGAACACATTTTTATATGGATGTATTTTTTCAAATCTCTTGGATATATACCTAGGACTGTACTTGCTGTCACATGGTAGCTATGTTTAACATTTTGAGAATTTACCAATCCAGTCTCCAAAGTGTCTGCACCATTTTACAATCCATCAATAATCCATTAAGGTTCTAATTCCTCCACATCCTTGCTAGCACTTGTTATTGTCTTTTTTTTTATTATAAATATTTTAGTAGGTGCATAGTGGTATCCCGTCATGATTTTCACCTGCCGTCTTCCCAGTGACTAATGATATCGAGCATCTACTCAGTGCTTATCGGCCATTTGTTAGTCTTCTTTGGACAAATGTCTACTGAAATCTTTTTCCCATTTTTAAATTGAGTCTTTCCATTGTTGAGTTTTAAGAGTTCTTTACATATTACAGATACAAGGTCCTCATCTGGTACATGATTTGCAAATATTATTTGTCATTATGTGAGTTGCCTTTTAACTTTTTTTCATGTCTTACAAGGCACGAAAGTTTTTAATTTTGATGAAGCTCAGTTTGTCTCTTTTTTCCTTTGTCCCTTCTGTTTTAATATTATAACTAAGCAGGCTTTGCCTAACAGGAGGTTACAAAGATATACTCCTATTTTTTTTCTGGGAGTTTTATAGTTTCAACTCTTAACAGTTAGTTTGATAAGACATTCGGAGTTAATTTTTGATGTGAGGTAGGGATCTAGTTTCATTCTTGTGAATATATGGCTGCCTAACATCAATTGCTAGAAAGACTATTCTTTCCCCCATTAAATTGTCTTAGCACCTTTGTCAAAAATCAATGGACCATAAATTTAAGGGCTTATTTCTGGACTCTCAATCCTGTTTCATTGATCTATACGTCTAGCCTTATATCAGTACCACACTGTCTTGATTACTGTAGCTTTGGAGAAAGTTTTGACAGCGAGAACCTTAAGTCCAACTTTGTTCTTTTTAAGATTGTTTTGGCTATTCGAGGTCACATGGGTTTTCAGATCAGCTTGTCAATTTCTGAAAAAAGTCCAGCTGTGATAGTGGTAAGGACTGAATTAAATCTGTAGATCACTTTAGGGAGTGTGGTAAGTATAGTGATGACCCCCAAGAAGATGTCCATGTCCTAATCTCCTTACCCTGTAAATATGTAACCTTACCTGGCAAGAGGGATATTGTAGATATAATTAAGTTAAGGAAATGAAGGTGATTCTGGATTACCCTAGTCAACCCAAGGTCCCTTATAAGAGTGAGGAAGGAGTCGCAGAGTCAAGGAAAGAGATGTAATGAGAGAAGCAGGTTTTGGAGTGATGTGGCCATAAGCCTAGGCCTGTGGGCTGCCACTAAAGTCAGAAGCCGACTAAAACCACAACAAAAATCTTCAACTGAACTGGAAATGGAGGATAGGAAGCTGAACAAAAATGAACAAGCAACACAACAATCCCAGCTTTTGTGGAGCTTACAGACTTAATCAAGGAATCTTACCCAGTGAACGTGCTACAGGGGACAGGAGAGCTTCTAACAACTGTCTGGGATTTAATATCTGGGGGAGGAGGTGGCATCTGAGTTGGTCACCCAGCAGAAATACACAAGAAAAAGGAGGGGTTAATTCAATGAAGCAGGTGAGGAGAAGACTGCAGGCGGAGGAAAGGAGCATGTAAAAGCCAGTAGGTGAAAACCAGACCTGAGCCCTAGCTCTAGGCTTTCAGCTCATGGCATGTTGGGGAACCAGAGCCCGGGCTCCTCCCTCCGCCTGTTTCTCCTGTTTCTCCCCATCACCCTGGAGGCCCTGGCACACAGCTGGAGGCAAGCTGGGAGCTTGCTAGCTTGCTTATGGAAGACAAATGTCTCCCCCTGACCCCCCTCCGCCGGCGTTTTGGGGCCCCACCCCTACCCTAGAACACCTTCTGCCGCTCAGCAGCTCCCACAAGTGCTGGGCTTCCAAGCTGCAGCTCCAGGGACCCCAGAGTGTGAACTGACTGAGGTTCTAGAGCACACTGTCACACCTCTAATTACCTAGCACACCTGTACTGCCCGTGGCTTCGCGTGAGCCTTAGAGGCCACCAGAGGTCGCATTAACAGGCCCGGTATAATAAGTCATTGCACGCAAGCTCAAGGTAATTCATTCTAACACTGGGAAGTTTTAAGACGAATTCCACTAAACTGTATTGTGCAACCAGGACACACACACACAAAATGATACTATCCTTAGCGACTTCCTACAGCTGGTGTTTTTTTGTTACATGACATCATTTACTCCTCACCACTAGCCTATCAATCAGGTACTATTGCTCTTCTCAATTAAGATTCTAAGAAACTCAGAGAGGTCTGCAAAATCACACAGCTTCAGTGCTGGAGCTGGGACTGGTTCCCATGTCCAAGTCCTAACTGCAACCATGTTCCTTCTGGTACCTTCCACAAGCTATGCTTTCGGTACTTTAAACTATATTGTACTTATACTAATAATTTAATGAACCCTTATTACCAGAGATTTGATGCAGCAAGCGTTTATAGTTCTGTGTGTGTGTGTTTTTAATTGCATGATCTCTGTCTAAATAAGATCTTTTGGCCCACTGCATGTCCTAGCAATGCTGATCCTCTGGTCTAAGGGGAAATATGGGCGGTCTCTGTCCAAAGCCATCTGCCTCCCAGAAGACCCAACTAGGAAAAAAAAGCTAACAGAAAGTAACTTGCTGATCCTAATTGCTTTGCCTGCTCTACATGTCTCAGATCAAATACTATTTTGTCCTCTTTTTCCCCTTTGGGGGGAATTAATTAAGCTCTAATTACACCGACAGAAAAAATAGAAGCTACAATAAAATTATTTTTTTTTAAAAAAAAAGCTATTAACAAGGTCTGAGCACAGAGCTTGTTATAACCCGGGGAATGAGCCTCATTTGAATTTTATGGCCTTTCCATTTACATTTTTTTATTAAACCTTTTCTTACAATCCTCAATATGCCTCCTTCCCATGGTATAATCATCCTCGGGAATTTTCAGGTGTTAAATTAGATACTTGGGGGCTCCCTTACTCTTCCTGCATTCAGTCAGAGCATGGTGTATCCCACAAGGCAGATTAATAATAATTTTTTTAAAAAATGATTTGAAAGTTCACACCAAGTTTTTTCCATCTGGAGGGAAGTCAGACTTGCAGAGCCCCTCTGGTCCAGGCCAATTAGATGGGAGCAAAAGTTACTCTTGTTAGAGAGAAACTTTAAAAGTGTATTGGAAACAAGGCATCTCACTGCAAAAGGGAAAACTGATTCTTTCCCTCTGTCAAATAAAAATGGGCCATGAAGACAGGGCTAGGCTGATGGGAAGGTGGAAAGGATCTTCCTATGTGGAGGAGCAGGAGAGGTCTCCTTGCCCTGCAATGGCACCCATCACTGCCCTGAATGTCAGAGCCCAAGAGATACGCTGTCCCTGGAGATGTCACCTTCCAAGTTACACAATGAGAGGCAAAACTGTGTGTCACTTAGGCCCTGGACCTGTCTTGCAGGTTTCCTATTCTACCACACATGGCTGAGTAAGTAGGGCCTTCAGAGTTCAGATTCTCAATCCCAAGCCTCGATCTTCCGAATCAGAGCATCTAGGGGTGGGATCTTGGAATCCTATTTATCAACTGCCTCCAGGGAGATTCTGACTACTAGCCAGGCATGGGAGTCCGATTAAAATGTCAAGACCACATGAAAAATACAAGATTTCAGGGAAGAGAAATGCACTAGGTATCCAAATAGCAGGGAAGACTGAAGCCTACTCCCAAGAGACTGAAACTTAGGCTGGGTGGTTCCCACAGGGGAATTTCTTTGAAATCTTCTCATTCATCTTAAAAATGATATAACTGTGGATTCCACTTTAATAATAACCACTATATAACTATATGTGTGTGTGTGTGTGTGTGTGTGTGTGTGTGTGTGTATCCCCCAGATATTAGCCGACTCCAGATCTGTTACATTTCCTGGAACAGCCCATGCTCTAGCCACAGGACTTACATAAACTTCCCAAGATTTCTTTCTTTTTTTTTTTTAATTTATTTATTTGCAAGAGATAGAGACAGCCAGCAAGAGAGGGAACACAAGCAGGGGGAGTGGGAGAGGAAGAAGCACTCATAGCGGAGGAGCCTGATGTGGGGCTCAATCCCAGAACGCCGGGATCACGCCCTGAGCCGAAGGCAGACGCTTAACCGCTGTGCCACCCAGGCGCCCCTTAAACTTCCCAAGATTTCTGAAAATCCTGGTGGGGTAGAGGGTGGGTGCTTACATCCTCAGGTTCATCTCCGGACCCTAAATTGCTTCTTCCACCACAGTTGTTACCAGATCTTAACATTCCATAGATACCATCTCTACTTGTTGGTGCATGTAAAATGACCCATACTTGATTCCCACTAAAACCCATTCCCATAGGTACACTGTAATTGTGATCATCTGGGGAGAAGGAGAGAGAAATGCTGGAGGAGGGGCAGTGATGTGCTGGTGCTGGCTCACACAGCCTTATAAGAGCCAGCTATTAAACTTTCAGCAATTCTGCAATCCAGCTGCTAAACAGAGCCATTATTAAATATTAGATTATATATAAACACAATTAAATAAACTATATGATTAACAAGGTAACAAATATTAAAAACATTACTTACTCTTTCACTACATTTTATTATCTGTGCTGTCGAAGTTATTTGCTTACTATATTTGTGTGGTAGAAATACCATAAAATGGGCTGGTATATTCCATCTCTTCCCAATTCTGTGTTTAGTGATTTCACATCAATAAAATGAAACTGGCCATGGTTGGAGTATTTATGCCAAGTAAAGAGGCAAATGCTACAAATCAAGGCTATATTTACTGTTTTGTTGGTTGTCTATACTTTAAAAATAATGGAAAACATGTTAATAGTGCCAGTTAAACTTCAGCGTGTCATATCTGTGACTAGGAAGAAAAGTCGAAAAAATTTTTTTCAGTATTTGAAAATTACTACCCAGTTCAGCATAACAGTCACTCACATTACTGACAAATGAAGTTCTGACTTGTCTGCCTTCCTCGTTTCACTTCCAACTTATTCAACAACGTAAGTGAAAATATCAACCAACATTCATGTCAGAACTACACTCGTAATCAAGTATTTATTTATAGACCGATTTTGTCAAATCAAGGATGAATTGCAACCACAGATCAGCTACAGATACAGAAATTCTGCAAAATTCAAGGAAGCATTCTGTAAGAATCAATTGGCTAGATGGTAGAGAATAGTGTATATTTTGTTATCACTGTAAATTGTGTGCAACACATTCTTTATATCAGTAAAGTTTATAATAAATTTAAGTATGGTTCTCCAGAGACCTAGCTGTTAAACATTTAGCAGCCTACCACTAAGATGGGGTTTATGTCATAACACTGATTGAACACATAGAACAGTAAACATCCATATATATACATACTTTCTCCCCTCAAAATGAGTAATTATTTTTCTCCCTACTTCTCTATCAGGTGCAAAATGAATTGCCTTTTTTTTTTATAGAAAGAGAGAGAGAGAGCAGTGTGGGGCAGAGGGAGAGAGAAAACCTCAAGCAGATGCCATGCCCAGGGCGGAGCCCCAGGTGGGCCTCCATCTCACAATCCTGAGATCTTGACGCCAGCCCACATCAAGAGTCCGAGGCTTAGCCCACCTAGGCGTCCCAAAATGAAATGCTTTTTTTAATCTTCTGCAAAGTTATCTAATCATCTCTTTCGCTGGAGTACTGAACATTTGTGGGTCACCACCCAAACATCCTTGTCCATCTCTCCCATGAACAGCATCTTGGAGGAATGCACCTGTGCTTCCTTCTCAGTTTTATTGTTTGGGTAGAATTAACCGCCCAACTACAGAAACTGACTATGTTGGGCTTAAGCCAATCAGTGTGTCCCAGCTTCTTGGCCACAGTGACTGGTTCAGAGTTGAACACATGACCTAATCTGGGCCAATGAGAGAGAGGGAATCCCAGGATTTAAGGAGGCAATATCAGAAAAGATAAGCTTCTTTCCTTTGGACAATGTATTTATTGCAACATGGGAACTACTTCCGCCGTTATATTATCAGAAGGAGAGAGGTCAGAGCCTGGGAACGAGAAACTACCAGACCTGAGGATGAAGCCAAACAAAACAGAAAGCAAAGAGGACAGACAATACCTGGGTCCTTGATAAAGTCCTTTGAGCTACTAGATGAAGTCCTTTCTAAAACCAGATCTTCCTTTTTATGTAACTAAGAACTAAGAAATCCCTTTTGTTTTTAAGGCCAATTTGAGTTGATTTTTCTGTCACCAAATATATCTTTAACTTTTATATTCGTTTTGGTTCCTAACCTCAAGTGCCTCGCTTTCTACCCCAAGGCTAATAAAGCTCTTGGGTAAACATGCATATTTACGTCCCTAAGAGAAATTCTTTTGACGCTAATAAGATACAAAAAAAAAAAACTGCCACATAAAAGTAGCTTTATACTGACAGTCAAGCAAAAAGAACATTCTAGAAAGTTGCACCATATTTATTCCATGGCTTCTGGGTACTTGCTAGCAGAATACTACACTTCAGTATAGGATACTGCAGTACTGCATACTTCAGTTTTAGAAGCCTGGCACTAAAGCATTAAGCCACCACTTGCATCTCAGATAGTCAACTCTTGGCTGACTATTCACATATTTTATGTCAATCACTAAGTACAATGTTGAGAGAGTTGAAGTAGAATGCAGCAGTTTGAAGGAGGTGAAGGATAATAGTAATAGCAAAAACTTATGTAGTACTTGCTAAATGCCAGTCTCTGCGTTAAGTGCTTTCCATGGATTTATCCTCACTGCCATCCTAGGAGGTCTTGGCCTCCCACATTTATAGGTAAAGAAATGGAAATGCTTATGGAAGTTCACACACATTTGTTCTTGAGTCTGTGCTCTAACCACTAAGTTGTGTTGGTTCTCCACTCTGCTTGGCAGAAAACTGAAGGAAAATGGAGAATGTATCTGGATCCTCACAGGTGAGCTCAGATAGGGATCCACCTCTGAGGCTCTGAAAGTGCTTGTAGAGTCCCAACATCCTCAAATCCAGGAGGTTCCTCATAAAGTCAAAAATAGAGCTACCTTTGACCCAGCAATTGCACTACTGGGTATTTACCCCAAAGATACAGATCTAGTGAAAAGAAGGGGCACATGCACCCCAATGTTCATAGCAGCAATGGCCACAATAGCCAAACTGTGGAAGGAGCCGAGATGCCCTTCAACAGATGAATGGATGAAGAAGATGTGGTCCATATATACAATGGAATATTACTCAGCCATCAGAAAGGATGAATACCCACCATTTGCATCGACATGGGTGGAACTGCAGGGGATTATGTTAAGTGAAATAAGTCAAGCAGGGAAAGACAATTATCATATGGTTTCGCTCATATGTGGAACATAAGGAATGGCATGGAGGACATTAGAGGAAGGAAGGGAAAACTGAAGGGGGGGAAATCAGAGGGGGAGATGAACCATGAGAGACTATGGACTCCGGGAAACAATCTGAGGGTTTCAGAGGGGAGAGGGGAGAGGGAATGGGGTAGCCCGGTGGTGGGTATTTAGGACAGCACATGTTGTAATGACCATTGGGTGTTATATGCAAATAATATATCATTGAACACTACATCAAAAACTAGTGATGTACTGTATGGTGACTTACATACCACAATAATAATAATAAAAAAAGATGCCTAACCAATGCAAGCAAAAAGACTAAATGCAAATCAAGCTTGAAGAGGGAAGGAGGCAAAATCAGAAAGGTAGCCAAGGACACAATTCAGTGGAACAAGATAAGGCCATTCACAGTCAAGGATCAGAAGTCAGAAAGATATGGAACATGCAAGCAAGTAGAGCGAGCCGGTTGAAGACACTGATTCGGAATGGAGATTGTACATGACAAGAGGGTGTCAAAGGATGATTCTATGTATCAAAGTAAGAAAAGTTCAATGACTGAGGGCCACGCTTAGATAGAGGAGTCCAGTACTACATAGTTATTGCCCCAATAACATTACATCGCAAACCATGCCAAAACTCAGTTGCACACAACAATAAACACTTACTTCTTGTCCACAGATTTGTGGGCCAGCTGGGGTTCAGCTGATCTCGGTTATGCTTTGCTCCAAGCTGCAAGCTGAGTTCAGGTTATTAGCCACATGTCTCTTATTCTCTTTGGACCAGCAGGCAAGCCAGGGCAGATTTATGCCACGGCAATGACAAAAGCACAAGACAGTAAACCCACTCATACAGACACATTTCAAGTTTCCATTCATATCATCCATTGGCCAAGGCAACTCACATGGCCCAAAGGCAGAGGGTAGGGAAACTCTGCCTACCACATGGCTATGGCAAGGGGGTGGGTGCCAACTCCTATTCCAGGGAGGGAGTAATTAAGACCAATAATTAAATCTACTACAAGCCCCAAAGAGAAATTTTGTTTGCTTTATAGGATGTAAGGATCTGCCTTGAAGAGTGAGGCAAGATATAAGAGAGTGTCCTTGCCATTAAAGAAGGAAAATGGGGAAGAATCCATAGGGGTGAACCAGGTATATGAGAGACTAGTGGAGGTGAATGGGGAGGGGTGCTTTTCCCAGGCCTTGATGAACATAGGCACATGGGCCATGGCTCAGTGGGAAGACTCACTCAAGACTTGTCTATCAAAACTGCACTCAAGCCAGTTATAAACTAGGTGCAGTGTTAGTGGTTCCAGACAGATCCTTAGGTGTCTTCCATTTCTGATGATTCTCAGGTGCCCTTAACATGGACTAAGCCCTTACCACGGACTAAGCCCCTACCATGGACCAGCCCAACAGATGGCTAAGTTTGCATTCAGAAGATTCCTAGCTGGTGGGTGGCTTTGTTATGTCCTTCCCCCCATGCTCCCGAAACAAGCAGTGATTTAGAGTGATTGCGTTTCCTTGCTAATTACACCTCTTCCTTCTTGAACAGGCCTCTCCTGTCTTCTCTTTCCACTGGAGAATGCAGCCATGGCCCAGTTAATCTGAATAACTAATTAGCCTTCCTGAGCTAAATGACCTTTACTTCTTTAACTGGGCTCTTTGGATCTGAGATCACACCCAATTCCTTGTGGGCTAAAGCACCCTTGTTAGCTTTTATTGGCTATCAGAGTCAGGAAGGGTAAGATACGTACAGCTACATAAACATAACATCTGGTCTTTATTTTGCACTGGAAACTTAAAAAAGGCAAAAAGACACAATTTTAGATCAGCAGTTCTCAATGTTAACTGCATAGTAAAATTAACTTGGGAGCTGTGATATTATAGATGCCTGGTCCCTTCCCAGATCAATTAAATCAGGATCTCTGGGTAGGGAGAGTGCCTGGACATTGTTTGTTTGTTTGTTTCTTTTTTTAATTCCCTAGGTTTTTCTAATGTGTAGCCAGGTGTGAAAATCACTATTTTAGAGCCTCCAGTTCAATCAGCACTGTGCTGTGTTGGTCTGGTGATTCCTCTTATAAAATTCATTGTGAAAATATAAAATATGCACATGTTCATTCTGTGCTCAGTTTTGAAAAATGTAACTGAAGACCAGAGCATCATTTTCCTTTGTTCCGAAACTTCTGCCCCAGTCTCCAGCCAAAAGCAAAGCAAGGTGGAGGAATGTCTTTTCAAGCAACATTAATAATATGGAATTTACGGTGATGACCATGATGATGACAAAAATGTCAGGACACCTCGGCTGACTACGTTCAGTCACTGAATGTTGCAAGTCTGTCTTTCTTTTCTTCTCAGAATTTACGTGCATGTGTTGATATACATGGAGGCTTTTGTCTTATAATCAGGGAAGAAAGGGGAGGGGTATTTTGTTGGATCAAATACCAGTGGGAGAGAGAAGTATCTTGGATTGCTCTTTTCTTATATGGCCTGGAAGCTTACAAACTGCCTTGTCCTTAAACTTTGTGGGCTCTGATTATTCTCAGTTATTTTAGGGGAAGATGACAAGGTGAAAAACTAAGTTGAGGAGAAGACCATTCTCCCTTTCTCTGATGTGAGCTCTCTAGAGTATCCTTGATCAGAAATGGTCATCCCCATTTCATAGTTGAGACAATTGAGGTACAGAAAAAAATAAGAGATTTTCCCCACATCACCCAGCTGAGTGATTTGAACTCAGATCTGCCAAACTCCAAATATCTGCTGATTCTACAACAGAAAACCATGGCATTTGTGAGGACTGGAGACAGGACTATATATATATATATTTTTTTATCTTTAGCTAATAGCTCCCTGACAGTTTCTCTGGACATTTAGGGATGCCTCTTTGTTGAAAAACCTCTTCACATTATTTCTAAGACATCAGCACACCCTATAACTTCATTCTCCACCAACAACGCACTCCTGTGGAAAGAACATGAAAGCACGGGGCTCGTTTCTGCAGTGAGGAATGGAGAGCTTTCCTGGCCAGAAAGTCTTGTGCCCATTAGTTTTCCATGGAGGAGGGGAGTGGAAACCCAGGAAGCAGAGACGTCAGTGACCCTTCTCTACTGTCACTGCTCTGCCATAGGGACTAGAGGCTGCCTTGGGAATCATCTCTATGGCAAAGAATCAACACTGCATTCATTTTCCTACCGGAAAGCTCCCGGATGGTTAGAAATTTGCACTGAGTAGCCAGACTGGAGAATTTATTTTCAAAGCTAACCTCAACTTAAAAGTCCCGTAGCTGAGGGGCAGGGAATAGTCTGGCCGTCTGTTTGCATTCTGCTCGGATTTCTTTCTCATGCACTGAGCTGGCTTGGTTAACATTTGACTTTTTATTTTTCCTCTAAGTCTCCCAAATGCAGCTTTGGTGCACTCTCCTCTATTATAAACCTTGTTTTGCCATAATCAGGGGTTAATTAGTTAGACAGACTTAGATTTCCCTGTAACACCCTGGGCAGTGAACCTGACCAGGTGCTAAGGAAGCTGGTGGGCGTGCCAGCAGCACGGACATGCCGCTCTCTGCTATAGATACATTTACAGTATATTATCCTAAATTTCTTTCTGCTTTTCTAAAGCACCGAGAGCAGCATGGGAGAGGGAACAGGGATTCCAGAAAGGAAAGGTGGGTGTGGAGGGGGAGAACCAGCTTTCCTGTGATGAAGCAAATTGTTCCACATTGGTGATTTACCGGGGAGATTATTCTGCATTATCTATTATTGGAACGGCGTGTCAAAATATTTCTTTTTCTCAAACATGTTAGAGGTTGCAAAACTCATTTCCATTGAAAATACCTGGCCATGATTTCTCAACTAAAGAAATAACCATCTCTAAAGTTATCTGTGGAAGTCAGGGAGCCAATAATGTTTGGCTACGGTGACGTTTATTTGGCTTAATGGGTTCCTTCCAGAGAAGTTAATGTCTTTTCCACATGCCTCGGCTACAGTGGAATTGAAACTGACATACTTCTACCCGCGGGTCCTTTCTTCTCTTTAGATTATGTGAAAAATGAGCCCAATTGCAATTCTCTTGTTATGTTCACTCACCTAACATTGAACAAATGTCTCTTTGAGGACCTGTTGTCTGCCGAACACACCATTTTCTATTTCAGCGATATCACTGCTTTCTCATATTCCCAAGTTCCTTGAAGTTTGGCGCTCTTATTCTGTCCGAGGCTCCCCAGGCCCACCACGATGCACAGCCTACAGAAATCAGCTCCGGGGCCCCTGCACCCCATCTTCCCTTCCATATTGGCCCCCTCTTACAACACACGTGAGAACAGAAGTCATATAGTTATGACACTTTTAAAAATTAGATTTAATGAGCAATTAACTATGTCTAGGGCCCCATTTGCAATGGAAAGATGTGTTAGTCAGTCACCTTTCCTGTCTTTCAGGGTTGATGATCTAAACAGGGGGATATACTCATATTCAGGAGGACATACAAAATCTGATAACAGCACTGCATGAGCACACACTAATCAGAATATATAATGGTTTCAGTACTGGAGCAGACCCCTGAAGACCCCAAGTAAGCTGGCCAGGAGCCCTCCGCTGGCTGGACTGTGAGAAGTCATGGGTGGTGAGTGGCTGGGATGCTGCAGGAAGCGCAGGGGGCACCAGGGATTTGGGGCAAAAGGAATTTACCAACCCGAATGGAGGTATTCCAATGTTGAACCAACTTAGGTAACCATGCCAGTTGCACACCGGCTGAATAATAGCCCTGCTTGGACAGAAATCTAGGTGTAAGCTTGTCTTCACATCAGAAGCCACTTGGGACATTTGTTACAAATTCAGATTCTGGGCCCTACAATCAGGTTCTGATGCTGTGATTGGGAGTGTGTGTGTGTGTGTGTGTGTGTGCGTGTGTGTGTGTGAAGATTTATTTATTTACTTGAGAGAGAGAGCACATGTGTGCAAGTATGGGCGGGGAGCGGTAGAGGGACAGGGAAGGAATCTCAAGCAGACTCGCCGCTGAGCATGGAGCCCAACCCAGGGCTCTACCCTAGGACATCGAGATCATGACCTGAACCAAAACCAAGAGGTGGATGTTCAACCGATGGAGCCACCCAGGCGCCCATGGGAATATGTGTTTTAACAAAAGTCCTTCGTGACCATGATGGGACCAGCTGGTAGACCTGGATCTGAAAGTGACCATTAACATCCTAGTCAAGAGAGTAAGCCTTGGCAAGAAACAACAATTGTTGGAGAGGATGTGGAGAAAGGGGATCCCTCCTACATTGTTGCTGGGAATGCAAGTTGGTACAGCCACTCTGGAAAACAGTGTGGAGGTCCCTTAAAAAGTTAAAAATTGAACTACCCTATGACCCAGCCATTGCACTACTGGGTGTTTACCCCAAAGATACAGACGTAGTAAAGAGAAGGGCCATATGCACCCCAATGTTCATAGCTGCATTGTCCACAATAGCCAAATCATGGAAGGAGCCGAGATGCCCTTCAACAGATGACTGGATTAAGAAGCTGTGGTCCATATATACAATGGAATATTACTCAGCTATCAGAAAGAACGAATTCTCAACATTTGCTGCAACATGGACGGCACTGGAGGAGATAATGCTAAGTGAAATAAGTCAAGCAGAGAAAGACAATTATCATATGATTTCTCTCATCTATGGAACATAAGAACTAGGATGATCGGTAGGGGAAGAAAGGGATAAAGAAAAGGGGGGTAATCAGAAGGGGGAATGAAACATGAGAGACTATGGACTATGAGAAACAAACTGAAGACTTCAGAGGGGAGGGGGTGGGGGAATGGGATAGACTGGTGATGGGTAGTAAGGAGGGCACGTATTGCATGGTGCACTGGGTGTTATACGCAACTAATGAAGCATCAAACTTTACATCGGAATCTGGGGATGTACTGTATGGTGATTAACATAATATAATAAAATAAAATTTAAAAAAAAAAGAGAGTAAGCCTTGGGGTCTGGCAGCTCTGGGTCAGAACTCTGGCTCTGCCACTGGCTTAAACTCTCTGAGTCTCAGTTTACTCATCTGTGAAATGGTGCTAATGGGGGTCCTTGTAAGGGTTAAATGAGAAATTATTTCTGAAATGTTCAGCCCAGACCTGGCCGAGAGAAAGTGCCAAGGGCTCCTCCCTCTCTCCACCCACACCCCATCCAAAGCAGAGTGGAAGGAGAATGCACAGATGAACCGTCTGGGGTGCTTTGTAGGCATGAAGACTCCTGGGACCTCCCTCACTCTAATAAGTTGGTGTTTCTTAAAAGTATGGGAATCTATATTTTCTTTCTTTTTTTATCTTTTGAGAATCTACATTTTCAGTGAGTACCCCCCCCACACACACCTTTCTTACACTCACTAAATTGAACAAACAAACACTGCTCTAGCTGGAAAAAGAATAAACAGCAGATTCCCATCCCAAGAGTGGGTCACTACCTGTTTGTTCTGTCCACACAGGAGGGCATCCTGAACACGATTAGTATGAGGGATGCAGACCCTGGAGGCCTGGAGCTGGAGCAGCCAGGGGGCCAGGAGGAACATTTCTGCCATCTACGTCCCTCTGGCATATTTAATCTCAATCAGATTTGGATAGAAGCCGCCCACCACCATGCTGTGAAGAAGGAGTGAGCTAATGGATATGCAGTACATGTGCCTGGAAAAGCATTTTAATTAATGACACCAATCGATAGTCCTGTTGGTTGGGCGGGAAGCATCCATTTATTTTCTCCTTTAAATTTAACTAACATTTTATTTTATTTATCACTCTTTTTTCCAATTATAAAAATAGTAGGCAACTGTGGAAAAATTGGGAAATAAAAGAAAAGCCTACAGTGGTTAAAAAATGTACTTACCAGGGTGCAGTGCCTATATCACCAAAAGGGTTGACTCAAAGAAGATGGGTATGTCTTTACACGGTGCCTTAAGCAGAGCAGAAGGAAACAGTTTCAAGTGGGAACCAAGGTCATGAGCTCTGGCTTCAGTCCCAATGGTTGCAGTATGACTTTGGCCAGTTCACCTATCCTCTTGGTGCCTCAGTTTCCTTATCTGTAACATGGGGATAATGCTATTCTCTACTACACAAGGTTCTCACAAGGATTAAACGGAATAAAACATGCACAGTTCTCAGCCTACTCAAACACTGGTCTATTCTTTACATAATACATTTTGATCAAATGAAGAAAATCAGGTCAGATTATGTCTGTGCTGATTGTCTACAGGTGTTGTTGACCATTCTGATCAATTTGTAAATATTTGGCTGTCACCCAGGAATGAAGACAGTTGTAGCTAACATTATGAGCACTTCCTGCCACACTATTCTAAATACATTATCACATTTAACCTCCCAAATAGCCCTCCCCTGGGATGGTGGTATAAAGGAGTTGTATTTTATTATTTTATTTTAAAATTAAATTTTGGTATTTTTATATGAACAATTTTATTATTTTTATTTTTCTATTTTCCTTACCTGAAAAGTTCACCTGTCATAGGAACTGATCCCACTCAAGTCATACCAACCCCAATCCAGATGTGCACACCTGGAGGTACATTTTAATTCCTGCTGTTGCTTTGAAGGAATGATGTCTGTAGTGCAGCTTCTGATTGTTTGCTGCATGGCTAATTTTAAATATTTGTTTAATATGCAAATGATACCTCCCAGTGACAGCTTGGGGAGAACTGCAGATGTCTTTCCCTCAAAACGACACGGCCTTGCTGCTGTTACCACTCAGTTACTGACACTGTGTTACTCCAATTCAGGACGCTGATTTACCCAATGATTGCAAACGTCCTGACTTCAAGCAAGGCCACTGCTAACACATACACCTTTCTGAAAATGAGAAAACAGCACCCCTTTTGGAAAGATAAATTAGAAGAAATCACCACCACCACTATTCCCCTGTCCCCAGTAGAAAATTAGAATGATCTATTCTCACATTCGTGATTGACCTAGGAAAAAGTACTCCTCTGAATGCACCCAACACCTTAAGGACGCACAGCCTGAGAAGTGAGGGGCTACATTTCGACCCCTATTTAACCTTCTTGGCCAGACATCCTTGTGCAGTGCACAACCTGCCAAACCTTATATGGCAGCCCTGACCCAGAGTCCTAAGACATTTGTACTTCTGAGTTTTCTCATGTAGTGGAATAAAAATGTTATTTCAAGAGGTGGCTCTGGAGACCCTCTTAGGGTGTTAACCATGTTTGATTAGGAAAATGCCTCGATGGGCTAATTTTGTGTAGGAAGACTATCCATGGGGAAGGAGATGGCTCCCTTGACAAAGGTGCTTTCTGTTTAGTTAGCGGGAGTTTGGTGGGTGGCTCGCAGGAGGAGGACAGTTACATCGAGAGAAAGTGGGGAGGGAAGAGGGGATTAAGTAACAGGATGGGAGGACGGAGCCTGTAGAGAAATGTAATCAGTGATAAGCTCCCAATGGCAGGTGGCTGAAGGGCATTTTTTGGGAGCAGGGATGTCTAGTACTCCAACTTGGGTTTGGAGGGATTGCCACATAAACCTCTGTTGCCTTAAAGCTTTACCAACAATCTGATGAATATAACCTTGTCTCAGCGGAACTGGAGGAAGTGAAAAAACTGGGGTTGTACCCTTTGTGCACAGTGCTTGCAAGACAGTGAGGTAGCCCTGAAACTGACCTAATTCCAAGAGGAGAAACACAAACACAGTGAGCAGAGAAACCTAAGAGCTGATCTGTATCACAACTTGGAGAGTCCCAGAGAGATGGGAAGGGACGCTGGCTCTCCCACCATATGTGGGGTGGAAGTAAAGCCAATTTCATTTGAATTTTAAAGGACAAAGTAATCCCAGTGGACATCAAGGTTATATGTGTTAGCAACGATCACAGAGTTTTGGCTCCTGTCATCTCTCTCTTTATCTCTGAATTATGATGAATAATTGGAGCTCGTGGCTACTGAGAGTCAAATATGTACCAGGAATGAAATAAGCATGATCTCAAACTTCAAACAAACTTGGCCAAGTACATATTTGTGTCCACATTTTAGAGTGAATATCCTTGAAGCTCAGAGAGGTAAGCAAGGTGTTCAAGTTCAGAGAGGTGGGAAGTCACTGAGTTCAAAAAGGGACCCAGATCTCTCTAGCTCCAGAGACAAACTACCTTTCAGTGTCTCATGGTGGTGAGTTCACATCTGTTCAAACTCTCCAGAACAAGTTACTGGGGCTGAGAGTAAAGAGAACTTACAGACCTACACACATGGCAGCTTCCACTACCAAAAGAAAATCCTGCCCATTTTGGAGATGACCCAGGCTACACTGAGTTAAGAGTCTGAATTCTGGCTTGGTTCTTAAGGAACGTATAAGCACAGGATAGAGCGATGACAGTTGAGTCCACTCTTGGTCCTGATCCTAGTATGAGTGTAAGGAATGTGAGATCAGACCCGGTGGGCACCAGGAAGGGAAATGTCTTCCTCTAGCAAGAATGAAGACTTTGCTGATTACAGTATCTTCCCAGCTGGTATTCTCCTAGCTCTCGGAGTACGTGGTTGAGCGTTTTGAAGAAATGAATTGCTTTCCTTTATGTGAAGAGCATGCAACGTGTGCAGTGTGTTTCTACTTGCCTGGCAGCCTGGTGACAGTGACACTTATCATTAAACACGTGTTAGACCACCTTGATTAGATTACTTAACGTCAACACTACATTTCATTCACGTGTGCTGAGACTTTATAGCTTTTAAATTATATCACAGTGTGGCACAGCTAAGATGGAAGCTAAAGAGAAACATGCTATGCAGTAATGCCAAGAAAAGGGAGGAGGGAGATGCTGTCTTCCACGTGCCAGGCACACTGTGGGCAGACAGGGTGGCTTTTCTTTTGGGCAACCCAAAACCTGGCACTGTGTGCAAATGCCCCACCTCTCACTGAAATGGTATCTCCTCTCACTGAGAACCACTAGGCCAAACACAAACATTCCAGAGGCATGAAAGTTCTCCAGAGAGAGGGCCAGGGAGGATGCTGGGAGATGGGTCATGATAGCCCTGCAGAGCAAGAGAAAAGTTCTGAGGATAAGACATTCCTCAGCATGGCAACCCCTCTGCTTGCAGACCTAAGCTATCTACAACATTCCAGGTGCAGGTAGAAGGAAATGGAGCTCTAGATTCTGCTTGAAGAGTTCTGGAAAGAACTGGGGAGAAGATATTTTTTCCCAAAAGCTGGGTGAGCCCTGTAGCTTCTGGACTCAAACAGCAGATCCTGGGAGTCTTAAGAGATCCGTGGCCTTCTGGGATGGCCATTGTTGGTCTGTAGCGGTATGCAAAGTCCTCTGGAAGCCAAGAAGGAGCCTAGTGGAAGGGATGAGCTCTCCTGACTCCAAAACAAGGAAGTCCAAGGATATTAGAGAGGTTTCCTCTAGGTGCCCCTACAGCAGCTGGCCCATCTAACCACTTCCTTGTCTTCATCCCACATCCTATTATCTAAGGGATTGAAACCCAACAGAACCAACACATTAGTATACTATCATTACTCATAATAGCAAAGGTTTAAAAAGCTCTGGCCTTGTGCCAATCATTGTTTGGAATACTTGATGTCTGTCAGCATTTTTTTAAACTTTTATTTTTAGATAATCGAGATTCACATGCAGTTGTAAGAAAGGGATAGAGAAACCACATGTGCTCTTTACCCAGTTTCCCCCAATGATAATGTGTTACAAAACCATAGCACAATACCACACCCAGGAAACTGATGTTCATCAGTTTGGTTTTTTTTTTTAAACAGAAAAAAGACCAAGATACAGAATATTCCCATCACTGAAAGGATCCCTCATACTATCTTTTTCTCATCTTGCCCATGTCCCTCCTGCCCCCACCCCTTCTTACCCTTGGCCACTACTAATCTGTTCCCCATTCCTATAAGAGTGGCACTTCAAGAATGTCATGTAAATGGAGTGACACAGGAGGTAACATTCTGAGAATGATTTTTTTCACTCAGCATAATTCTTGGGAAATTCATCTAGGTTGTTGCAGCATCAACAATGTGTTCCTTTTTACTGCTGAATAGTACTCCACTGTACTGATGTACTACAGTCTGTTGAACCATTTTCCCACCGAAGGACATCTGGGTTGTTCCCAGATAAAGTGCTATAAGCATTTTTATACAGGTTTTTGTGTAAAATTAAGTGTTCATTTCTCTGGAATCAATGCCCAGGAATGTAACTGCCAAAATATAGTTTTATAGAAAACTGCCAAAGTATTTTCCAGGGTAGCTGTATCATTTCATATTCCTACCAACAATGTATGGGTGATCCTGCTTCTCAGCTTTCTCCCAGCATGGGTTGGTGTTGGCATACAGGACAGAATCCATAAGCTACCCCTGAGATTTAAGTGACCAACTTTCCAGAAAACCCTCATTTGAATGTTCTCAGAATGGAGAATAAATTAATCCATCAGCACACCACATTGTAGAATGATATGTTTGTCAAGTTAGCAAGGGAGAGAAAATTCAGAAAGCTCACAGGAGAGATAAGTTTGGATGTAGGAGAAGGCATTCAGAAAGCTTGTGTGGTTGTCCAGGACCATCGCAGCCAAGCTGCCAAAAGGGCACTGGGTCTCTTGATGGTAAGAACTAAGATATGAAGTAAAAAGGACAGAGAGCAGCCAAAAGTAAACTCCAGGAACTGTGAAAACCCAGATACAAACTCAGGGGTCAGTTCCCTATGGCCCACTCAAACTTAATGTTTGCAGAATTCTTGCAATCAATAGCGCAGTAAATATGAGACTTCATTACCCAAAGACACCACTGTTAACCAATTAGTGACTCAGTCTCTTGAATGCACAGGACTTTTCCACGTCTGTCTTGCCCCTCTGCCCCTTATGTCAGCCATACCTTCCTCTTCTCCCTTGAGCACTGCCATCTTTATGGATGCAGCAAGACCTCACCTCTGCAGTGTGGTTTCTTTTGCTCCATCGCACACCTTACCATTCACTCAGAAAACTCTGTCCTTGTGTTTTCAAATTGTTTTCTCACCTCAATACCTAAAACTTTGGCTCAGCATTTTAATTACATCGAAGGCTACCTGTGGCAAACAAAAGAGGTCTCCCTCTGGATGACAGCATGAGGGGCTAGATGGGGTATGGCTCAATAAGAAGACAAATGGAGAAAAAAATGTCATAAGACTTTTCACTTTTTTTTTCTCAAAATTGAAGTGAGTCTTCTGTAGCCAGTGCCTACACTATAGGAGAAAAGGTAAGAAAAGACTGTTGCAACATGATTTGTCCTGTGTGTTGATCTGATCTGGGTTCTCAGGTTGGATCTGGCTTCCTTAAGCCTTCTTTGATGCTCTTGGGTTCCAATACTTGGTCTGGGTGCCCCAGACTCACCCAGCATGGATCCTAATATCTAGCTGAAAGAAAGAACAATTCATATGACTATATACAATGGTAATATTTCTATAAAATCTTGCATTTAAAAAAATCATTTTGCGCTTCCATCTCTGATCAAATGGAAGGCCAGCCTTCCCACTGAAAACAACTAAAAATGCTGTTGGTGAAGAGTTATCAGGCCAAATCAAAGGGAAGACAGAAATCCAGGAGGGTAAGCACAATAGTGAACCATTTTTGTGCCGAAAGCCTTTCCTAAAATTGATGAGCTTAGGCTTCAGTTTTCATAATCTCATGGGACACATGGACTATGGCCCTCCCAAAGTGGGGAGTTAAATGCAAGACGCTCCAAAATATGGGATCCAAAGAGCTACAACATCAGTGTAAGGACGAACCAGAAGTAAAACCACTGCACCGATATAGGCCCCAACTCCTGGAGTCTGCAAGAAAAATTCTTCAGTACTGAGCACAGCAGGGAGAAAAATACCTTCTCTAAAAAGCCATAATAATCACAGGAATTACAGCCCAAATTGGACCACCCACAGGGTCCAAAAACCTCCAAGCCATGAATTGGTTTAACACATTCGCAGGCTATGTCCCCAGGTGTCCGGCTAACACAACTGAAAATGCTTTTTGGAAGAACACACCTTTTTCCCAGTCTTCAAGGGACTGCCACAAATAAATTTCCAAGAAAAATGAACAGCACACAGTAATAAATGTCTGAGCACAGGAAATAAGACATAATGAGCAGAATAAGAGAAGGAAAAACAATTATGGGAGATTCTCAAAAGATAGTAACACAGAAAGCTTAGTTTTGCAATCTCTTTTGTTCCTGACATGAAAATGAAGCTGATTAGAAAGACTAGAAACACAGGGACAACATTTTACAACAAATCTGGGGAACAAGATACTAAGTCCCCAAACATAAGATGGTGGGGACAGGTCAGTAATAGACATAAGACCTGCATGGTACTCTTGTCTGTGGGAGAGAACGAGGAAGTAAGAGAGGCAGAATCTGATGGACTCGAGGAAAAGAGAGCCCAGGACAGGCAAGTAGAAAGAACAAAAGAAAGAGAATGTGAGCAGGAGGGAAAATTCAAAAGTCAGTGAGAAACAGAGAACACAAACAGGTATTTGTGCACTCGTGTTCATAGCAACATTATTCACAGTAGCCAAAAGGTGGGATCCACCCAGAAGTCCAACAATGGATAAAGGGATAAAAAAAAAAATGTGGTATATTCACACAATGAAATATTAGTCATCCTTAAAAGGGAAAGAATTCTGGCCCATGCTACAACATGAATGAACCTTGAAGACAGTGACAAAGGACAGATATTACACAGTAACACTCACAGGGGGTACGTAGAGTAGTTCAGTGCACAGATACAAAAAGTAGAATGGTAGCTGCTAGGAGCTTGGGAGAGAAATAGGAAATGGGAATTCTTCAAATGAATGCGGAGTTTCAGCTCTGCAAGATGACAAATGTTCTGGATGGCAGTTACTTACACAATAATGTGAATGGACTTAATGACATAACTGCATTCCTAAAAATGACCCAACTGTTAAATTTTATGTTACATTTATTTTACAATTAAAAAAATGAAAAATAAAGTTCAAAGTAAGAAATTTAGAGAGAAAAAGAACCGAGAGAGTGGCAAGTATTGAAAATAGGCCAAGGGGGAAAAAAAAGAAAGAAAGAAAATAGGCCAAGGAGATTGAACACATACATAATAGGAATTTCTGAAGATGAAAACCAAAGGGGGAGAACAGAAGAAATACTAAAAACTATATTTCAAGAAAACACTCCTGAAATAAAAAATGTAATTGGAAACTAGATTTCAAAAAAGCACAATGCATACATGAGAATATTGACCCCAAATGATCAATATCAAGACATATTCTAGTATGATCTGAGACATTAAATAATTCTCTGGGCATCTAGTACAAAAGAATATGCAACATTTAAGGGGAAAAATTAGATTATTATTAGCCATTGAAAGCCAGGCTTTATGTCAGAAGAAAATTGAGTCACATATTTAAGATACTCAAGGAAAGAGAGCACCAAGGTTTTCATAGGCAGCACAATTGATTTTTTTTAAGTATAAAGGGCATAGATAAACTTACCAAAACACAAGAACTCTAGAAATATTATTCCCACAAGCCCCCCTGAGTAATCTATTATGGAATGAGTGTTCGACAACAAAAATAACTAAAAGTTCAGTGACATAATGACAGCTAATTGGCATGGAACACATAGCTACTGAGACAGACAGAAATAAGACAAGATGAGGACACATAAGGAGGAGAGTATCAGGAAGTGGCTACATGCTCCAGCAGTGTATATACTGCACAATTATTAAGAATGTGGGGGGGTCTTTATAAGTTTTTTCTCTTTTATACATCAAAATGTACACATCCGTGTACCTAAAACAGGTAATCTTTGCTGTATGGAGGTTTCATCTCTATAAACTTGAAAAAAAGAAGGAGCAGGGGAGCATATACCAAAATTGTGTTGATGTTTTTAATAGCTACAATGGAGGTGGCATTAGTGTTGTTATTCCAAGACTGCTGTGTGATTAAAACTGGATAAAATGAATGAGGAATGATGATATATTCTAATTCTGTCACCCCCTGTGCCCTAGAAAGCCAGGTTTTTGGAATGGAAGAGAGGACACATTGATGTAGTAAGAAGAGGTCAAATAAAAGTCTTGACTTAAAACTGGAAGTATCAATATGAATCCATGAGATTATATTATATCATAATTTATTTCCTGAAAACTGGAAACCAACTTGGTAGCAATGAGCATCCCAGTGCCAAATTACACTACTGTATGTATTCCAATAGAAAGCCAATGACCCATATGGGACATACTCTACAGATTGCAAAAGTTGGCCAAGCCCTCTATGTTTAGGTAACAGAATGCAACTTGAACAGTTAGCATGTTGTGCAATGAGGAAAACACAAACATAGGCACACACACAATTTTCCTCACCTCCCTTATCCTAGCAACCAGAAGAGAAAGAAGTGATAATCACGGTGCAAGGTCCCACATGATGGGGGCATATGCTTCCTTGGGCTGGAACTAGTTCCACCTGTGTAGCCTCTATCAGCACCAGAAATTTAAAAAATAGAGAATATCATTGGGCACCCAGCAGTGGCGTAGTTCAGAGTACACGGCTGCTTACTATCTATAGTGTGGGTAAAGAGCAGTATGTAGGGAGGTGGCCTTATCCACATCTCTAAAACCTCTTGTACATTGGAAACCCAGATGCTTTGGCCCTTTGCACCAACTCACACACAACTGATTACAGACATGATTTAACCCCAAAAATGCTAGAGCAAAAGCTTTTCTAAGATTTATTCATCTTGAGTCCCAAAAACCACTTCCCGCTATTGTTTCCTGGTGAGTGCCAGAAGGAGATCATTGGTCTAGCATCTCTCTCTGCTTATGGTTACTTTAATTAATGGCCCCATTGCTCTTCTCTTACACCGAATCTTGTCTAGGTCTACTCCGGTCCTCTCCAGGAGAACTCCCTAAGTAAAATAATCAGGGGCAAATATTGTGGAAATGATAGTGTCTTCTCTCCCAGAAAACCCCTGGTCTCCATATGCAAAGTGGCCTTCATTCTTCGCAAACAAAGAGGAATATATAGGTAGCTCGTCTAAGTAAAACCAAAGGTCTCGTCATAATAGTTCTCAAATCTGAGTCAGTTTGGAATACATCTGCATATTAAAGAGAGCATATAAACATCTGCTCTGAATTGACCATCTATCCCCACCAGAACAAAGAGCGGCTGGCAGCCTCTTTAGCTAAAGAAGGAAAAAATCTGGTTTGGCTATTCATTCCACTAGGACTTAGCATAAACCTTTGTCAGAATCAAAGAGAAGCTTCCATTAATAAGGCTTATGGACAAAAATTAAAAACGTGTATACAAATGCCTCACTGGAAGTACTGGAGGACATTCTTTCTTCCAATACCCTGTCCCTCCTTGCACATGCCTCTTCTAAACCCCGATTATCATAATCATCAACAGCTATATGGTCAGATATTTACAACCTTAAATACAGTGAAAAAATATAACTTTTCCCACCAGCCTTCCATATAAAAGTTCCAAGGTAGGTTTCTGACTGGTCCCACTTGGGACCAATCCCTGTCACCAGGAAGAACAGAAATAGTGACTGTCCAGCCCTGGATCACATGTCCTATAGGCAAGATGTTATCTTTTTCAAGTTCATACAAAACACAGGGTTACAGTCAGGGAGGAATACATTCTCTACGGAATGTGATGAGGAAAAGTATTTTTTTTCCACAAGACCACTGGTTTTAAGTACTCACAAATTGCAGAGGTCTTCCAACACAATCCCAAGTCCAAGTGAGGCTGGGATACCTGGCACCACCCTTCCCTGTATCTCTTCCTGAAGGACACCACCAAGACTGAAAGTATTCCATAAGCAACATCCATAGGACTGGCAGCTGTCTGAACTTGATACTCTAGCCAATTTTGAAAGTATATAGAGTTGAGAGTATTATTACCTCAGGTTCCATATTCTCCATTGATTTTTTCACAATCATTGATTAGAGCAGGGTTAGTGCTTGGCAACGAGGAAAGCTTCCGTTTATCAAGGGATTTGTCACTCGAGACAGCTGCTGGTTTTGCTGATTTGGAAATTGCAATAGATGATGACAGAACAATGAACAATGGCTTTGCTATTGCCATCCTTCACTGTTGCCCTTTAGGCAGCATTCCAAAAAAAAAAAAAAAACAAATTTTTTTTTTAAACAAAAAGAGGCCAAGTTCACCTGCCTGGTCGTGCCTGCCCCTGAGACAGGATGATTAGGGTGAGCAGCAGTTACTTTCTTGAGTGGAAGAATGAACCCACTTCAGTGATTGTACAGTGGTGAACTTACGGCACCAGAAGGAAGGAGACTTGACTTGCCTGCCATTCAACACACATTTAACCTTTTCCTATTCTGAGTACGCAGATTTTCCTCCAGGGAACATTCCTGATTCCCAGACCCACTGCTTTGAGTGGAGCTGGATCTGCTTCCTGCCCCAGGGGTGGGCATGTCCAGATCTGGCCGGCCGAGCAAGCATTACTGTGGTTCCAGTGACTGGTTCGGGGATGGTCACATGATTCAACTTGAGCCCGTGAGACATAAAGAGACTCTTGATGGTTAAGATTAGAGGTCCAGGCTCTTCAAAGCTAGACTTGAATTTAGAGTTAAACTTGGTGATGCTGGTAGCCATTTGCCACCACATGGAAACTGAGAATGAAGCTAATATGGAAGAAAGCATTTTACAGAGATGTCATTCTGATGGCATAATTTCATTTTATTTTATTTTCTTTAGAGAGGGAGAGAGGGGTTGGGGGAGGGATAGAGGGAGTGGGAGAGAAAGAATCTCAAGCAGGCTCCACACTCAGTGTAGAGCCTGACGTGGGGCCCAATCTCACGACCCTAAGATCATGACCTGAGCGGAAATCAAGAGTCGGTCGCTTAACCGACCATGCCACCCAGGCGCCCCTGATGGCATAATTTTAATACCTGGGTCAAGTCTCACCTGAACCTAATTCTGATCCTCAGCTTTTCATTTATAGGCATTAAAGCGAGATTAGCTCGGGTTTCCCATCACTTGAAACAAAAAGTAGAGTTCTGCACTTCGCTTTAGTCCCATCTCTGCCACAAACTAGCAGTGTGACCTTGGGCAAGCCTCTTTATCCTTCTGAATCTGGGTGTCCTCATCTATGAAATGAGGTTGGCAGATAAAAAAGACATTTTAGCTTTGTCATTGTATAATATTTTACTGAATTATTGTTGTAAACACAGATTTTTGCAGGACATAGGTAGAAAATCCTGAATTTAGACTTTTCACGACAAGCAGATGGACCATATACAGCACATGCAGCAAAAAGTCCTTCTAGGAAGGGAAATGAGTAGAGAGACGAGTGAAATTTTCAAAATAATTTAGCAACTGATCTAAGGTTGACATTTCATAAAATAAGATTATTTTGATAGGGCAAAAATAAAAAATAGTAGCACATATAATTGTTAAAGAAAATCTTTCCTTAGGAGAAATAGTTGCTAACTTAATTCAATATTTATAGCTTTCTCTAACTCTTTATTTCTAACCTTTTTTAATGATTTTATTTAATGTTTCCTAAGCAACATGTTTCCTTTAAAAATGCTAATAGTGTTTGTCTTTTAATAGGAGAAATTAAATTATTTATATTTACTGTAATCACCATATGTTTGGCTTTATTTCTGTCATCTTAATTTATGTTGCTTACTTTTCATTTTTTCTTGGGTGCTCCCCTTTCCAGCTTCTAGCTAATTGAGCAAATATTCTTTCTTGCTTTTATTTTTCCAGTGAAATAGAAATCTGCTTCCCTTTTTTATACTTACATTTTTGTTTTTATGTATTTTTACAAACACAACTCTATTTGAAATCCTATTTTCTTAGCAATGTCACAAAGTAATCTGTAGACTAAAGCCTCCTCTCTGAAAAGACAGTCCTTATGACATACTTTCATTTCTTCCATCCTCCACTCTCCACCCTCCAGGTCTTACTATGTAGAATTTTGGTCTAAGATTAATATCTTGTTATAGATATGCATGGATTTTAAATATTTGGTTTTATGACATACTTCTATTTTATTAACTCCTCTTTAACAACTGCACTGAAATTTTACACCTGCATTATCAGCAATTATTTGGATGTTTTCCCCTGTTTTTTTCTTCAGCTTGCTCCTTAGCTCCATTAAGACTGCTCTCTCCTTCTAGAATCACTCTTTGATGAACATTGGGTCTCTTGGCTCCATCCTTCATGTGTCATTGTTTCTGTTGTAATTTTTATGTCATTGCTCTGTGGGATGGCCGAATGCTTTGAAGATAGTTCTGATTACTAA
Organism: Ailuropoda melanoleuca; assembly: GCF_002007445.2. NCBI lineage: Eukaryota > Metazoa > Chordata > Mammalia > Carnivora > Ursidae > Ailuropoda > Ailuropoda melanoleuca. Next base: position 25,504,647 of record NC_048227.1, read on the forward strand.
ATCAATCCTTTATTTAATTTTTAATTCTGCCATTCAGATCTTCTATTTGGTTTTTAATGTTACCAATCATTTTAATTCCCAAGATTTATTTTATATTATTAAAGCACTCTTATGAATAACCCCAGGTTTTTATATGAAGGTGTGTCCTCTCAGATCTGAGGGTACTAATTCACATCTTTTGAAGTCATCTTCTGTTTCCTATATTAACTTTGGTTGAGATTTATCACAGTATGCTCAGTTTTATGTTGTATTGTTCCTTCACACATTTGGTGATGTGGTTGTTTATATTTATAAACAACGATGCAGGGGAATGTGCTGTCCAATATGGCAGTGACTGAAGGAGCCAAAGTGATAGCCTCTACTCACAGGTGTCTATTTAAGTTTCAATTTAAATTAATTAAAACTAAATAAAAGTAAAATTTAGTTCCTCAGGCACACTAGCTACATTTCAAGTGCTCAAGAGAACCATGTGGCTGGAGGTAATGGAGGGCAGGACAGATTTATAGAGTGTTCCTATCACCACAGACTGTTCTTCTGTGCAGTGCTGGTCTGGACTGGTTCGTTTTGGCAGCTAAAATGGCTTCCCTCCAAAGGTGACAGAGTCACTGTCCCCCCAGACGGTGGAAATGGCTGCTCTGCACGGAGAGGAGGTACATGCATGTGGGTTTCCCTTCATGATGTGAGGAAGGGAGCCCTGACTTCTGAGTGTGGGTGCTCCACATCGGCCGTGTTTGGCAAAGGTTACTCGGGGCAGTGACCCATTCTCTCTCTAGCCATCTAAACTCCAGTCCCCACTTTCTACAGAAAACGGCCTTCACAGAAAGCCTGGGAGTAAGGGCTACAGCCATGAGGAATGAGGAATTTGTGTATTTTTTCTGTTGTCTCTGTTACCCAGAGACCACTGCTTCTCCCAGACTGCTGTCTCTGATTTTGATTTTTCTCCAGGGTTCTACTGGGAGAATTCAGTTTTACAATTGTCTCCTCTTTTATCTGCTTGCGGTTACGGTTTCCTCAAGGCTGTTAAAGAATCACCATTAATCTGATGCCATATCTTTGATCTCTTCCACACATTTCTCAACATTCTTGCTCTGCTGATTGCAACACTCCCCCATTTTCTAGCACCGCCACTGATTTATTCTTGCTCTTATATTTCTTCTGTCAAGATGTGCTCAATCAGCCATCTTGAACTGAGAGTAGCCTGATTTCATATGCCACTTGTGTCTACAGAATAAGTTTTATAAGTAATCATAGAATGTCAGGGTTAGAAAGGAAATCTGAGATCCAGGGTGTCCGTTCATTTTACAGATGAACAGAGTGAGACTCATGTAAGAGAACTGACTTCTCCAAGCCTCTCCAGCATTGATGGTAGCAGTGCTGGGACAACGAAGGAAGTCACTCAGCCCGTGTACTGGCCTCTGGCCATTGCCTTCTGCTCCAAGAGCCCTGAGAAATTTATTATAAGAGGGAGTCAGCATCTCAGCCCACCTGTACCCCAGGCTCAGCACAGGTGCCTTGTTTACCAGCTTTTCCTAAGCTTCTCCAGATGTAAAATAATGGCGGACTCAATATTTCTAAAAGAAATTTTCAACAGAAGTGAAGGAATTTAAGAGCATCTTCCCCTTAACCTACAAATTCATTTACTCAGAACTCTCCTTTTCTCCAAGCACAGTGAAAAATCAAGGTTATACGTCAAAACTGTACGAAGAAAGGGGCTTGGAAAATGCAAACATCTGGCTTTGAAATGATAGCAACATTGCCAGGCTGGGGTGGGGGCAGATGTGAGGAATCAGCTTCTCCCTCCCCCCAAAAACTTCCGGGGTGGGAGCTCGTTGTCCATCTTAGTGAAATGTTTCACCTCCGGCATCTGCCTAATTGCACTGATCTGCAATCTGTTTCCAGTGAAGCAAAGTAATTAATTGTTTTAAAATGCTTTTTGAGACTTTGGAAAACTGACCTAAGTTTAATGGTTCATAAACCTCATTTGTGCATCTATTAGAGATTTTAAAATGTGAGCTGATCTACTTCTGGACTAGAGAGGAGGAGAGGGCCTCAGAGCTATGCATGAGACCTATAGCAATGGTGGCAGCTGCAGAGTCTTTCCTCCTTTGACATAGCAAAGAAGGGAGAGGGCAATGCAGATTCCCTGACATTGTCCCCTAGTAGGTTTGATTTAATGATGGTGTGTTAAAGGATGACGCTGTGTTGAAGTTGGGGAGAAGCAGGACACTTTCTCTGTCTTAGAAGCTTCATCTCCTAGCCTCATACGCCCTAGAACGGGGTTCTGCACCAGTTTCCAGTCCTAACTGGGTTCTTATTCCTGTGTACTCCTAGACAAAATACCTTAATCCATGTACTTGGCCTCATAGACTGTGATTTTTCTAGGGACACCAAGAAAGTCTATCAATGTCTCTACTACTATGAGCAGTTCATTCCTGTGTTCATCCTCTGTGGATCGCAGAGGCTTAGTTTGGGGATTATAAACTCGAGTGCACCCAGACGCCAGACAGGTCACATAAATAAGTCAAGAAGGGTAGAAACTGGGGGGACTGGAGGAGGCACATCTTTTGTAAAGATGGCAGCTGTGTTTCAGTTCTAGCTAGCTGGTGCCGTGTAGAAATGTTTGCTCAGTTATCCCAGATAAATCAGAAGTCTAGATAGTAAGTGAGCTCTGACTTTTACTTATAAGAAACAACCAACCTACCAAGTGGCCAACGGGTCTGCAAAGTCTGCGGAGATGCAACCAATATGAAGTTCCAGCTCTTCAGTATACCCCCATGTGGCTACCAGAGAGACCTTTGTTTATGTGCATTCTCAGTCAAGGCAGAATGGTACCCACTCCAAGAAATGAAGAGTCTACCAGAAGGTGTGTATTCCCAGGATATTCCCTAGGGGAGAGGTCCTAAGGAAATCATAAAGATTAAACTTCAGAAATCCATACCCTCTAACCAACTATAGAGTAACCATAGAAATTATAATAAATAGCTTTGATCCACAGAGTGCCTACTACATGTCAGGATAAGTGATTTATAGACATCATCTTATTTCACTTACACAACAAACCCAAGAGGTATTATAATTATCTTCTTTATGTAGATGAGACAGCAGACTCAGAGAGGTTAAGCAATTTTCCCTAGGTTTCACAGGTGGTAACTTCTAATTTTCTCAGGAAATGAGCTCCCAAGGTCTATGTGTTATTCTGTGCCTCCCTTGAGGATACCAAGTGGGAAGTTCAACATAATGTTGAAGTGATTTCCTCTCCCAATTTCCAATGATTCCCAGAGTAGTTTTAAAAGTATGAGGAACAGATGGTTTTAGGGTGGTGATGGTATATAAATTTCCTTAAACTTTCAAATGTGTATCTGAAATATACAAGAACAAATTAAACTAGGGTGATCAGAAAAATCAGCAGGCTCTGAAAAAAAAGACTCTTTAGCTTTCAAGATATTTATCATTATGGGCATTCTGGGACCATATGGATAATATCAATTTGGTAAGATTGGTGGGATAAGGAAGGCAAGACCACAAAAGGCTTTGAAAAAGCAATGGATGGGCACTGAGAGTAAGGGTCATGGTCATGGGCAATAGGTTTCCCATGTTGGCTGTTGAGATTTTTCAAAACAGCTTCATTCAGATATAATTCACATGCCATACAACGCACACATTTAAAGTATACAGCTCAGTGGTTTTGGTATTTTCACAGACACATGCAATCATCACCACAGTCAATTTTAGAACATTTCCATCACCCCCAAAGAAGCCCTGTAACTCTCCAGCTATCACCTGCCTGTTCCCTGCTCCTCACCCAGCCCTAAGCAGCCACTAATCTACTGTCTGTCTAAACAAATTGCTCGAGGTTTCATATGAACAAAATCATATAATATGTGGTCTCTTGGGGGTGGCTTTTCTTACTTCGCATAATGTTTTCAAGGTTCATGGGCTGTTGAGATTTGGATGGCTTTCTTCCTCTCCCTCAGTGGGTCACCTGGCACCATCTTCTCTCTCTCAGTGGCTCACTTTGGCAGATTTCTTCTTCAAGTCTTAGAACCTTCTTCTGGCATTGTAAACCACACCAATAGCATTCCTATCTTGAGTCCTTACCGGAAACAGTTAAATGTTAGGTACTTTCCCCTCCCTGGGATCTCCAAGGAAAGCTCCAGACTGGGCTACTCCTGGGATTTCCAGGAGCATGAGCCAGACGTTCTTTGCTGATTCATTTTACAGAATCAACATCACCAGTCAAATACTCATGTCTTAGCTGTTTTCTCCCACTCTTACTTTTCCAAAAACTTAGCATTTCTAGAGCCTGACGAGATTCATCAGAAGGGTTAGATTTATAAACAACTACTTCAGACACACTCAAGAGGTCCCTGTAGTTAAAGTGAGGTCTTCACGGAGAGACCAGTACCCTGGATCTTTCTCCAAACAGCATAAAAGACACTACTGCTTGATGCATCCTCACAATCTTTTGTCCTATTTTCTGTATTATCTTGAAGAGAACAAACCAATGTAAAAATATAGGAAATTAGTGAGTTTTGTTCAAAGCAATGGTGAGAACTGGTATTCTCAAATGATGTCTATTAAGGATCCACAAGCTAATTAGAAGTACTAGGACTTGTAAGGTGTGCAGAGATTTCAGTCTAGTTGAGGGGAGATAATATGTACTGTAGGTGGGAGGGATACTTTATGTGAACAGAACATGTTCTTTGGAACCAAACCAGTCTGGTTCAAATCTTAATCCCACCATTTACCACTTATGTGACATTGGACAAGTAAGTGAAGCTTCTCTGAGTCTCAGTCTCCTTATCAATAAAATAGAAATAATGTTACCTATTCTGAGGGATGTTTTGAGATTAAAGTATGTTGGGATTAACAATAACCACAACAACCAATACTAGTACTACTCACTAACCACCATCACCATCATTTCTTGAACATTAATATGTCAAGATACTGCTAGGCACTTAAGTTGTTAGGTACTTAACTTCATGGGTCACCTCTCCGAAGCTTCCAACAAACCTGTCAAGGTATCCAAGATAATATAACCTTCTCTTCATTGATGAAAATACTGGTTCAGATAGGTTTAATGTTTTTCCCCAAATCACACAGCTAGTGAGTAGTGGAATTAAGTGTCAAAAGCAGATTTTTTGGTAACAAAGATGGCATCACACCTATCATTGTCACTATTGTTGCTAACAGAACAGTGAAAGTAAGAATCAAGAACATGAAAAGAGACACTTTTCATCCAGAAGCTAGAAACCCATCTTTTAAAAGTCACGCAAACACTATAAAATTTAAAATAGGCAATTTCACATTTTGATGACTGTGTTTAAAACTAGGCAATATCAAATACATGGTTTAAATGCCAGTATAAGGACGAGACTATGTCTAGACATCTGGTATACCAGCTCTGGTACATCTGCCTGTTGTTCACCCCTCTATCCCACAGGACGAGCTAAATTTTTAGGACAAGATGCTATTCAATTCTTCTTGAAAGGGACCCCCCAGAATACGACCTCCCATTCCTACAGCAATCTTGTGATATCCCAGGCAGAGAAACTCTGTCTTCTGCTCAGCAACAAACACTGGAATTTGCCCCATTTCTTGTCCTTGGGTTCTTGCAAAGTCACTGTAATTTGAATTTTTATAAATCAAATCCTATTTCAAATGCAACTGAAGAACTTGCACTTTAAAAGAATCCTGTCTTGAATCCTCAAGAAAATGGAAGACTGACTGTAGAACTGAATAGCTAATTCTGAAATTATCCATTTTGTAAATTCAGAATTTGGTTCACAGCTTTCTGAAAACAACCTTTAAACTTTGAAACCAATTTGAAATTCAAGTTTGTAGCTGGGTCTTGTGGGCACTCCTTATCACCTTTGCTGATAATCATTTCAATATATTCATTAACAAAAATAATTGTTGTCACAGTTAACTACATTAGCACCTTTTAATTGAATTAGAAATTAGATGGGGGTCATGAATATTTCACTAGGGCTCACTGCTAGCCTTCCCAATTACCATCTTAAAAAAACAAAATGCCCTCACATAGCCATAAACAGATGGATTTGCAATGTTCATGTTCCTGGCCTTTCTCATAGTTTTGCCACAAAAGTCATCCCATTGTCAAAAATGAATAAAAAAAAAAAGAATTTTTAACTTTCATGCTCCTCTTCTGTGCTTCCAGGAATGTTGCAAAGAGTTTTCTGTCTTGAGGAAACTTTCAAAAAACATTTGCTGAACACAAATTGGAAACTGTCAATCCCACCGCGTGCTGAAGAGCAGAGTAGGGGCTTTTGACGTACAGTCCAAGGTTCTCAACCATGGTTCTCAACAACTGACATCTGGGGTTAGAAAACTCTGTGTTGTGGGCAGCTCTCTTATATTGTTGGTTAGGAAGCTGCTAGTATCATGCAATCATACCTATCCCACTGAGTTGCTAGAAAACTGACTGATCAAGCAATAGAAGACATGGCTGAATGAGTCTCGTTCACTGTTGGCTGAAATAGTAGTAGATATCCTAGTGGTGGCAGCAGCAGCACTAGCAGGACTTGCATGGAGACCTGAGGGATGGGGCAGGAAGACTAGCTGTCCCCATTCTATTTACCCCCCACTCATGGAAATGCCATGGTACTGGGCTGACTGAGTTATCTCCCTGCCTGAAGAAAGGGCCCAGGTGGTACCTTCAAAGGCTACAAGTGGTCCCTCTTCCCTGGACCTTTAAGCTCGTCTAACCTACCCTACATACCACATGTCCAGTGGTCAGTCAAAGCAAGGCTCAGGTCTTTCCATAATAGACAACTGAGATAGGTGATATTTTTAAAAAAGTGGGGTTTGGATGCAGGCAGACTTGAATTTTAAACTTGAATTCTGATTTTGGGAGGTTGCAGGCAAGTTTCTTAAGCTCCCTGAGTCTCAGATTTCTTAGCTTTAACATGGAGTCACTGAGAATGACCCCATATGCTGGTTATAAGAAGTAAATGCAGTAATGCCCCTATTGCATGTTTGGCACAGGGCAGGTACTCTATGATCAGCAGTGATCATAATTTTTATGGTGAATATGATGATACTCTACACCACGGTTTCTCAACCTTGACACTACTGATATTTGGGGATGAGTAATTATCTGTCGTGGGGGACCACCCTGTGCTTTGTAGGATGTTAGCAGCAACTCTGCCTAGTTAGATGTTAGTAGCACCTGTCACCAGTTTTAACAACCAAAACTGTCTCCAGACATTGACAAATGTCCACTGGAGACAAAGCAGCCCCCAGCTGAGAATTACTACTCTACAGGAAATGGATTCCCCTCCTAGTCCACTTGATCACTCTGTCCTGGGTCAATGTCACCTCTTCTGGGAAGATTCCTTGACTTCCTCACGTCAAATTAGCTACTCACTCCTTTGCCTCATAATTGTTTGCTCATCTGTCTGGTCTGCTAGACTGACAGCCCCTCAAGGGCTGGGTTCATTTATATCTGTATCTGTACTTGGCACAGAGTGGAGGATAGCAGACAGAGCAGGAGAGGGAAGAAAGTCAACTATTATTTACTGAGCAACTACTGTATACCACAACTGCTAAGCCACTTGCACACATGATTTCTTTCAATCTTCTCAATAGGTGTGTAAGGGATGGGTCATTATGTCCATTTTCCCAATGAAGAAACTGAGGCTTAAAGAGAAGGAACTCATTTAGAGATACAGAGTAAGAATGTAAATGGAGTTGGGGTTTGAACGCAGGTCCGCATGGTCCCCAAATCTCTCCTCTCTACAAAGCATTCCCCACGAGAGGGAAATGAGGCACCTTTTCCCCAACTCCGTGTTGTTCACTCAAGCTTCCCCTCTCTCCCAACCTGGAAAGAAGGGCATTCTCAAATGAATTCCTCACGCCAGGATGAGATCAGAAAATTGGGGTGGTGTGCCAAAGGCCAGAAAGTGAGTAGAAATGGCTGACCTGCTTGAAGAAACAATCCATTCTGGATCCAAAGATGAGGCACTGAGCATTTTTCACTCTTGCTGAAAAGGTCAAATTAGAGGCAGCAGGACCCAAAGTGAGACCTTTTAGCAATTTCGGAAAGTTCAGCCTGCAGCTTGGGGGCAAAGCGGAAGCGAATTCCCACATCATCCTAGCCCTTCTCTCTACCCCCGGCTTCCAACACCAGCGGGCGCCAGGCTTACCTCATCAGGCAGTAGCCTGCATGCGGCCCAGGTCCTGGGCTCCTGAAGGAGGCATCCCCCTGCCCCAGACTGCACCACTCCCCAGTGCAGCTGCTTCTCGGGGTCAGCGAGCCTCATTATTTCAGAGATTCTGAGACACACTGTAAATATGCTAAGGGGGACATACAAAGTGGGCAGCAGGTTCCAAAAGGTTAACATCTTCCTTTTCAGATTGTTACCACAGTTGCTATGGATATCTCCTACAGGAGGCTTTGCAAGTTCCACATGAAGGGGCTGAAATTAATAAACTCCTTTGAACTCAGAGCAAACAAACTGGGTTGGGCTGCAAATGCTTCAACCTGTTTACTTCTAGCTCGGACAGGGGCCCGGGGGGCGCAGGGTGCTTGGAGTTTTAATCACACGTATGCAAGTGTGTGTGCGCCTTTGTTTTGTCTGCGCACAGGCAGGAGGCAGGGTCACGAGAAGACCAGACTGTCTGCATATCCAAAAGGGCAAAGATTTATTTGCCAGTTTCCCCAACCAGACAGCAAGATACTTGAGGTCAAGCACTGTTTTTATTCATCTCTGCAATCCCATTAGCACGTAGCCCCATGCAGTGTAGATGTTCAGTGACTGTTTACTGAACAGTTTCATCTGTTCATTTAACACATACTTTTGAGTGCCTGCTACAGGCAAGGTACTGTGTTATGCAAAGAGATTAGTACCACAGGAAGCAGGGGGAAGTCCCTTTCTTCAGGGAGCTAGGGTTGTGGGGAGATAATGGATTGATGGGTGAAGAAACTCCCAATTGGAAAGTCATATGAGTACCTTTCCTTTGGTTGGTGTGTGTGCACGTGTACATAATAGGACTGTGCAACATGTGTTTATAAACAGTCAAAAGAACGCATTAAAAAACCAAGTGTCACTGCAGGAAGAGTCCAGGCAGAGTGGTTAAAGAATGTCGGCTCTGGAGTCAGAGTCTGGATATTCAAGTCCTGCTTTTATCTTATTAGCTACATGTACTTAGTCAATCAGAGCATCCAGTTCCCAAGACTATTTATTCAGCAAGTAAGTATCTTTTGCACACCTACCATGTGCTCTTCCTGGGAAGGAGGGAGTGCAGCAGACATCCACCCCAGCCTTCCGATATAATGGTCATAAAGCACAGCGAGGGGCTCAACAGGGAGGACACGTGTCCAATAGGGGCAGTACATGCACAACAAGAGACCCCAAGGGGGGCCAGGAAATGAGGCAGGTGTCTGAAGGAAGTGACCCTCAGACTGTGATGTGAAGAGTACATGAGATTAAGCCAGATGACGAGTAGAAGGAGAGGGTCTGGGCGAAGAAACAGTGTGCACAGAATTCTCAAGGAACAAGCAAGTGCAGCATGGTCGAGGAACCGGAGGAAACTGAACATGGCGGCAGCATTGAGTGTGAAGGGGAGAAAAGGCTGTATGGATGAGTGCAAGTGTGTGTGTGTGTGTGTGTGTGTGTGTGTGTGTCCAGGCATAGGTGTGTCGGTGAGTACAGAATCCTTATAAAGAAGCTCGCAGATTCCATGACCAGGAAGTCAGCAAAGGTGGAATAAGACGTCCTATGGGCGCTCTGTAACCACATAGCAAAATCAATATTCTAACCCAATTGCTTTTATAGATCATATATCATGTAAGAAAGGTTTTAATTACAGTACAGCCTCTAAAAAGGTCTAAGACCCACGAATCATGGTGCTCTGCTCAGGAAGAGCTCAGGGCAGGTGTGGGAATAGCAGGGGTGGGGGGTGGGGGGAGGTGGCACTTGACAGAGCCTTCCTCCCATTCCCTGTCCTCACCTGCTTGGTGTCCTTCTCACCTGCTTTGTTGGAAATTTGTGAAAGAAGAGGATATTCAGAAAATGCTATTAATCAATAAATAAACGCTCTATAAAACTATTCAGACATACAGGTAGTCAAAGAAATACAAATGAAAACAAAACGCATCTTTTCCTATAAGGTAAAAAATATATTTTAAAATCATATTTAGTCATGGCAAGGGCACAGTATGCCAGGCATGTTGGTAACAGGCGCGCACATTGGTACATATTTTCTGAAGGGCAACTGAACCGTAAGTAGCTGAAACTTTAAACTAGACATAACATTGGATTCAGCATTTCCATTTCCAGGAACTTAGCCACAGGAAATAATCACTCAAATGGGCAGGTTAAACAGAAAAAAAATTGCTCATCAAAGTATCATTTATAATATGAAATGCTTGTTATGATGATGTGATCTTTCCCGAGTTCCCATAATTGGCCTCTAAAGGCTGAGTACATAAAGGTAGTAAGCATCCCACATTTTAAGTATGGTGACCACCAACTGCTGGACAGGTCCGAGGCACTGGTGTGCTGGTCAGTGTCTAGCAACTGGCTCTGGGGTCAGGGTGAAGGTGGTCTGACAATGCCAGCTTCCATGGTGTAAATATTCCCACCAGGACCGAAGCCCAGCTACCAACATGCCCTCCCTTACAATGAGCCTGGAAGAGGTACTAACAGTTGGCCGTCCCAAGCCAAGAGGAGTGGACTTCAGCATACCATAGGCTAGAGGCGTTGCTTCAGCTCAAGGGCACTGATCCCTGCTACCCACGCCCCAGCAAAAATATAATAGGACAGGGAGGGAGATGAGGTCACCTTTGGGAGAGGGGCAGTGTTGGTGAAGAGAGTCTCCCTTCCTCCCCTCACCTCCCAGAGATTCCTCTCTCTGCAGCCAAAGGAAGGAGGCACAAGGAAGAAGAGGTCATAGGAGGCATTTATAAAAGGGGTGACTATCTCCCTGTTTGCTGTCCATGACTGAAGTGCTTCGTGAGCTGAACCGAAGGCACTGGGGTGTAGTCATGTTGCAGACTGACCAGCAGGCGGAGGGGACAAGAACCACCTTGTTCACCCCAGTTCCAACTCCAGATGGAAGCGGTGAGAGAAGGGGACTTCCAATATGACCAAGACTGCGCCTTAATGACCAAGAGGAGACTTAATACCAGAATGTGTCTGTCTAGGTCAGAGATCTCGAGGAAGCCTGCTAGGCCGCAGAAAGGGGAAACTTGAAAAAGTGGAGGTTAGCAGAAGTTATTGGAAAAGTAAAATTCTTTCATGCTTTTCCATCAATGATTGTAGTTCAAATGGATCACACTTTTGACATAGCCTAAGTATCCATCAAATAGGAATGAATCACAATATAGAACCTCCATTTAGTGGGACTGCATGCAGCTTTGCAAAGGTCTTTATACAAATTTTGTGTGTGTGTGTGTGTGTGTGTGGGCACGCGAGCACGTGCACACGTGTTATCAGTCATGTAATTCCAACAACACGCAACAATTACCAGTATGTGCTTATTAGGGGTTTTCAAAACTTAAATCTCATGTTCTCATTTTAACTAGACAGTTGATAACACTGTAAGTTTAATAAACTCTCTTGTCCATTGGTCTCTCGGATGTGACCAATGGTAGAGAAACCACTGCCCATTCTTCCTACTATAGTTACCAGCATGGAAATATGACCACAATAAATTGGTTAAGTGGGAATAAAAAGTGATTCACAGGGGCGCCTGGGTGGCACAGTGGTTAAGCGTCTGCCTTCGGCTCAGGGCGTGATCCCGGCGTTCTGGGATCGAGCCCCACATCAGGCTCCTCCGCTAGGAGCCTGCTTCTTCCTCTCCCACTCCCCCTGCTTGTGTTCCCTCTCTCGCTGGCTGTCTCTATCTCTGTCAAATAAATTAAAAATCTTAAAAAAAAAAGTGATTCACAAATCATTACGTACAATATAACTACACATTTCTAAAAGGATTTTAAAAAGTTTATAACCATGTGTAAAGTAAAGCTTCTGGAAATGCACACATGAAAATATTCAGAGTGGTTGTTCTGGGTGGTGTGTATAGACTTTCACTTAATCACTCCTTCAGCCTTGTCATTATTTTATGGCTATTCATAAAGTTCTCACGTGAATCTGAGACACTCTGCTAGGCACTCCTCCTTTTCGGTTTTATCTAGTAATCAGTTCTATGTATCTTTCCCTACGATTAGCATTATTCTTATAATCAGGCCAGGGAAATAGGGAGCTTTTTCTTTGTTGAAAAATGAAGTACTTAGCACACAGTACTTAGAACCTAGGGGTGCTCAGTAATGGTGGCCATTACTTTATCATTTTGTGAATCTTGGGGCTTCATCTACCATAACTTCTTGAGCAACTGTCCTGACCCAACAGTAACGATAGCGTTTATTCATATAGTATTGGTTACGTGCCAACACATGCCAAATTATGTGCCAACACGGTTCCAATACTTATCTTATTTGGTCCTTATGATAACCACGAGGTAGCCACTATTCCCATTTTACACATCAGAAAACTGGGGCAGGAGAGTAGTTATTGTGACATTAGGCTTCCTCCCTCTATGTCCCCCACCTGACCTGGACTCAGGGCAACTCCTCACCTCCATGGGGCACCTGGGTGGTTCAGTCATTAAGCATCTGCCTTCGGCTCAGAGCCCGATCCCAGGGTCCTGGGATTGAGCCCTGCATCAGGCTCCCTGCTCCGCTGGGAGCCTGCTTCTTCCTCTCCCACTCCCCCTGCTTGTGTTCCCTCACTCGCTGGCTCTCTCTCTCTCTGTCAAATAAATAAATAAAAATCTTAAAAAACAAATACTCCTCACCCCCGATCAGAGAAGCTGGGGGAAGAGTGCAAGCGCAAGGCATACACACACACACGTGTGTGCACACAAACATGACGTGCACACACTCTCAGCAGTGGATTGGGATGGGACTGGCCTGGGTGACTGCAGGTGACTCAGACAGCCAGGGGAAGAGGCAGTGTAATGCAGACAAATGCGAAATAATACGCCTGGAGCCAATGAGCCGAAAGAGAGGGAGAGTAGATAGTAAATAAAAAGTCATGAGTCCCTCCAGCCCGGAAAGGGATTTAGAGGTTACTGTTTAAAAAAAGAAAGAAAGAAAGAAAAAAAAGAGAAGAAAATTAAAATCTCTTGGGGTTGTGAGCACCTGTACTGTCAGAGTAAACCTGGGAAACAGGGTCCCTGTGTCCTTCCCTCTGCTATCCTCCCCAGTGGGTGGAAGCCAGGGCGAGGTGCGTCTGGTCTTTCTGTGCTGTTGGGCCCAGGTGAGGAGCAGATGCTGATCCTGGCTCCAAAGCAAGATGCCAAGTTCAAATGACGGGAGGCTGCACCCGGGCACAGTCAAGCAAAACGTGGTAAGGGTCGGGGCGGGAGACAAGTTTCAAGATCTCAGGCGGTGGCTGGAGAATGTGGGCAGGAAGGTGAAGTGGGCGTCAGTTGAGGGTGGTCAGGGTGAAGTGCATACATTGAAAGGGCTGAGACTGGAAGGATTCAACCGAACGGGGCAGATGGAAGATGGAAGAGCCGGGGGAAATCTTGGCAGGCAGCAGTGTCTGTTTCCATGCTTCGCTCCCAAGACTCATGATGCTTCCAGTCACGGTGCTGTGATAACCTGACGTTTGCAGGGAAAAAGGGCGCTGGTGCCGAATACACCAGCTGTGGGTTGTACCTTTTCTGCGGAACACCTGCATTAGCCTGAGCAGGCAGCCTCGTTGGCCTAGGCCTCATCTCCCTCGTGTCTGAAACACGGAGAGGGTCTGTGGCCGAGAGCAGGTGGTGTTCCACTTGAGCTGAGCCTTCCACCGCCGCCCCCCTCCCCGGACTTCACAGACATGTGTGGGCATATCTGGGGAACTGGTGGGGAGAGGTGGATGGAAGCTTCCTTGAGGGCAGGAATATAACTGTGAGAGCTAGAGGGACCCTTTGGTGCCCAACCTGGGGACAGAGCCAGCAGGGGAGAAGAAGTCTATGGCAGGAATGACAGTGCCCCACAGAGTGGCAGAGGGGTACGGGAAACCTGTAGGAAGGAACGCATTCTTGAGCAATCTGAGAGAGCATGGCGGGTCAGAGCTGCTTGGGGAGCCAACTGCATGATGCCAAGACTTCCAGGGTAAGCAGGTGAGGCCGGAGGATGCTGGGGTGTTCAGAATGCCCAGATGGGTGAGCGGGCAAGAAACTGTAAATATTTCCCTCTTCTTAGTGACTTGTGACAGAGAGGCAGGATACAATTTTCCTGGAGAGGAAACAGGGCTGGGCAATTCCATTTTACTCAGATTTCAAGAACATTTCTATTAGGGAAAAGAAGATTCAGGATGCTTTGAGCAGGGAAGAGATTTCAAGGTGACCTTGTGGAAGGAGCCGGCATTATGAAATGTTTTTGATCGAGTAGAACAAGATAAGCTGCTCATGTTTTGGAAGGGTTCAAAGCCCTGGACACCAGCTGAAATAAGAAAATTCAATTTCTGGCATAAGATTGTGCTTTTTCTGCCTTCTAGGAGAACATACACATGCACCCCTCCTCCCCCTAATGAAAGCCGAGTGTTCCTCAGTGTTGATCCCGGCATAAACAGGGCTGTAAGGGCTGGTTTGCGCGGCATGGGTGATGCTGCCTGCAGGTGTTTGGAGACGGGATTACTGTTTCAGTCCACGTTCTTCCACACAACCCCTCATGTGGCCGGCACTGGGACTGGGGAGAAGCCCGGGGTTATTTTAGTATCCGATTTTCTTTTGTTCTCCCATAAAAATGATACAGACAACTCCTCTGTGTTTATCTAAGACAGCCCTGTCCAGCAGAACTCTCTGCATGGATGAAAATGTGCCATAGCTACACTGTCCAATATGGCAGCCACTAGCCACAAGGGGCCACAGAGCACCTGAAATATGGCAAATGCTGTGGAGAAACTCAATTTTAAATCTGACCTCGTTTTAATTAATTTAAATAGGCATCCATGGTTAGGGGTTACCTCATGGGACAGCACAGCGCTCCAAGATTCAGTGAGAACAGCTGGGCCCACCCAGAATGGGCTTGATTTCCGCCTCTAGCTCTCACTAGCTGTGGGAACTTGGACAGGTGTCTTAACCTCCGACCCCCAGTCTCCTCACCTGAGAAATGGGGGTGACGATCTACGCTGCAGGATTGCTGTGGAAATGAGCTCTACATATATGCATTTAGTACACTGTCGCTGTAATTGTTAGGTAATAAGCATGGTCCATGATGGGCTTGGGATTCTCAGGTGCACACAGGGGCTCTCACTGACACTGGTGGGGCAAAGCACTGAGGGGCCTAATAGGTGTTGTCCTATGAGAAGGCAATACAGCCGGCAGTGGGGGGTGAGGAGCCTGCCCCATGCATCGGGCAGCAAGGGGGTCCTGGGCACCGGTGGGAGAGTAGGATCAGCAGCTCTGACCATGCCCACGGTGAGAAGAGGCCCCTCTCCTAGAGACTGAGTGCCCCAGGAAGGGCAAGGATGAGAAGATGCTGAGACAGAGAGGGACGGGGGGTGGGGTGGGGAAGGGGACGGAAGCCAAACACAAACATGGGGAGAGACAGGAGGGGCACAGAGAGACAAGGATGAGACAGAAATGGACAGGCAGAGATGTCAAGGAAGCAGAGAGACAAAGGAAGACATAAAGATAGATAGCAGAGAGCAGAGAACAGCCCAGAGACAGAGACGAAAGGAATAGGCTCAGGGAGAGACAGAAGCAGAGCAAGATGGAGAGACAGAAAAAAACACAGCTACCATGCACACATTCACTGGAGAAGAGCTGGAAAGTCAGGCTGAGAGACAAGAAGCAAACCAGAGAAACATGGACAGTGGGAACAGGGAGAGCCGGAGAGGAGACCTGAGAAGGGCCTGGGCGGGGAGACTCAGGGGACACCCAGAGACCGGGGCTCAGGAGAGAGTGGACACAGGTGGAAAGAGAGCGTTAGAGCCCCAGGGGGCAGTCCGGTGGGCACAAGGTGGGGGCCTGAGGCAGGGAAAGGAGCCAAGAACAGTCTTCCCAGCAGGAGGGCGGGTTGCAAACACACAATGGAGCCAGCCTGTTTTCTGTCCCTTGGCTTCTTTGTTTCGGCTCCTCACTGTCAACAAGGAGGACTCTGGGGGCAGCAAAGGTTTCCAGAGCCCCTGCTCGACTGACTGCTCCCCCTCCCTTTGTCTTTCTCCCGAGTCGTTAATCTTAGAAGACAGGTTGGTCTTTTATTAGCTATCTCCAAGGGTCAGCTTAGAAGTATCTGGGGAGATACCCATTCAGAATGTCATTTGTCATTGGGGGCCTGACGGGCAGCTGCATTGATTCAGCCCCCTCCCAATCTCCTGTTAACTCGGGAGGCAAAACCTGCTTTCAACCCTGCCCCTCACTGGGGCTTTAATGCCTCCCTCCCGCCCTTCCTTTATGCATCAGGGCATCGCCATGGGGAGAAGGAGGCCACAGGGACACGTGTCGTGGGGAAAGGGGTGTTCCCGCTCCCTGAAATGCCTTCCCCGCCCAGACCAGCAGTTCTCAGTCTTGACTGCATGGACTCTCCTGGGAGGCTTTAAAAAAGGTGGAGGCCGAGGCTTACCCACGACGGTTCTGACTGAATTGCTCTGGAGTAGGGCTTAGGCACTGCATTTCTTCAAACTATCTTTAGGTCTAGATTCTAAATGAGTCGCCAGGACTTGAGATCTCCCCAGCTAGATCCTTGCCTGCCTGCGAGATTGCCATGATTCAAGTCTTAAGTCAGGGACACCACCTCTAGGAGGTCTTCCCTGACATCCTCATTCCAACCAACTCTCTATTACCATACCCCCTGTGTTCTCTATAAAGCACTAGTAGGTATCTAAGTGGCAATTAAGAGCCTGGATTCTCAAGCCAGCGCATGTGGCTTTGGATCCCTGAGCCACCCCTCAGCAGCTAGGAGACCTAGGGCTATTTCATTTATTCCCTGTGCCTCCATTTCCCCTTCTGTACAGTAGCAGAGATAAGACTTACTCCTAAGAGCTCTGGCAAAGATGAAATGAGCTCGTAAACCTAACGTGCGGAGGAGAGTGAGTGCCTGGCCCAGAGTGAGCACCGGGTCAACATCTGCTACTATTATTACCTTATTTTTGTTTATTTCCCCCTTGAGTATCACAGACTTGGGCCACTCTTATCCTCAGCATCATCCCCATTTTACAGAGGAGGAAACTGAGGTACAGAGAGAGTAGGAGACTGATCCAAGGGTCTGGGTGTAACTGGGACAGTTCAACGTAGGGCTCAGAGCTAGCGAGGTCAGGTGGTCTGTGCAGGAGGCTGGGGAGGTGCTGGGCAGGAGGCCTGTGCAAGTCCACGGTGTTCAGACGTGAAGGAAGGAGAGAGCGGAGCCCCGTGTGCAGGGCAGGAAGGAGTGTGGTTCAGGGTGGTATAGGCAGGGCGTGAAGGAGTCGGGAGAAGCAAGGAGGGAAAGGTTTAAGTGTGACACCAGGACCCAAGGGCTCTGGACAGAATGTGAAGGTTTTACTCAGGATTTTAGTCTCTGTCCAATGCATGGGAGAGGCTCGTCATCACCTCCCACTGCACGTCCCTGATGTCCGGCCCTCGGGTCCTGCAGACTGTGTTCTGCTTGGAAACCACAGGCCATGGGGAACTTGTGTCTGAAGTTGGGTGGATGACAGGGATTTGGGGTCAGGACCTCTCTTCTGGATCAGAAGCCCAATTCCCCCACTCTCCAGCTGCGTGACCTCAGGCAAGTTCCACAACCTGAGTCTGTCTGGGGTTTCTCATTTGGCCCCTCCCAGGGCTGGGGAGGACTGACTGGGGTAGGGCAGCCTGCCTGTCTCAATAAAATACATACTTGCTACTGTGGTTGGCCCTGACAATCACTTCCTATGTGGTGTTGGTGCAGAGAAGAATGAGAACAGGTGGAAACTCTTCCTTGTGGGGTGAGGGAGTGAGGGAGGGAGATTGGGAGGGAGGGAAGGACCACCAAGCGTCCTGGTTTCCCTAGACTGAGGAGTTGCCTTGTATACGTGACTTTTAGTGGTCAACCCAGAAAAGTCCCAGGCAAATCAGGACGAGTTAGTTACCCTAAAGGAAGATTTAAGGTACTAATATTTAATTCTTCCAAAACCCCAAATCAGTGAAAAAACACAAAACAGAGAAATGGATTCAAGCTACATCACGACGGACTGGGGTTAGATCTCACACAGGACTTCCTGGCTGCTGAAGAGAAGGAAAGGTTGGGCATGCCCAGAGCAACCCAGGAGGAAGCTCGGAGCCCTGGACGGAGCCTGGAGAAACGCGAAAGCACCTGTCTCGGGATGAAATGTCTGTGTCATCCTCTGGTTGCTCCCGGTGACAGATTCGACTCGGTCTCTCCTGGCCTGTGACCATCAGGCTCCACAGAGCCAGCCGCACATTTCCAAATTCCAGACTTCAGAGGCTCACGGAGGAGGCTCAGCCGGCTCCTGACCGCGCGGCTGAGGGGAGGGCGTGTGCTTGGTGGCACACAGCCTAATCTCAGAGAAAGTGTTCTGGAAAGATTCATGATAGCCATCCAGGCTGCAGACACAAGGCCTTAACTTCCAATTCCTGCGGCGTGTGTGCCTCTCACCTGCCAAATGGGATCCGGCAGGTGTACAGCAGGTTATCTGCAAATGAATGTCACAGCAGATCTCTGTGCTTCAGAGGAAGAGAGGACAATTCAGAGAAAGGGAAGCCACAGGATCCAGGCGATTCTGAACCCCTTTCTAACCTGCTGTGTAGACGGGAGATACTGGGTGGGGCGGGGGCAAGGGTGATTACAGCCACTCTCTGCACTAAGGGCCACACAGCAAGCTAGAGCATTCCCATTAACCAGGGAACATTCCGGGCTCCCCACTTCAGCAGACAGAGCTGGGAGGCTGTCATTGCTCTTGGAAGGAATCATATCACACTCCACAGCCCGAGCGCAGTTCCTCACCTGTGTGAACACCATGGTCCAACAGGTTCCTGACGTGCAGCCTGAGGGCCACGAGGTGGGATATAAGGTGACTACAGGGAACAGACGTCCAGAGCAGCCTCTCTGTCTGACTTCAGGGCAGGGCTGCTAAGAGCACAGATTTGGCTTTATTTTCCTCGACTTGATATTATGAAAATTTTCAAATATTCAGCAAAGTTGTAAGAGTCACACCATAAAGATCACCCAGACTCAGTAGTTAATATTTTGTGATGATTGGTCTATCAGCTATCCATCTACCTACAGACCTATCAGTCCGTTATTTATTTGCATGTATGGGTGTGTATTTCTTTCCTGAACCATTTAAATTACACAAATTATGACTCTTCACCACCCATTCCAGTCTCCTAAGGGCATTCCCCTACACAACCACAACATCATTATCACAGCTAAGAAAATGAACAAACATTCCAGAACATCTACTATCCCAATTCAAATCCCCCCAACTGTCCCCAAAATGCATGTTAAAACTGATTTAAACCACTATCCACTCAAGATGCATGCACAATATTTGTTGATTGTCTGTTATATCTTTTGACCGAGACCAGCACCACTACCCTCCCCAAACATGTGCCTATTTTTATGACCAGTTTTTTTGTAGAGTCTGGACGAGTTGTCTCAGAGAACATCCCACATTCTGGATTTGTCTGATTGCTTTCCCATGTTGTTATTTGATTTGTGGCCCTGCCCCCTGTTCTTTCTGTAAAACTGGAATTTGAGTCTAAATTAGATTCAGGTTAAATTAGATTCTAGTGAATGTGAATTAGATTCAGGTTAAATTAGATTCTAGTTAATTCAAATTAGATTCAAGTTTTACCTTTTTGGCAAGGATTCTCTGTAGACGATGTCCTGTCCTTCGGAGAGCACCACGTCAGGAGCTATGCAACATTAATGTGGAGGTCCCAGGCCACCCGCTGTGAAGGCACACTTTACCCCCCTTTACTCTAGAAAAGCAGCCACAGGTGACTTGTGGGCGCTGGACAAAACTTCTGTCCTAGTAAGCTTTCTCCTGGAGGTAAGAGCATCCTTGCTAACTCTCGCCTGAGATGACTCTTATGTGGCAAGTTTAAAAATGATATTTTTTCTGTCATTCTGTTACTCCGTCTATATTAGCTGGTATTCTTCTTAAAGCAACTCTTTCTTTTTGTTTCTCTCTCTCTTTCCCTTCCTCCTTCTTTCCCTCTCTCCCTCTGTCTCAAGAGTCCCTGTGGACTCAGGAAATTTTAGTCATTCAATGTACAACAATCAACTTCTGTAATTTCTCATGCTAAAATTGTCCCAAATTTGGACATTACAAGTCCCGTAAAGCTGGACCAGGGGCTCTCTTGACACATGTCCATCATTTCTGATACCTCCTTGCTCCCTGGAATAATGAGAGGACCCAGGCTCACCTGCACCAGATCAGGAATCGGCCATTTCTCCAGGGAACATGGCTCCTCTCAGTGGGGAGTGGTATTTTTGCAGCAAGATCTGGGCTTTAGGTGTGAGATGCATGGATTCTGCCTCCAGACAGCCCGGCGTCAATCCTAACTCTGCCCACCTACTGGCTGTGTGCCCCCTGGCAGGTCATCTCACTGCTCTGAGTCTCGGTTTTCTCATCCGTAGAATGGGGATAATAACTATATTTCCTACCTTGTGAGATTATTAAAAGGATTAACTATGTTCATATTTCTAAAGCTGTTTAAGCAGTACTTGGCACAGAGTGAGCGCCACACAGATGTTTGCTAAATATATAATGCCTCACAGCTTATGCAGATGGAGGGACAGGGTGGAAAACACCCTGGGGCATCCACAGGCAGAAGAGAAAACTTTATTTTTTTGAAGAACTATTCTATTCAATTAGGATAAGCATAAGTAAAAATATCACTATATTTATTTTTTACTCCCTTTCCTTCTATTAATGACAGCTGATACTTATTTGACATTTGGAGTTTTGAAATAAAGTTTCCTTTTTCTAAAAAATGTAAGTAAATTTTTATTGAAGTAAAACATGGATGCAATTCAACATTTCCTTTTTTAAAATTTTTTAAAGATTTATTTATTTATTGTTAATAGGAGGGGCAAAGGAAAGAAGGAGAGAGAATCTCAAGCAGACTCCATGGCTGGGCACAGAGCCCAGTGGCAGGGCTCGATCTCAGGACTCTGAGATCACAACCTGAGCCAAAACCAAGAGTCGGATGTTTAACTGACTGTGTCACCCAGGCGCCCCTCAACATTTCCTTTTAAAATAAATGTATTCAAAAAGACAAATGAGCCAGTTTTTTTTTTAATGACTAAATCCTAATTGCTGTGGAAAGCAGATATATCAAAAATGAATGATGAGGGACGCCTGGGTAGTGCAGTCATTAAGCGTCTGCCTTCAGCTCAGGGTGTGATCCCGGCGTTCCGGGATCGAGTCCCACATCGGGCTACTCCACAGGGAGCCTGCTTCTTCCTCTCCCACTACCCTGCTGTGTTCCCTCTCTTGCTGGCTGTCTCTCTGTCACATAAATAAATAAAATCTTTAAAAAAAATGAATGATGAAGGCATGGGAGTGACCAAGGTTTGGCAACACTGTAATCAAGTTGTCTGGGGACTCCCATTGTTTGGAATGATTTTTAATGTACAACTGAAATAATTTTAATATTGTCTGGATGCATGTGCTATTATATCCTCTAACATCTGGGTCTTTCAGGGGCTGATGAACCAACCAGAAAGTATAAGAGATCTCCAAGCGACAGTGGAACAGAGCTTTTAAGGTAAACATCCCTGCCTCTACTTACCCACCTTAATAGTATTCTCCCCACTCTCTTTCCTGTGACGATATGTGGGTAGAGGGAGGCTAAACTTTTGAGAAGGGCTGCTCCTGGGAAAAGACTGTATATGCTATGCCGGGGCTTCTTATGATCTATAAATGCCTTGGTCAGAAATGCTCATCTTACACACAGCAACAGAGGTCCCAGACTGTCTGCCCGATGTGTTCTCTATGTGTGGGGAAAAAATCTCCCTGTCCAGCTGCAATAGCTTTTGACTTCTTTTTATTTTTTCTCGGACCCCAAAAAGCCATGACTACCAAAAGGGGGTTTGTTGACCAGGAAGCTTACAGAGATCTAAAAACGAACTTAGGAACGCAGGAAAAAAGGGAGCAGGAGTCAAGGTCAACCACGCTCCAGAGCCAAGGATGACCATGGTTGAACAGAGAAAGGTGAAAGAGAGAGCAGAGTCTATACGTGGGGCTTGCCTCATCAACTCGAAGATTCAGTTTAATGCTTTGACATCTGACTCATCAATCCCCAATTTTTTAAAAATATATTTTATTTATTCATTTGAGAGAGAGAGTGTGAGATCAGGGGACAGAGGGGGAGGGAGAAAGAGCCTGAAGCAGACTCTACACCGAGTGAGGAGCCCAACATGGGGCTCGAGCCCACAACCATGAGATCAAGACCTGAGCTGAAACCAAGAGTCAGACGCTCAACTGACTGACCCACCCAGGTGCCCCTGACTCATCAGTCTTTTAATGAGCATCAATTATGTGCACTGAGGAGACCTAAAGACACGTTGTGTCCCATTACCTAGTGATTCCAGATGCTGCGAATACTATTTTAACTGCAGGTCTTCCACTGATGGCACGGGCTGGAAACAAGGTTTTAATCAGGTGCCAATTTCAGGATCGTTAGAAAACCATTGTACAGAGCAGTCACTATAGAGGGACTATTTCTAGGAACTTGGAGATCATTAAAATGGGAGCGGTGCCTTAATCCAGCTGGATTAGGACCCTTTCCGGAGTACGTCTGAGTGTACAGCGTATGTAAAGTGAGTGTTTCCTAAACCAAAAATTGGGATGCACAATCTGCCAAAAATAAGTGCCTCTGGGGATGGCAAGACAGGCTATTTTAAGTCGGAACTCCCCCAGAAAATCTGGGGTGTAAGCTTCTGACAATCACCGTAAGGGGCTCACTCTAGTGCGTTCTGCACGCCCAATTTTAGCGTTTGTCTCCGTGCATTTCTCACATGGCCACAGCATCTGCCAGCAGTTGTGTTAGCGTGCTTCATGATAGATGGTGGGCGGGGGGGTGGAGAACGGGGGCTGGGGATGGGAACCCAGAAGCTCCTTCATGTGCATGGAATACAGAACTTCCGGTGTAAACAATGAAGGCAGAGCTCTGTAAAGAAGTTAGGGGATTGAGCGGGATGTCCTGATTTTCCCTCCTCTGGATTCCTCCACAGAAGACAGCTTCTCAATCAGATGTCTTTATGGAATGGTACCTACCTGGAAATTTTTTTTAATGTTCAAATTTTAACTTTATTAAAACGGCAGAATGATTAGGAATAACAGAGCATGACTACTGAATGAGAACCTTCCGATCGGTTGAAGTGTACTTCTATCAATCCCAACAAATAACGAGGGATACAGAATTAAGGACCACCGGGTGGAATGTGAAGGGACACTGTGAAGTCAAGATCTGGGGGTCCTGTATCCCCAAGTAGGCATTCTATAAAAATTAGTTGAATGAATGAACACTACACATCAATTACAGACTAAGTAACCTATATATTTTCTCTTTGTCTTTTACTTTAGAATCTTGAAAAACAAATTTCATTGGCTGAGATAAGGCTATAAACTGATTCATCTTGGATTAAATGGACTCACCCTCGTCCAATCAGCTGTAACCACAAGGGTAGGACATACAGTATAAATAGTACTATCCCATTAGATAAGGTCTAATAGTGGACATTGCAAAGGTGACATGGATTAAGCAGACACTCCAACTTGATCTCAGCCTCCAGTCCTTCTCTGCTAAGGAAGTGGCAAGAATTCTTCATCAGTGTGCCTAAGAGAATTACCCTGGTCTGGTTTGAATGATCGGAGTCCCACATTGTTTTATTCTATGCTGGAATAGTCACGTCTTACTTTTATTCTAAAGCCCTAAGCTTCGTTCTGAATTTACTCATAGTACTTTGTTTCTATGGCAGATGCTATCTCCTCCCATCTTACTGCAATATTACAGCTCATCCTCTCACCCTCTCCGTGCCCTGCCCTGTCTCTGTCTCGGTCCGTCTGTCTGTCTCTCCCCTCCCAGCTCCCTCACCCAAGTACCCTGTTGCTGTACTTCTGTCCTCTTTAGCATTAGATTCTTCCCTGCAGAATGAATATTCTTTTGGGGAACTCAGGGAGGGCTGGGTACTGTGTCTGGGTGAGAAGAGGTAGTTATTCTTTCGGCAGATCTGAGCTGTAACCAGGCTCCCTGTTGCACAGGGAGACGCAACCATGTTCCTTTCGGTACAATGCTGTTACAGATTCTACTGCAGCCCTAGAAAGAGCACTTAACGGGCATTATGGTTTAATCACTCTCTTCGCAATATAATATGACCTGCACTTATAAATGGAGTCATAATATATGGTTAGTTATCTGCATACCATCTAGTCATGACAATGAGAAATGGGTCCGCATTCTCTTGGGGACGAGAATATACAGGTTTGCTGGGTAGCGCTTTCCACCAAATACTGCCTTACCTGGGGCAAGTAGAGACTTCACTTCCTCGCCCTCTTGGGTTAGGTAGGGCCATGCGACTCGTTCTGCCAAATGAGGTGTGAGCAGGAATAGAACAAGGCACTTCTCAGTGGAAACTTTAAGACCCAGAATGTGATTTTCCATGTACATTTTCCCCCCACCGTGGTGCTGGCAACACTCCAGAGTTGCTGTTCCATCTATCTGGGTCCTGGAGACGGGAGAGCCCCCCAGCTGACCCATGACAGATTTCCGCTCAAGCTATGGAGATGTGGGGTTGTTTGTTCCTACAGTATAACTTAGGTCATCCTGGTTGATAGCTAGGTTATACGTGCAACATGAAACGATTTCTTTCATGAGTTTATTCATTCTATCCATCCATTTGTTCCAACATATATTATGCACTTACTATGCAAAAGATATTGAAATTAAAGAGAAATGGGATTGAAAAAGTGTCATCAAAGAGAACATATGATTATGTGTGTGTGTGTGTGGATGTATAGATGTGTGTCTGTGTGTGTGTACATAAATATATTTGCTGGCAAAATAATGGGATTGAGTTCTATGGGTAAGGCACAGTGTTAAGTGCTCTGCATGATGAATTAACTTATGAAGTTTGTTTAACAATTAGAACCACTTTACAGTTTAGGAAGAAAAAAAAACTAAACAAACTTGAAACTCCCAGGGGTTCTGGCACTTAGCCAACACTGCATAACTAACAGCAGCAGATCTGGGGCTCAAACCAAGGTGCGTCTGCCTCCAAATTACTTAACCTCCATGCTCTCTCGCCTCTTTCCAAACACTAAGATAGTTCTGGGTTTCTTCAGAGAACCACAAGAAAGCAAAGAAAAATAAAAACTCTGCCCTTTCAAATGCTTGCAGCCAGCACGCTCTCGGGTCTCCTTTGACAGGCTGTCTTCCCTTCAAAATGAAGAGAGAGGAAGCATGGACAGAAATAAAGGCCAGCTGTTCAGTGGAGCAGATACCGGCGTGCGGGCCAGTGGAGCCCGCCTAGCATGTCAGGAGCCCCTGGAATCGGCACCTCTGCTCCCCCCTCCACCCGCTGTGGGGGCACCAGCTCAGGCTGCACGTGACCCGAGTAGGGGAGAATCTTCGCAAATTCCGTGTTTTTATACGGACTTAGGAAAACGTGAGGGATAATAGCAGGAACGTCCTGATACCATCATTCATCAACAACCAGGGAAAGAAGATGATGGGACAAAAAGGTAGGTTCTTGTACCCGGAAAAGATGTGTGGGAAGAGATTAGAAATACTGAGGAGACAGAGACTTTTTTTCGGCAAACGTTTTTTCCATTCTTAAAGCTTTCAAACTTACGTAGGAGTTTCCTGGCCACGGAGAGAGGCAATAAAAGCAGCCCCCAAGGCATTCATTCATTCACTCGAAATCACTTTCCGACTGCGCACAGCGTAGGTGACTGGGGTGTAAAGACAAACTAAATTTTCTGTAACAAACGTTTACATAAAACCTACTAAGCGCCAGGTACCATTCTACGCATGCGTCAACTCGTACAGTACTCACAAAACCCAAGACACGCGGACTCTTGTTATCTCCACTTTAGAAGGGGAAACAGAGGCACGGAGAAGTTTGATTACCTTGCCCAAAGTCAAGCAGCCCCCCAGCAGGTCTGGCTCCAGCACCATGCTCTGTACTGTATTGCCTTTTGTGGGGTCTTGCTCCTCAAGTTCACAGATCCACAGCAAAGAGGAACTTAGAAATAAATCACTCTTTTCTTAAACTATGCGAAAGCTATTTTGATCAAGAGATCCAAGAAGGAGAATTCAGGTCTACCTGGGGACATCAGGGAGAGCGGTGCTGGGAGAGACCTTGAAATGCCTTGATACATGTGTTAGCCAGGTGGGCGGGTGGAGGGAAGGGCCCCCGAGGTGGAGAGAGCATTTGAGCAAGTACACAGAGGCACGAGACAGCCTGGGCTGATCAGAAAAGTGCTGGGGCATAGAGCTGCAAGGGAGGGCAGGAGCAGACGGAGCAAGGAAGGAGGGTCCACGAAGGAGGCTCTTGTATTCCAACTGAGACATTGCTAGGGATGGGTGGCTGCCGTCTTGCAGTGCTCATATGCACAGAATAAAAGCATCAGGCTGTTGGCAGACCTCTCCCCACCTGCACTTCAAGAATGTGCCTGACATCAGCGTGGACGGCTGGCTGGGAGGGAGGGAAGCAGATCTGTTCAGAGAAAGGCCCCTGGAATCAGAGAGCTCTGAGCTCAAGTCTTAGGTCTATTTCTAACTCTTGGACCTTTGGCAATTAGTGACTGGATCTGCCAAGCCTCAGCTGCCGAATGGTGGCTGCAAGAACCATGTACGAAGGGGTTGCTAGCTCTGTCAGTGGCATGCCTTGTATTGGCTTTGGATGTAGGTATACACACCACTTCAGGGGAGATTACTGTACAACAGACGAAGGGGAAATATGACGCTAGTGACCTATCATGAACACGGTTGTTTCCTCCACTCCACAGCAGGAAGGATTTGCTGGTACGGATTCGTCCATGTTCCCACACCAGGATCCCTTCAAGACCAAATGCAAGGTTAAGTTGGTCTGTTGTCAGCAGAGCTGAGGTAGGAAACCAACTCATACTCTTGGTTTCATAATTAAAGGCTCTAACTCAGCGCTGCTCAAACTTTAATGTGCACACAAGTCACCCAAGATCTTGTTAAAAGGCATCACAAGAAGAAAAAGGAAATGTAACTATGTGTGGCAGTAGATGTTAACTAGACTTACCGTGGTGATCATGTGGCAATATATGTAATTATTGAATCATTATGTTGTATACCTGAAAGTAATATTACATGTCACTTATGTCTGCATTTTTTAATAAGCAAAAAAATAAAACTAAAAATTAAAAACAAATACAAATTAGTTTAAAAAAATTTTAAAGGCAGATTCTGACTCAGTAGGACCATGGAGGGCCATGGGTGATGCCCACATTCCTGTGCCAAGAATCATCCTTGGGGGGCGCCTGGGTGGTGCAGTTGTTAAGCGTCTACCTTTGGCTCAGGGCGTGATCCCAGCGTCTGGGATCAAGTCCCACATCAGGCTCCTCCGCTATGAGCCTGCTTCTCCCTCTCCCACTCCCCCTGCTTGTGTTCCCTCTTTCGCTGGCTGTCTCAGTCAAAAAGAAATAAAATCTTAAAAAAAAAAAAAAGAATCACCCTTGGAGTAGTAAGGCCTCAATCCACTGAGATAGCCATCGTCCAAAGACCTAAATTGCCCAAACCAAGAGTAAGAATGAAACTCAATACCTATCATTAATTGGCTTAGTCATTCATCCTTTCCATTAAATATTTGCTAAGCACCTACTATGCTCGAGGTGTTGGAGAAACAAAGATCCAACATACCGTAGGTCCTGTAACAAATCAGCTTGTCCCCTATACAAATGGAAAAGGAAAGGACAAAGGGGACTGATCGCTTCTGCAGAGCCTACTTCATATATTTCATGTCATTTAATTCTCCCCAAAAGTTCTATGAAATTGCAATCATGCCCGTCACGTTGGAAAGTAGCAAACTATAATGTAAGGAGTAAGGATAACTACCCTCCCTTGCAAACTGATCAGCCAGTTGGTGGTGTTGGGATGTGAAGCCAGGTCTTTTGGATTCCACTGCCTTATTTATACTTTACAACCGAAAGCTGATTGCATTCTGTTTTTATTTACTCTGAACTTGACTGTGCCTCTTTAGGCTTAGAGAGTGAACTTTTTTTTTGCTCATAAATTTAATTGCTGACATAAAGGGAAAAAATCCTGATGTAATTGAACAAGAAGATGTTTACAACCCTCTTCGAGCCATAGAGCTGCTGGCACACAAAATTTATGACAGCTAGGAGAGGGGAAATAAAAAGATGAGGAAGACCAAGACAGATGTGGCTATGGAAATGTCGTGTTAATATACGGGTTGATGACCCGACACTGGCACACTCAATTGGATAACTTTTTGGAGATCATTTAACCCACTAATGAAGATTTACTTAATAAACTCTCAAACTTGCCAGAGCTAGACTCCTAGAAACAACCCTATAATACAAAGAAGGTGGCATGTTAAAAAGTTGTGGCAGGTGTTTAAGGATGGAGTGAGATTGTCAGAGTTGTAAAGGTCACTGTCCAGGAGGCTTGCAGCCGTCACTGGAGGGCTGGGAACCTTTCAGGGGAGTAGCTCCTGTGTTTGCACCCAAGCCAGATAAACGCGTACAGATGTTCCTTGAACTTGATCAACTTGCTTCTCAGCATGAATACAAAATTGATTGGGCCAAATCAGAGCTCGTGCCAGTGAAGGCTGGCTGCATACAGAAATAAAATAAGCCACC
The DNA here is from genome assembly GCF_002007445.2 of Ailuropoda melanoleuca. Classification (NCBI taxonomy): domain Eukaryota; kingdom Metazoa; phylum Chordata; class Mammalia; order Carnivora; family Ursidae; genus Ailuropoda; species Ailuropoda melanoleuca. The sequence continues at coordinate 25,533,452 of NC_048227.1, forward strand.
TCCCATTTACTTAGAAGTCTCTGGCTTAAAATATACTGGAGGAAAATGTGTGCTTCACTTTGGAGCAAGAGCCAAATTTCACAGCAACAAAATTATTCCCATCACCATGACAGCCTCAGCCAATCGCTCCCTTTTTTAATGTGCTGAAAGGAGGCAAGTTGGCATCATTAAAAGTATTTTTTTTCCAAAAATACATCATGAAATATGGAGAAACTGGAGACAGAAGAAGGGGGCCCACGCTTCAATCTAATTCTGAGACTGGACTATTGAGCTGTTTTGGACGTACTTTGAAGGTCCTAAGAAAAGAGGTTGTATTTATTGCTTCCTGCTTCCCTTGATACCCTAGATTAGCAAGGGACACGAACATTTTCCCTCTAATTCAGTTCCTGTTTTTCAAGTGAGACCCCTTTCACTGAATAATTATGCCCAGAAATATTTCATCATCACTCTTGCATGGTGTATATCAACTGCATCATGCCCTTTGGTCCTTCTTAAGTACTTAGTCAAGGACATAATGGATATGGCATACTTCTGTTTCCTCTTCCCAAATTCGTCCGATGTTCCCTTCATCTGTCCCCCTGTGCTTTATTACCTAATGAAGTTCTGGAAGCCAATCCAGGACGTGCTGATGTGGAAACTGCCTAAAATGGAAAGGTTAACTTAGCTGGTGCTCAGCCAGCCTCACTGAGGGAGCCCTGCTCTTGAACTGTGATGTAATGATTCTTCACACCCATCTTTGTCCTTCATCTTTTCCCTCTGGAGAAGGATTTTTTACTCAGCCCCAGCGAGTCGGCCTGCTCCTCACTCGGTTTCAGCAACTCTGATGTCCAGATGTCTTATGCCCTTTTAATATCTGTTTCAGATTATCACCCTCACCACTGAGAAGTGACAGCATGCATATTTTTCTGTGCTGAATTGCATTTGGTTCTTTTTTTGAACCTCATCCTTGGAAATTAGATTTTGCTATCTTGGGTTGTTTCTAGTACATGACTAAGAGTTTGTTTCCTGCATAGTTACTTAATATCCCTTTCCAGAGTATTACTTAAGGAGCAAAGGAGTAAATTCTTCACATACCTGTAAGAACTTGTCCCCATTTTTACTTGGGGAGGAAATGGGTCTCTATTGATTTTAAGGATGAAAGTTACACAGATGAAAGGGGAGCATTTATGCAAATCAGAGCCCAGTAATTCAGGGATGATCAAAGGTTTCACATCACATGTCAACTGATCAATTGCTGGTATTGTCTGGCAGACTGTGGTGAGAAAGATTCTGAGGCTGAGTTCAGATCAGATGAGAAAATATGGCGGGACAGATCAGTAATGTCTCCCATGGGCTTGATATAGACAGAGGGGAGAGCATCCATTCACTTTTTCAAATGCTAGTTCTGGCATGAGAGAATCCACACTTTTGATATATCTATCAGATGCAATGACAAAGAAGTTTCGAGAAAGAGCCAAAATTTCCAGGGCAAAATATCAAGTGGTCTTCCCCCAAAGCTGTCACTTTTGTCAAAAAGTTTAATTATAAGTGCCAAATCTGATTAATTAATGATTGCCAGGACTGTTGAGTTAAGCTCCATGATTGATAAATAATGTCCACGAATGAGGGAGTAGACATGGTGCTACCTGTAGCCTCGCTCACCGCTCCCGGCTTAGTTCAGTATGCCATTTAGTCTGTCTTGGGAATGGAATAAAGTAGTAAAGGCTTCGAAATTATCCTACAGAGTAAGGGTGTAAGTTAAGCTCATATCTGTTACAGAAGAAGCAGAAATTAGCTGACTATGGCAAAATGTCAACAACCTTACATCCGAGATTTAGAGAACGGACTTCCTTCCAGCCCATATGAAATATTTACAAAAATTGACCATATACTGGTCATAAAGCAAGTATCAATAGAATTGAGACCACACTCCAAAAATACATAGGAAAATAAAACTTCCAAGCAATTTGATAGCCACATGAAAAACTCACCATCTATTTGCAAATTTAAAAACATGCTTCTAAATAATTCAAACACCACCTAACATGACTTATTTATGTGTATATTTTCTTTTTCCTTCTGTGAATGCAACCTTCAAGAGGTCAAAGAGCTATGTTCACAGCACTTCCCGAGTACACACACAGAATAGAAGATTGTTTGAGTCACAAGAACGGCATGTTGAATAAGTAAATGAATGAATATCAACACTTACAGGATTCTATTTATGGAGCACTTTAATGGAAATGAATAGCCTTCAGTACATATGTTACAAAAGAAGAAAATCAGATCATGAGCTAAAGAGTTAGCTTGAGATATAAGAAAATACACAGCAAATTCAAAGAAAGTAGAAAGACAGAAATGGTTTTTAAAATGTGCAGAACTTAATGAAGCAGGAAAAAAAATGAGAAGGGAACAAAACAATGATGTAACTGATACATAATCCTTTTCTTAAAGAGCATTTTTAAAAAGACTTATTTATTTATTTAAGAAGGGCAGAGGGAGAGGGAGAGATAGTCTCAAGCAGGCTCCATGCTGAGTGCAGAGCCCCATGTTGGGGCTTGATCTCGAGACCCTGAGATCATGACCTGAGCCAGAATGAAGAGTCAGACACTCAGCCAACTAAGCCACCCAGGCGCCCCATTTTACAGGGCATTTTTTAAAGAACAGAAAAAGAGCAGAAATGGCAGTTAATTTTATAAGGCTAATATGACCCTTGATACGAAAATCAGGCAAGGAAAACTATAAATCAATCTCATGTATGGATTTCGATGTAAAAACCTTAAAATATTGGTAAAGAACATCTACTAGCATAATAAGAAATGAACGGAGAGCCATAACCAAGAGCTTGTTCCAGGAATGTAAGGATGGTGTAACGTGAGAAAATGTTCCAATATAAATTACTACTAAAAGAGAAAAATGATGACTATCTGAATGGAGGCAGAAGAAACATTCAGCAGAATTTCTCATTCATTCATGTGTTTAAAAAAGAAATGTTAGCAAACTAGGAATAGTAGGAAAAATCTTTAACATTTGAAGAAATATTTGCATTTGATAGGATTATCTATGTAAGAAAAACAAGAGACTAGGCAAACCATTAGATTAAAAAAAATACACACACACATATATGCACATATATATGCAAGCTCAGATAAAACTAGTTTATTTGAACACCACCAATAATTTAGGAAATGTAATTTTTAATGTCTTATTCATACTGGCAAACAAAAATATACAATTCTGTGAAAAAAAATCTAATAAAAGATCCCTAAATCCTTTATGGGGGAAAAAAAAAACATAACACTTTACTGAAGGATGTGAAAGAAGAGCATTGGGAGAGATATACCAGGTTCATGGGTGGGAAAATACACTACAATAAAGATGAAAATGTTCTGGATTAATCTATGCGATCAAATGCAATTTCGAAGATTTTCTTTCATAAAATTTCACAAGCAAACCCTAAGATTCACAAAGAAAGGTTGGAGCCAAGAATAGGCAAGAGATTTTTGAATAAGAAGGACAAAGATGAAATACTGTAAAAACTGGTCATCAAACTAGGTAAGAGAGTGTGGATTTGGTGCAGAGAGAGATAGAGAATTAGAAAAATGGGAAAAAAAGAAGAGCTACAAAAACAATCCAGAATATGAGACAATATTTGCAATGAATAAAACTAGAATATATAAAGAGCTCCTAAAGTCAATAAGACAAAACTGAGTTAAAAAAAAAAAAGGCAGCAGTAATTTACACTAAAGGGAACATAAATCTACGATAAACATTTTGAGAAGGTGCTTAGGGAACTGCAATTTAAAAAAAAAAACATATCATCAAATGATCAAGGTTTGGCAGGATGTGGAGAATTTAAATGTTCATATTGCTAGTGGGAGTGAAAGTTTTTACAATCACTTTGCAAAGGAATTTGGAGGTATCTGCATTGCATTAATTCCAAGATGCTTCTCAACCTCCAGCCCCCACTTTATCCCCACATTTTAACATTTCTGAAATCCAGATTCATTTTACAATTTTTGGCATCTTAAGAGTCTAAATCATAGCAATTTTGTTGCAACTTACATTAGGTGGCCTCTTAGTTTTAATGAAATATGTAGTAAAGGTGAAGATGCTCATACTCTGTGATGCAGCAATTGGATTCCTAGGCGTATCTCTAAAGAAACTCACAACTATATACAAAGATACGTATGATGTTGCTCACTGCAACATTGTTTACTTTAAAAAATTTTATCCTAAGAAGCTGGTAAAGTTGGTTTCTTTCACGCCTGTATCAGTAGGAACTGTTGTCTACTATTGTCAGTAAAGTGGCTTTAAACAGAGAAGAATGTGTTGTCTTCCATAAGAAGTCCAGGAGAGTTGCTTAATTTTGTGACTCAGTGAGCACCTCAAGAACCCAGAGTCTTCCCAGTTCTCTGCTTTGCCATGGTTGGCTTGCTGACTCCTTCTCTTATACTTGTTTACTTCTTGCTCACATTTCTGACTTAACAATAATGTCCCAGGGCTTCAAATTCACTCTTTATTCCTGCTATGACATTTGTTTCAACTTTTTTATCTTCAAATAATTATAGAGGCACATGAGGTTGAAAAGACAGGACAAAGAGGTGCTATGTACAAATCACCCAGTTTCTCCCAATGGTTACATCTAATCTAACTTCAACACAATATCAAAACCAGGAAGTTGACATTGATTCAGTGTGCCTGTGCATAGCCAGATGTCATTTTGTCACACGTGTACATATGCAAAACCACCACCAGAGAGGAGAGAACCATTCCATCACAACGACTTCCCCGGTGACATCCTTTATAGTCACACTCCCTGTGCTCACTCCACCCATCCTTAACCCCTGGGAACCACTATTTTGTTCTCTTCCTATCATTATTTTAGACAGTAAAACACTATCCTTTGCTTCCGTNTTGCCTCCGTTTCAAAGCATCACAAAAATAAGACGGACAGATGGATGGATGGATGGATGGATGGATGGATGGATGGATGGATGGAAGGAATGATAAGGCAAATGTAATGAAATAGTAATTATAGAATCTGGGGCTATGGTTCTTCACTACAAAACTCTTCGTCTGTATGCTTGAAATTTTTGTCCATACAATGTTGTAACAAAACTAACCTGAATGTCCAGCAATAGGGGAACAGACAGGTAAATTATACTTCTACAACAGATTACTTGACAGCACTTAAAATGAAGGAACTAATGATTCATGAGAGACTATGGACTCTGAAAAACAAACTGAGGGCTTCGGGGGTAGGATAGGCTGGTGATGGGCAGTAAGGAGGGCACGTATTGCATGGTGCACTGGGTGTTATACGCAACTAATGAAGCATCAAACTTTACATCGGAATCTGGGGATGTACTGTATGGTGATTAACACAATATAATAAAATAAAATTAAAAAAATAAATAAATAAATAAACACTCCATAGTATATCCCCTCTTGGATCCTAAATGTAAACATGCACTTTCTGTTAATAACTTTTTATAATAGAGATCAAAGCCGGCATTAAAGCTTTCTCAAGAAAAAAAATAAATAAATAAAGAAAGAAAGAAAGAAAGAACAATTTTTTAAAAATTTAAAAAAATAAAATGAAGGAACTAAATCCATATGTAACAATATGGATGCATCCCAAAAATAGTGGTTGGATTAAGATGCAGAATAATGCATGTGATGTAATAAGACACAGTATCACAAGGATAAGCACCATTTTGAGGTTGTTTTTCCTACTTGTTTTCATAATTGATTATACAATAACATCACATGTGACATCTGGGTATTGATGAGGATATGGGTGCACGTTTCTTTTTTTTATTTTTCATATCTGAAATCTCTTATCATTAAAGAAAACTTGACTAAAAAAGAGATACTATGTAGAGGCCTGCAAATAAGGGAAGATACTGGCTCAAAAGTAAACTTCAGAAAAGTGTGAGACAACTTATGCTAACTTATGCACATGTCCCCTTCTAGTTTCTCAAGTTATGGGACACATGTGCCAACTACTTTAAAGAACAAGGTCCTTCAGACACTTTTCCGATGAAGACACACAAATGGCTAACAGACACATGAAAAAAATTCAAAATCATTAGCCATCAGGGGAATTCAAATCAAAACCACATTGAGATAATACCTTATGCCAGTTAGAATGGCAAAAATGGACAAGGCAAGAAACAACAAATGTTGGAAAAGATGTGGGGAAAGGGGGAACCCTCTTACACTGTTGGTGGGAACGCAAGTTGGTACAACCACTTTGGAATACAGTGTGGAGGTCTCTCAAAAAGTTAAAAATTGAGCTACCCTATAAGCCAGCAATTGTACTACTGGGTATTTACCCCAAAGATTCAGACGTAGTGAAGAGAAGAGCCACATGCACCCCAATGTTCATAGCAGCATTGTCCACAATAGCTAAATTGTGGAAGGAGCTGAGATGCCCTTCAACAGACGAATGGATAAAGAAGATGTGGTCCATATACACAATGGAATATTACTCAGCCATCAGAAAGAACAATTACCCAACATTTGCAGCAACATGGACGGGACTGTAGGAGATTATGCTAAGTGAAATAAGTCAAGCAGAGAAAGACAATTATCATATGGTTTCACTCATTTATGGAACATAAGAAATAGCAGGGAGATTGCCAGGAGAAGGAAGGGAAGAATGAAGGGGGGGTAAACAGAAGGAGGAATGAACCACGAGATACTATGGACTCTGGGAAACAAACTGAGGGCTTCGGAGGGGAGGGGATGCGGGATTGGGATAGGCTGGTGATGGGTATTAAGGAGGGCACATAATACATGGAGCACTGGGTGTTATAGGCAAACAATGAATCATGGAACACTACATCAAAAACTAAGGTTGTACTGTATAGTGACTAACATAACATAATAAAACATTAAAAAAAAAAAGAACAAGTTACTTCAGGGAGAAAACCTGCTTTCTTTACATGACCCTCAATCAATGCTAGCTTTAGGTCTTTAGAGAGGTCCCAGGATAGCATCAGTACACAAGAGAGCAGATACATTTCACACCCATTTAGTAATTATCCCTGAGAGCATGGCCTCAAGCCCCTTTACAACGGAAGAAACTAAGAGCTTGGATTGCACAGTCAACAGACATATGCAGACAAATATTTTCTAGAAACCCAAATTGCTCATGCTTTTCTCATCACAAAAGTTAGGACAGTGTTCCCTTCGGTGAGGAGAAATGAGTTTTGATCTTCTGAGTACCTGGAAGCATGCCATTTCTCTGTCTGGGTGGCTATGACAAAAGTGTTCCCTGTATAATTATCCATGGGACCATTCACATGTTTTATGCATATCTCCGTATTTTGTTATGTTTCACAATAAAAGAAGAGGTGTCCTAAATTTGTGTAAATTAGGCCTGGTGGCTCAGAATACAATTTTTAGTAACAGTATCATATGTGAACTCTAAAGCTGCTGTCTCTCAAATACTTTGGATGGAAGTGAAAGTGGCATGCTTGGAAAAACCGTGAAATGACTCAGAAGTGGGCTCCAGGCGTACCAGAGAAAATCACATGGGAAATGCATGTGAATGTCTGCGGGAAATTGTTTCCTGAGATGTGAGTAAAAAAAGCAGCTTCGTTTCCAAATTATAATTCTGTGTGTAATTTAAAGTATGTGTGCAACAAAACAATAAACTCATTATTCTTAAGTTGGATGTGAGACATTATCTATATCCTGCAGCTGTAAATTATACGTGTAATTTGGCTGAAAATTCTGGAAAGTTAAGAATCTTCTCGTGGAGAAAACGCAGTCACCATCTATCTATCTGGGGCCATCTTGTGTGTAGGTATATGCAATTTTTCATAATTAAAAAAGCTGTGGCTCCGGATCTTTCTCTCTTAGAGGGTGTATCTCACAGACTTGTCCAAAGTTATATCTGGAAAGAGCTTTATAAACCATCCAGGTTCTCATTCTCTCATGTGGAGCAAAGGAAGGGGGGGGAGGGTGTGATCTCCCTGAAGGAAAGATTACCCCCCAAAGACTTGGAGATAAAGAAAAATAATAGAGTTGTCAAAAAGATTTCACTATCCCTGTGGTCTTGATAGATATTTGTCAACTCCTGTCAGAATGGCTTGTCATTCTAATGCTGTGCTCTTCCCTGAGAAACAAGGAGCTACCAGCATGACAGCAGAAAAGCTATAATTAGATGGAATCAGCACACCCCTAAGTCATTACGCAAGAGGAGGAGACGGTAGGATAACTCAGGGTTGAAGAGGAAACGTCTACTATTTGAGGAGGAAATATTTACTGGGGGCCACTGTTATCTCATTTCAGGACACTGAGGTGAGGATGGAGAAGTGAGAAGTAAATTTACCTTATGGAAAATGAAATACTAAAAACACACTTATAATTCATGCGGGCACCACAGTTGAAGAGTTTTAAGTCTTAGACAGTTATAAACTATCCTATTTCACGGAGCACCCTCGAAGACTGATAAGAAGAACAAAAACCCACAATCGAGTTATCAGAACAATTTTGAGGGAGGTATGTTTATTTGATACTAAAAACAACAACAACAAAAGAACATAAATTGAGCATCCTGATGGTATATTTGCATAGCTTATTCTTAGACTGCCCTTTAGCGACATCCAGAGAAAAGTTCTGATAGTGATTATATGACATTGGCATGGTCCTATAGGACAACCAGTCACGAAGTGTGGAAGTGATGTACAGTGTACTTGACGCACCTGGGGGGTTCATTATTGTCAAAATTCTCTTTTTACATGTTATCGGTATGCTTAGAACTTTCTTAAAACCATAGTCACATAAGAGATATAAAGAACTATGTGTGGCCCAGATATTAGGATATTAAGAGGGTTGCTTGACAATAAGTAGCTTGGGGTCCAAGAAGTCAAAAGACCAGCTGTATAAAGAGAAGTGCCATATATACACAGCACTATATATATAGTGAATAAGTACTTAAGTGGATGGAGAGGATTAAAAGTGGTTTTTTTCTCCTACCGAAGAAAGGGAAGAAGAAAGGGGGGGTAAACAAAAAGGAGGAATGAACCATGAGACACTATGGACTCTGGGAAACAAACTGAGGGCTTCAGAGGGGAGGGGGGGTGGGGGAATGGGATAGGCTGGTGATGGGTAGTAAGGAGGGCACATATTGCATGGTGCACTGGGTGTTATACGCAAGTAATGAATCATGGAACTTTACATCAAAAACTAGGGATGTACTGTATGGTGACTAACATAATATAATAAAAAATTATTTAAAAAAATAAATAAAAGTGGGGTTTTTTAGATTTTATTATTTGAGAGAGAGTGAGAGAGAGAGCACAAGCAGGGGATGCTGCAGAGGGAAAGGGAGAAGAGGCCTCGTGGAGCCCAGCACGGGGCTCGATCCCAGGACTCTAGGATCATGACCTGAGCTGAAGGCAGACGTTTAACCGACTGAGCCACCCAGGTGCCCCGGATGGAGAGGATTAAATATAGGTCTGGTGGGGCGCCTGGATGGTGCAGTCGTTAAGCGTCTGCCTTCGGCTCAGGGCGTGATCCCAGCGTTCTGGGATCGAGCCCCATATCAGTCTTCTCTGCTAGGAGCCTGCTTCTTCCTCTCCCACTCCCCCTGCTTGTGTTCCCTCTCTCTCTTGGCTGTCTCTCTCTGTCAAATAAATAAATAGAATCTTTAAAAATAAATAAATAAATAAATAAATAAATAAATAAATAAATAAATGAATGTCTGGGGAGTAGATAATCTAGGTTCAGAAATACACACATAAATCCAAGTAGGTAAAAACTCAATTGACTTCTGGGGAATGGAAAACTCAAGGGGTCTGCCCACTCCCTCCAGCAAAGGGTAGACAGAAGCCCAGTTCAGCAAGGAACACTGAGGCAATTAGGCCGTGGCTAGAATTAGGTCATAGAGTTTTAAAATCTGATCATTTCACTCTTAGAATGGTTTCCCACTTTTCTTAGGGGGAAGTCCCAATCCTTACTATGACTTTGGCCAGCTCCTTCTAGAAGCAGATCTTGAGCCCAGGATTCTAGTGTATGCAACTGATTAAGTGCTTCCAAGAGGCGGGAGAAGAAGCTGGAGAAGGACCAGGAGATAAGGAACGTTATGTCCTATCCCTAGCCTGGCCCTGCAGAGAGCTGTGGAGCATAAATGCACCTCAGTCTGTTGTGTCTCAAGACAAAGAGACTAGGGGCCTGTGCTCTTTACTAGCCAGTCACTGGCTATGAGCCGCCCAGTTCTCAGTACTGAGGTGGCTCCAGTAGCCCAAAGGCGATCCTCCGAAGAATGCCATGAATGCCAGCAAAGCACACAGAAGCTGGGGGATGTATGTACAGAAAAAGTAAGAGGAACTGGACATAATGTGCAAATGACAAAATATAAGTCTGTTACAATAGTGACCTTCAAAGCCAGCATGACCTAGCTCTCTCCATCCTCATCTCTCCCTGAGCATTCTGGATTAGTCGGGGTTCTCCAGAAAAAGAGAACCAATATAAGAGATCTATTATAAGAAATTGGCTCACATGATTATGGAGACTGAGAAGTCCCACAATCTTCTATCTGCAACTGGAGACCAGGAGAGCTGGTAAGGCAGCTCCAGTCTGAGGGCAAGAGAAATCCAATGTCCCAGCAGAGAGAGCAAACTTTTGTTCTACGCAGGTGTCCAACAGATGGGAAGAGGTTCACCCACAATGGGGAGGGCAATCTACTTCACTCATTTCTATCAATTCAAATGTTAATCTCTTCCAGAAACACCATTGCAGACACACCTAGAATAATGTGGGCATGCCAGGATTCGGTCAAGTTGACATGTAAAATTAACCATCACATGCCCCTGGTCTCTACATGCAATGCCACAGGCTCAGTGAATGGTGCATAACCAGGGAGAGGAAGGGGCCCAAGAATAAAGGAGGTGACGCTGGCCGGGTAAGACGCTGCATTCTAGAAGTGGTGCCATAGAAAGGCGATCATGACCTCATTCCAAAAAGAAGTTAGTGGTGTTTAGTTTTTTTTCCCAATGAGTGTTGGAAAACACCATAGACTGGCTTTTTACTTTACTGAGATCCAGATGTCAAAGGAAAGGACAGGGGGCCTTTACTCTACAGCAAGCTTTCTCAAAGGAGACTATATCCTCCCCAATGGGGTGAAAATCGGCTCTTCGGGGGGAAGACAATCTTACGCTTTTTATGTATAAAGCACAGATACACACACAGCATATAAACAGATACACATTTTATCTATGGTGTTAAAATTTCATGGGGGAAATAATTAGGAAACAAGTATCTAAAAGGGCTTGGGGGCATGGAAGCAATATAATTTTGAAAAAGGTTGAGAAACACAGTTCTAAAACCATAAATATCTAAAACTGGAAGGGAGCACCTGTTCCTCCCAATATCCTACAAGAGGCACCTGAAGGATCCAGATGTTTAGAACTGCCAAAAGTCACACAGGGGGTTAGGGAACGAGCCTGGCGTAGACCATGATTTTTTTTTAAATCCGAGACCAATGTCCGTTCTACTTTGCTTTATGCAAAGATAACTATATCCACAAGCAAGGCCTGAGCCTCCACATCCCCTCCACCAAGATGACACTCTGGAAATAAAATAAATGAACTATGTGAATTAATTGTGCTCCTTCGGGGTCCTGAAGAAGACCTACGCTGTCTGAGTGGTATGACAAGGGGCAGGCGGAGAAGACAGAACACCCAGAGGGTCAGGACAAAAGTGTGTCGGGGAACGGGAGGGATGCAGAGCTTGAAGACGTGGGGAGAATAGATGGGGCATATTCTTTTTCTGACTCCAGCTCATCCTCCACGTCTAAAGTTGGACTCTTTCTACTGCTACTTAAAATCCAACCAGAAAGCAGAGGAGGTGTGATGGGCAAAACGAAACCAGAAAACACAACAACAACAAATCCAGGGGATGAAACTAAGGTTTTCATTACCATCTCATAATTCGGTGACCGCAGACTCACCCGCGGGGCTGTCAGTTGGCTCCACGATCCTCCCCAGGGTCTGCGTCAGACATGCATGACTCATTCAGTCACTCGGCTGTTTACTGAGCACCTACTACATGGCGGGCATCTTCCTGGGCACTGGAGCCAGCAGTGAGGAGAGCGCTGACAGACAGCGATGAAAACCAGCTTTGGCTCGAAATCCGGGCGAATTTTACATTTCACAGAGGAGCTAAGTACCTCAGAAGGTACAGAAACCTACGTTTGAACAAAATTAGCCTCCGCGCAGTAGCTGGCATGTGAGGCGCAGGTTTCCCGACTGCGTAGGAGGGACGCGGGTAAGCCGTCCACGAGCTGCTCACTCCTCTGGCTGACTTCTCCGTCCACGTTTAAGGGAGGTTGGGACCGAATGGAATTACAGGAACAACAACAAGAAAAGGAAAATGAAGCAAATAAATAAATAAATAAATAAATAAATAAAAGTTTTAATTGGCTTACTCTGATCTCCCTGCTGCGATTGTATCACCAGAGTTGGCAGCTCGTCATGAGCGGTTGCCAGGCAACCGTGCGCGGGTAAGGCCAAGGACGTGACAGCTGCGGTTTTCCATCTTGTGCTGTGAGTCTCCCGGCCTCTGGGGCTGAGGTCTGGCTCTCCCCAACCCTCCACAGGGGTCCGGGCTGCTCCGTGCAGTCTCTGACCCACGGCTCCAAGGGGCCTCCCAGGCAAGTTCCTGATGAAACTTCAGTCCTTATTCAGTGACTTGGCGCTCAGGCTGTGACTTCGTTGAAAAGACCCGAGTGATCTCAGACAGGCCTTCTGAGCCCCTCAGATACCGCAACCGGGCAGGTGTGAGAGCCGGGGGGGGCCGGGGAGAAGCAGAGCACTGGGGTCCTCCTATCCCAGGTGAGCTGGGCGCTGCGGGAGCCTCACTCTGATGTCCTCTGATATTCCTGCTGCTGCAGACCGCAGAGTATGGGCTTTGCAGACAGAGCTGGGATTGACTGGCATATACAGGTGGTGCCACTTGAGGCACATCGCTCAGCCCCTCTGTTTCCTCCTGGCTAAAGTGCAGGGAACACCGCATGCATCCCACGGGCGTGCTGAGCATTTCTGGGGCCAGTGGATGTAAAATGTTCAGCACAATGCCAGGTGTACAGTTCCTGCTCCAGGAGTTTTCGCAATTGTTCTACAGGCTTCCATGAAGAACTCTGAGACATTCGTAGAGTCCTGGGGCCAGAATGGAAGTTAGCAATGTCCTCATTCTTTTAGTAAAAAACCTAAGACTCAAAAGAGTCAGAGTGAAGTGCCTGGAACCACAGAGCTGGGACTGAAACTAGGACTTAGTTGCCACCATGAAACTTTACCAGGAGGGGATACAAAAAGAGCCTGCATGTACGGAATGCATCTTGAAGGCGAATGGTACCAGTACTTGTATTGGGTAATCAGAGCAACACTCGATCGACACGGCAACCCAGAAAATTCTCAACAAGTATATGTGCTTATGTATCTGGGTAGTTCCCTGATGGGTGATAGAATAACCTGTCACCTTCAGAAGAAAGTCCATCCTCCTTACTATGGCGTCCAAGACTTTTCTTGGCCTAACTATGGTTCCCACTTTAATCCAATTCTTCCCCTCACCCCCGTTGATCTTCCTGCTGATCCTAAAACATGCCAGAAATCTGCCTCAGGACCTTTGCCAGGAACACAGATATCTATGGGCTCCCTCCTTCTTTTTCTTTAGGTCACTGCTCAAGGAATATCCTCACTGAGGACTTAATTTTGTATTTAATATTGTAAACATGCTCTTTGTCATGGTTAGAGTATGTGTCAGCACCTGACACATTAACTATGTGTTTGTTTGCTATCTGGATCCTGTTCCCACCATATACTGTAAGTTCCACATACGCACCAATTATTGTCTTCGGTTCATCGCTATATTCCCAGTGCCTACAACTGTGCCTGGCCCATGTTAAACAATCAATAGACACTTACTGAGTAAAAGGTAGCTCTGTCCTTTTGTATGTGAGTTCTCCTCTGCCCATCCCTTACCCACTTTTTGCCTTTCTAAGTCCCACTTTTCCTTCACGAGGTAGCAACAAGCATCATCTCCTTTTAGCGACCTGTCCTCACCTCCTCGAATAGAGGCCTTGCCATGTGGGTGCATACAGTCCTGCAGAGTAGCCACCAAACTATATCCCAAGTATCCGTTTACCTGGTGTCCCACCCGAAGTGTGGCTGTTTATACAAGCAGAGGAGCCAAGAAACAAAGCAGGACGGAGGGGGCTTCCTTTGCCCAGCGGCTCTGAGACCAAGCTCCCTGCCTCACCCTCCAGTCCCAAAGCCTCATACTGTCTTCCCCTCCAGACTGAGTCACTTGAGGGCGGGGACAGCAGGTAATTCATCTTTATGTTCCCAGAATACAATGCAGTTCCTGGCACAGTGCAAGTGCGCAAAACTGTTGCGTAAATGATAACAACCAACATTTGCTGAGTGCTCACTCCCAGCCACAAAACAGTCTATTAGGGTTTCTCAGTCTTGGCACTCTTGACATATGGGGCAGGATAGTTCTCCGTTGTGTGTAGGGGCTGGCTATCCTGTGCATTGTACAACCAGCATCCCTGGCTTCTACCCATATGCCAATAGCACGCACCCCAGTTGTGACAACCAGAATGTCTGCGGACATCACCAAACGTCTGCTGGGAGGCAAATTTGCCCCCATTTGAGAACCTCTGGTCTAAGTGTTTACTATAAATTAATTAATTCAATCGTCACAGTGACTCCATGAGGAGGTACTATTGTTAAACTATATTACGGAGGAACAAAGTAAGGCTCAGAGAAGTTAAGCAACTCACTGAGAGTCACACAACTAGTAATTAGCAGAATCAGAATATGAACTGGGCAGACTGGCTCCCAAGTCTAGACAATTAACCGCGTATGAGTCAAGGTTGGAGGGGAAGCGGCTGGGCAATTGGGAGGGGAAGAAGGGACCAATAAGTATAGTTTATTAGACACAGGCACTATTCTAAGCCCCAAGATAAATGATTTCATTTAACCCTATCTAGACTTTGACACTCTCATCGCTGTTTTTAGCATTGTACAGGAAAGGAAACTGAGGCATAGAAAGTACCCAGCTATTTGGAGGCATAGTAGCCAGAATTCAAACCCAGGAAGTCGAACTGTAAAGCTCATGATGGTGACGGGCAGCGGGGCAGGGGTAGGGAGGGTGAGGGTGGATTCCTACTCTGCTCCAAGCCTGTGCAAAGTCACATTGCCCTTCACCAGCTTTCCCTGCCAGGCAAGCCTTGGCACTGTCCCCATGTTCCCTCTAAAATAGTTTCATTGCTCCTCACACTCACGGTGCTCCAGTCTCCGGGGCACTAAGCCCTGAGGGTCTTGGAGAGCGCTTTCATGTTCCAAAGAGGTCTTAGACACAAAGCCAACTGTGTGGGGAGAATGCCAGAGGCTTCCCCAGGGCTGGGACTTCTAAAATGGGGGCAGCCTTTGTCTCCAACCAAATCAGGCTTAACAGAAGAACATGAGGGGAGCATGGTGGGGAGATCTCGGGGGTGTTTTCAGAATATTACAACAGTCTCCTCTTACAAAAGGTGGGGGGGAGAGAAGAGCACTACGAAGCACCTTGTTCAATTTTCTCCCTTTCGGTAGTTACCAAAGCAGAGACAGTATGTTTCAGAGGCGTCTTCTGCTATGATTGCCCCGGTGTTTAAAATAATGATCAGATCATTTTCCCACAGCCATTTCATCCAATGAGCCCAAATAGGATTATTGAGAAATTGCAAGGTCTTGCAGGAAATATCTCTTCTGACCTTGGGTATTGTTAGTCAGGCTGACTCAGAGAAGATAAGATCCCCTTTCATTGTTAGAAACGACAGTTCGGCAGCCTCTTCTCCAAGTAGGGCGACCCCAAAGTGGCAGGAAAGAGCCACTCGGAATGGATGATAATTGATCAGCTGTGCACCCAGACACAACTGCCCTCTATGCCCATGGGAAGGGGAGGCACTGTGTGTGCAGTTGTATGTGTGACCGTCTCTGTGATTCTCTGCAGTGAAGCAATATTAGCTTTTCTTAAGCAATGCTCTCAGCTTCACCAAGATTCAGGGGGAAAGATTATAGTAGGCAGAACATAATCAATTGTCCTTTAAAATTTCTTTTATTAAAAGCCCAGTTTGATAAGTAGATGAGAATAGTGAAGACCAGATGAAAAAAAGAATGAGGGAAGATCTGCATGGTCAGATACTGAAGTGTATGCTAAAGCGATAATAATTATAGTGATAAGTATGCATATGCACTAATTGGCAAGATCAATGAATCAAAAGAGAGAGAGCTCCAAAACAAATACACACATTCTCGCGTTTCCTCTCTCTCCCTCCTTCCTTCTGCATACCACACACACACACACACACGTACGCACACGCACATGCATGCATATGCAGAATAAACCTGACACTGCAAATCAGTAGGAAGAGGAAGATTTATCAGTGTACACAAAAGAAAGCTCAAAGCACTCCAGGTATATCCAACAGAAAAGAATTTACTACAGGAAATTGGTTACAAATATATGGAAAACCCAGAAGAACAAAGAGGAGTACGTCTTATGTTGCCCAGAGATGAACATAACTACCTCTTCTAGGGCTAGAGAATTAAAACATAAAAGGTAGTGTTATCAAGAGCCTAGGAGTTTGCATTTCTGCTGTTACTGTTGCCACGAGCAGAAAAATAGCTTTTACATTTTTCTTATTTGTTAATCCATGTGATAGCTTCCCAATGGCAGAAACTGTAACACCAGCTGGCAAAGAACTCTTGGAAACGTAGTTTCCCCACTCCTGGTTGTGGCAATGTGGAACAGAGCACATGCAAGGACAGGGGTGAGCTGAGAGTCAAAAGACAATACCTGGCACAGAGGGGTTATTTGATAGTATTTTAAAAAGCAATTGGTTAGGGACACCTGGGTGGTTCAGTTGGTTAAGCATCTGCCTTTAGCTCAGGTCATGATCCTAGGGTCATGGGATCGAGTCCCGCATCGGGCTTCTTGCTCAGAGGGGAGTCTGCTTCTCTGTGTGCCTGCCGCTCACCCTGCTTGTGCTCTCTGTCTCGCTGTCTCTCTCTCCCCCGACCAGTAAATAAATAAAATCTTAAAAACAAAAAAAAGCAATTGGTTAGCAACTTAATAAAAACAAACATGTTCATTTCTTGCTGTAAAGCAAAATAAATTCCAAATGGTGTAAAGGGTTAAATGCATACCTAAATACTCAAAAAACAGAAAAGGGAAAGAACAACAAAACAAAAGAACGTAATAAAAAAAATTCCATTTAAGGGTGACAGAGAACTTTCTACATATTGAAACAATAAAAGAATCACAAGAAAAAATTCATATACTGGAATAAAAATAATTTCTAATTATCAAAGAGATGCTACATAAGACTAGGAACCAAATAGGGGTGCCTGAGTAGCGCAGTCGTTAGGCGTCTGCCTTCGGCTCAGGGCGTGATCCCGGCGTTCCGGGATCGAGTCCCACATCGGGCTCCTCCGTTGGGAGCCTGCTTCTTCCTCTCCCAATCCCCCTGTTGTGTTCCCTCTCTCGCTGGCTGTCTCTCTGTCACATAAATAAATAAAATCTTTAAAAAAAAAAGGAACCAAATAATCTGGATGGTGTACTTACAACTTATGTTAAAATGAACTTAAAACCTAACATATGACCAAGTAAAGGTAAAGCTGTATATGCCAGGGACTTGGGTTCCTTTAGAAAAATATGGAACCAACATGTGTACAATGGAGTACTATTCAGTAGCAAAAAGGAATGAGTTTTAGTATACACATTAACATGGATGAATATCGGTTTGGGGTGAAATAAGCCACAGAAGGAGATCTACATTATTGGTCTATTTATATAAAGTTTAAAACCAGATAAAACAAACTTTGCTTTTAGGGATGCATAATGGGTGGTAAAACTATAAGGAAAATTAAAGAAATAAGTACTACCAATGTCAGAATCATGGTTACTTCAGAAAGAAGGAGGGAAACATTCATAGGAGGAATACCCAGGAGATTTCTAAGGTACGGAAATGTTCTATTTCATAAGCTGGATGGTGGAGAAATTAGTGTTTTACTGGATTATCATGATGATGATTTAAACCATACATACACATCATTTTGATTTATGTCACAATAAAAATGAAAAATTTAAAAAACGCAGATACAAAAAATTCAAAACATGGCTAAAAAAACCAAAAAAATCAAAAATGAAATGATACGAATATTCAAGAACATTTTAAATCAAAGAATTGTAAGTTTATTTTTATTTTTTAATATTTATTTATTTATTTTAGAGAGCAAGAGCTCGAGTAGGGGCAGGAGCAGAGGGAGAGGGAGAGAGAGAGAATCCTGAAGCAGACTCCCCGCTGAGGGCAGGGCGCAATGCAGGGCTCCATCCCAGGACTCTGAGATCACAACCTGAGCTGAAATCAAGAGTTGGACACTTAACCCACTGAGCCACCCAGGCACCCCAAGGAATTGTAAATTTAAAATAATGGGATAAGATTTTTTTTTAACAATCAAACTAACAAGGATTCAAAATCTCATTTCTCGGGGCGCCTGGGTGGCACAGCGATTAAGCGTCTGCCTTCGGCTCAGGGCATGATCCCGGCGTTATGGGATCGAGCCCCACATCAGGCTCCTCCGCTATGAGCCTGCTTCTTCCTCTCCCACTCCCCCTGCTTGTGTTCCCTCTCTTGCTGGCTGTCTCTATCTCTGTCAAATAAATAAATAAAATCTTTAAAAAAAAACTCATTTCTCATTGTTAGTGTGGTTAAAGTGAAAACTATCATTCTCTTGGTTAAACCATTAGCTATTAACTTGGTTAAACATTTCTAAAAAGCCATTCAGCAATGTATATCATGAGCCTTTTAAAATTTTTTTATTTTATTTTATTTCTATCACGAGCCTTGAAAAATGTCTATGCCTTAGAGAAATGACTAGAAACTTGGATCAATTTTGTATATGAAATCGTGGTCATCTTGGTATTTTTCTAATAACGGAAAATTTAGAAACAGTACGGGAGTAAGTAAATCATGACAGAATGAAACATCACGCAGCTTAATTTAATGATGATTACAGAGAGACTGCCATTATCATAGGAAAATGCTCATGTTATATTATTTAGTCAGAGAGGCAAACTACAAAGCTTTATACCCAATATGATTTCATCTATTTTTTTTTTAAAGCAAGCATATTCAAAGGAAATGCAACCAAAGATCAACAGTGGTTGTATCTGGGTGCCAACACTATGGATACTTCTTTTCTTCTTTTTTTCTATGTTTTCCAATTTCCTAAAATAAGCAGTTTTTACTTTTATGATAGGGTGGGAAGGGTGGAGGGAATTTCATAAAAGGTAAAAGTCCAGTTTAACTCATGTTTTCTTCCTGTTCAGTCATATTACCCTGCACTTCAGCTCTTAGCTTGGCCTTACTCCAAGAACATTCTCTTGTGGCAAAGAGATGGGAGGGAAGGTCATTTCCAATTTCCATGCTTCACTTCTACCCTGACTTACATAGTGCTAGAGAAAGGGGAACTAACGGCTATTGACTGTCTTGGGCACCATGTTATTCCTACATATTATTCCTTTGAGATAGAAAATACTTACCCCATTTTAATGTTGAAGAAACTGAGACCCAGTAGGCTGAAGGCACTGGCTTGAGAGCACACAGCTAGCAAGTGGCAAGGGGGTATACCTGGGTCCTAGTTGTTTCACCAAACTCCTTCCTTCCCATACGATGGGGCCATCCATTCAAGTCTCCTAACAGAGCCTTAGAAACTTGGCTCAGCAATCAGTCTGCCTGGGCTAAAGCACTGCCTCCACTTAGCTAACTACGGGACTTCATGTAAGTTTTATTTAACTTCTCTGTGCCTCAGTTTTCTCATCAGTTAAATGAGAAAAATAATGGCATCTTCCTCATGAGGTTGGTTGTGAAGAATACACAATATGATGCATATAAAGTGCTTAGGACACTTCTGGGAATTCAGTAAAAGCCAACATAATTCTCTCCAATGGGGTCTGAGCAAACAATGAGGGCTGATTTGAGGTCATTTACGTTCTCACTCTCCCAATGGCTCCAATGGAATGCCATCAGATATGATCTGGTCTAAGACATGACTTCACAGACAGGGACACCCAGAACCAGAAAAGTGAAGTGAGTAATCCACACCCTCCAGTGGTGAGTGATGGAGCGTGCTATTAGCCCCACATGCTTTCCACCATTGTATGCAGCTTTTCACTGGCTCCCAATCCCTGGGACCAACAGCAGGGTGACCACAGTACAGCCCTGGAAAAACGGTCACTTCTTCAGGTGCACACTGTTCTTCATGTACTTATTATCATGTGATCACTCAGCAACCCTGGGGGGTGGGCAAGACGGTATTATGAGTTTGGAAATGACCTCAGAGAATTTAGGTTGGTTCTCCTTGGTCCCATAACAGAACTGAGACAGGATCCCCAGAGCTCTCTGTATAACACCATGGTGCCTTGAAGAGCTTTGTGTCTCTGTTGCATGAGATAACTATCCTCTGATGTGTGTCTCTCACGGGCAGAAAAGCAATCAGGCTGGTAGATGTTCTCACCCTGATTTCTCTCTTCAACTCCATAATGCCTGCTATTATTCACCAGCGTCTCGGGGTTGGAGAAACAGTTTCATCCAGCTCTCCACTACGGGGCCTGATGCACTGAGTCTCTCTTCCACAGCCTTAGGTGGCCAGGTGTGGGGATTGTGACAGAGGTTAAACCCGTGGGACAAAAGTGATGTTGTCCTTTTCCCCAACTCATCCCCTGCTTCCTGCAACCTTAGGGTTAAAGTACCTGCCTTAGTTACATAACACACTGACCTGTAATGCCTTAAGACATCTGATAGCAGCCAGAACTCTCAAGAGCTGCTAGGTGGGGTGTGTAGATTGGTATAGCCTCTTCAGAAAAAAGCCAGGCACTATCTCCTAAAGCTAAACATTTACCTATCCTATGACCCAGCAATTCCACTCCTAGGTGTATGCCCAGGAGAAAGGAGTGTTCATGTCTAATAAAAGACACAGATAAAAATGTTTATGACAGCTTTATTAATAGCAGGCAAAATGGAAAAATAACCTAAATGTTCACCAGTAGGAAATGGATTAAAAAAAAAGCATGGCAATATTTACTTCATGGAATTTTACACGGCAATAAAAAAGAATAAAACACCACTACCTGTCACAGTATGGATTAATCTCACAATGTAATGATGAGATAAATAAGACAGGCACTGAAGAAAACATGTTGTAATGATTCTATTTACATGAAGTTCAAGAACAGGCAACACTAATCTATGGTGATAGAAACTGTACAGTGTTTATTGCTGAGGGGGCTTCTACTGACTAAGACACGTAAAAGTAACTTCTGGGATGACAGAAATATTCTGTATCTTGACCCCGAATGGTGGTGAGTACACAAGTAGGAATATACGTAAGAATTCACTGAGCTTTGCACACATGAAATGTGTCATTTGCTTTATGTATATTATATCAAAATAAAATATTTAAAAACAAATCCTGTCAGCTGGGTCACTAAGGCTTCAGTCACTAGAAACTCAAAATAATCTGAAAGCAAAAGCCCAGAAGATATGGTTATCTTTTAAGTCAGCCTGTGGGCCGTGCATACCTAGTAGATTCTTCTTTCTCCAAGACTTGATCCTTACACTGTCTCTTCTCTGAGCAGCCACTGGCATTGTGCTCACTGAGCTGCTGTCTGTCTCATCAGAATGAGTGCCCCGAGGGAAGGGAACTATGATGCATTCATCTTCTGACCTCAGTACCTAGCAGAGTACCTGGCTTAGAGCAGACACTCAGCAAGTATCGGTGGGCAGCTGAAGGAGTGGGTGTATGAGAAAATGAACACAGCACACACAAATATGATCTATGCCCACAATCTAGAAAGCCGCCGCTGGGCTATGAGCTGCAGAGACAATGTTTAGGCAGCATCATGTAGACCAGGGATTCTCAGTCTGGGGAAATGTGGCTTCCCAGGAGACATCTGGCAATTTCTGGTGATGTTTTTGGTTATCACAAGCAGGGGGTGGGAGGAGCCTACTGCACCTGGGATGATGTTAAATACCCTGTAATGCACAGGACAGGGGACAGCCTCCTCTCCAACACGCACACACACACACACACACACACACACACACACATCATCCAACACAAAATGTCAGTTGCATCGAGGTTGAGAAACCTTGGTTCAGAGGAACAGGTAGTAAACACAGAAAGAAAGCCTTGATGGCAACTGGCTACTCATGAGCTTTGTGACTTTGAGTAAGTTACAAAACTTCTCAGAGCTTTCTCCCTTGTACAAATAGGGTTGATGCCTGCTTTAAAGGTATTTGAGAGGATTAAATGATCTCAGCTATGTGAAGAGTCTGGTTCAAAACAGGAGCCTAGTGAGATTTGGTTCCCCTCCCTTCCCTAAAGCCACTTATGGGCAATTTTTAATAAGAGAAACAGTCATCAAGCATTACTTCTTCTCCCTCTGCTTAAGGAACGACTGAAGAGTGAGGCAGCCTGTGAAGAATGCATTTTATTTGCCAAGTACATCAGTAGCCCCTGTTCCTAATGAAATGCATTATTAAAAGATAAAGTCAACGTATTCAGAACATAGGCCCACGTTGCATCCCAATGTAATCTGCCACCCTCCCAGCATTGCAGTGTCCTGTAAGTTTCCCTCTGAAGACACCAATTCTGATTTCCCTGCTCTCCCTCACTTTTCTCTAAACAGGCACAAACACACTGGGTTCCTGGGGGATAGGGAGCAGGGCTTCGTGCAATGCCAGTACTATGTGCAAGGGGCAGAAACACCACAAAGAAAAAGCCCAGCCTTGTTCTCTGCAAGTGGGAAGTGGAGTTTCCCACAGGGCTCAATCTAAGTCTTGCTTTCTTCCTACTCCCCTCACCCTTTATGTATTTGTAAGAGTGACTAGTCCCTAAGCAATCCTATGCTGAAAGCTTAGGAACTGATTATTATTTAAATTTGCTGTCCTTGGTGCTGAAAAAGTCTCACCATGCTGAGGGTGTCTGGGTCACTTTTGCATTTCTATTATTCATACTGACCAGGAAATATAAGACAGAACACTAAAGTACATTTCCACATTACTGTAGCAGATGCTTAATATGGAATATTTAAAAAACACACAGAATGAAATAACAAAAAAGACTATGATTTACTGAAAGTATGCCAGTTATCAGACATTACTATTTATCTTATGAGGTATGTACATATATTCCCCATTTTTCAGATGAGGAGAACTGAGGCAATAACAATCCATTAGCCTGACCTTCCAGTGGCAACCACATTGACAATGGAAAAGAGCTGGTTTCCTTCACAGGCCAACCCATCCACTTGGCTCTAGATCCCGTCTCCTCTCATCTTCTCAAATATTTACCAGGTCTGGGGTCCTTGAATTATCATCCCCTTTGCCGCACAACCAGCTTCTCTCTTTCTACTGCACCATTCCCAGTCTTATACCAGTATGCCCCACTATTTCTCATATAACAGAAAAAGAAGGAAAAGCCCTTGACCATCACATTTCTCTGGACATTTCCTCATCCCTTTGTTTCTTTTCAAAACAAACAAACAAACGACACTCCTCAAAAGCAGTTTTAGTCACCATTCCCACTTCTTCACCTCCCATCTTACATCATTTCCAGAACACTCATCCACATCATGGCCCTACCTTAAATCAGAAATGGCCCTCATATTAACAAATCCTATGGTTGCTTCTCTAAACTCTTGTTTTATTGCCCAGCAACATGTGACATAGATAACTACTATCATTTTGGAATACGTAATGTTTCCTCTTGACTGCTGTGTCACTACAAAAATCCCAGTTTTCCTCCTAAATCCACAGCCCAGATTTTCAGTGTCCTTTCCTGGATCTTCCTTTACCACTTGACTTGAAATAGTAAGTGTCACAGGGCTCAACCTGGCAAGGACACTCTCCAAGTACACTCCTCAGCCAGGAAGTAATCTCATCTAACTCTATGGCTTTAAAAACCATCTATATATTGATGCCTCCTAAGTTTATATCTCCAGATCCAATGTCTACCTTGACCTCTAGACTCCTACATTCAGTTGCCTCCCCAATCTCTCCTTGGATGTCTTTATCATCTCAAACCAAAGTTTGAAAATCAGAACTTCTGATTTTCCTTCCAAAACTAACTTCTAGTCCAGTCCTCCTCAATTCAGGAATTATCACAACCATCCCATTTCTCAAAACAAAATATTAAGGTTCATCTTTGATTTTCCCTCACAGCTCACAGCCAAAGCCCCAGGCAAATTCTATAGACAGAGTCTACCAAACATATCCCAATTCTATCAACTTCTCCCCAGCTACAATATCACTATTTTAGCATCTCCACTATCTCTCCCCGGGATTGCTGACACCCCCATATTCTACTTTAATGTTGTTTGAATAGATGGGACACATGTTCAAACATCAAAGTATATCAAAATATGTATACCCTTCTTCTTCATTGGCCCATCCCCCCTACGTTTCACAGGTAACCCCATTTTAGCTTTTTACATGTTAGCACATGATATATCCTGTTCTACTCTCACTTTACCATACCTTTAGAGATATTTCCATATGAATACTTGGAGAAAGCTTCCTCATTCTTTATGTAGTTGCTTAGTATTCCATTATATGGCTGTTAACAGAATGTATTCCAGCAACCTATCCTTTGACAGCTGGGTTTGCTATCACAAACGATATGGCAGTAATCTTTTATGTAGTATTTTTGTATATGCAATTATATCCATATGATAAATTACCAGAAGTAGGTTTGCTGAATCAAAGGGAACATGCAAAAGCCACTTACCTGCTTCCTCCGTTTTCTCTCTTGACCCCTACGTTATATTTCCAAAGGCATCTGGAAGTTTTAAAAATGTTGATTATGTTAGGTCACTCCCTAGCTCAGAGGCCTCCACGACTTCCCATTACATATACATGAGATTTAAATGCCTTACTCTAGCCTCCAAGATCTGCTTATTTTGGACTATGCCTCCTCACACAGTGATCTCCAGCAGTTGTTCTTTATATTTCTAGAACACACCCAACTGTCCTTGTCTTTGCACTTGTTCATTCCTCTGGTTGGCACACTCTTCGACCAGATCGTCACATTGCTCCCTCCCCGTCTTCAGACTAGCTTAACTATCAACCTCCTCAAAGGCTTCCATGATGTCCGACCCGAAGCCCTCCAGCCTGCCTTCATTGCTGACACCATTCAAGTGCATTGTCATAGTTTATTTCTTTATAACTCTTACTGCTTCCACATAGTGTCCTGATTTGTTTTAGCTGTGTCTCCTACTAAAATGTAAACTTCATGAGGGCAGGAACGTGCCTGGTACCACTGTAATCTCCAGTTCTAGAACAGTTTCTGAAAAAGTAGTCACTGACGAGCACCTATTTATGGAATGAATGACTCTTAACATCCCAGTGTGTTAACTAACAGCATCTTTCCCAAAATACTGTGTACTTTCGACATAGGTGAGATGATGTCACACACGTGACTTCACATCTTGGTTTTGTCCTCTAACATTATATTTAAAGGTTTCTCCAGGAAATTAAAAATTCTTTGCAAAGCCCCTTTTTTATGAATTTGGGATAATTGATCAAAGGGAGAGATTATAATTATTTCAATCACTCATTTTTGTTAGATGTTTCGGTTGTTGCCACAGTTTTTATTTGGATTAACACAGTAATAAACATATTTAAGCACAGATGTTTGCCTATAAATTTGAACATTCACTAAAACTGGATTTATCAGCTTTAAAAGTGTAAGATGATGTTAAACCTTCAGATACTTCTTTGAAATAGCTTGTCAGAAAGACTGCAATAATTTACATACCTCCCAGCAGTAAATCACCCCATCCTCAGCAACTTTAATAGTTTTTCAGTATTTGCTAATTTGATAAATTAAATTGTTGTTGTCTCCTATAACTAATGAAGTCAAATATTTTTGTAGGGCCTCTTTTAGTGATTAATAACAGCATTGTATCAACACTCATTTCTACAGGCTTAGGAAGGGTTTGTTTTATCAAAGCATCACATAAGCTGACTGTGAATTTTTTGCAATGGAAAAAAATATTAAACATCCTTATGGGATTACCACATAAGTACTGGTTGCTTCTCACCTACCTTGAAGAAAGATGGACCTCTTCTATGATGTAATTTCCAGAAAATGAATAATACTCCCCTTGTTTTCTTCATAGGATGTAATTTCCAGCACCATTGCTACACTTCCAAGAGTGAGGCATTTTTGAACAACTGGNCCAGAAAATGAATAATACTCCCCTTGTTTTCTTCATAGGATGTAATTTCCAGCACCATTGCTACACTTCCAAAAGTGAGGCACTGTAGAATCCAAGTAAAATATCTTAAAATAGAACAGATTATTTTACACTGATAAATATGCAATGCACAAGGCAGACCAACAGTCATAAATGTTTACTTACTGAAATCGTTAAATACCTAGAGCTAAATTACTAGCAATACAAGGGACAGATGATATAAACACTTTGTTGCTGGGAGGTTTTAACACTCAGTTTTTGACAGATTAAGTAACCCAAAATAAATAAGGATGTAAGGGATCTCGATAATGCAATATTGATTGAATAGACTTTTAAATATTGTATCAAGAAGATAATGAAACTTCTTTCAAGAGATCAATTAATACAATTTCCCAAATTTATATAATATTAGGTTATACACACTCAAAACAAAAAGTGATAGTTCAGGTCACATTCTCTGAGCATATACAGAGAACACAGAAGAGTATAAAAATATATAGAGAAATTACAGTTTTCTGGGCATATATAATGGAAAATACTCTTTAAAATCTAAACGAACAAATAAAAACTAGAAAAGTCCAAGCCTTTACAAATTAAAAATCTCCTTCCTAAATAACATGTTGGTCAAAGAGAAAATTAAAACACTGGTTATAGATTATTTAGAAATAACTTATCTGAGAAAACAGAATACAAAAACGTGATGGTCCAAGATTCTAGCCTGAAATTTTATTATCAAGCAAGAAAGGATGAAATGAACTAAGGAAAGCACATTAATTTTTTTCAAAGGCAGCAAGTGAAAACTAAGAAAAGTATAAGAAAGAAATGAAGGGGAGATTTTTAAAAATGCAATAATTTAAGAAAACAAATAATCTGTATAGTGAATACATAAACCTGAATGCTATTTCATTTATAAAGAGAAATATTTTTAAAAAATTAGAAAATAGAATAATAGCAAATATTATTAGTTTTGTGCCTGGCAGTGGTTAACTCTTACTAACAATGTTACGAGGAGGGTACTGTTATTATCTTCATTTTACAAATGAAGAAACTGAAGAGAACTGATGCACCTAAGATCCTGCAGCAGAGGTGAGATCAAAATCCTGCCACCCTACTCCAGGACTCACTCCTGAGCCGTGCTTTACTTAGGCTCTCAACACAAGGGAGAAATAATAGAATAAAAAACTATAAATTAATAAATTAGAAGATAATGCAATGTATAATACATGATCGTATACCAAATAAATTTGACATTCTTAATGATATTGATGGCTGTTCTAGGAAAGTATAAATGATAAAAAAATTGATGCAGTGGGAATCCGAGTATAACTTCGGTAAAAATTGGAGTAAGTCATATAAAAATCACCTCTGTGGAAGATACTTAGCCCAAATTATTCTAAATGTGAACTATTTCAACATTTTAATAATAAGTAAGTCCCATGTTACGTTAGGAAGAAATAAAAAAAGAAAATGTGTCCTAACTTCTTTAGTGAGGTTGGCATGAGTCTGCTGCTAAGATCTAATAACTACAGCCAAACGAGGAAGTGCCCGTCTGATCTTACTTATTGATATAGATATAAACATGCTAAATAAAATACCAGCAAGCACAACTCAGATGCACTTTGGAAGGATAATTTACCATGACCAAGTAGATTTTACTCCAGGAAACCAAGGATGATTTACTATTAGGAGTATTTACTATTCAACACCCTATTAACATAATTTATCATACCAGTGGGTCAAAGAGGAAAGACCATAATCAAATACCTAAAGGTTTTCGACAAAATTCTATATTCATCTCTGACTTATTAATCTTGGAATACAGAAATACTTTGCTAACCTTGTAAAAAACAGCTCTCACATACCAACAGCCAATGCTTTATCCACATACAAACATCAGAAACTGTCCCACTGAAGTCCTGGACAAAACAAAGGTCCCAGGGCGCCTGGGTGGCTTAGTCAGTTACACATATGCCTTTGGTTCAGGTCATGATCCCAGGGTCCCAGGATTGAGCCTNAGGATTGAGCCCCACCCTACTCCCCCCACTCCCCACATTGGGCTCCCTGCTCAGCGGGGAGCCTGCTTCTCCCTCTCCCTCTGTTCCCCTAACCCCACTTGTGTTGTCTCTCTCTCTCAAATAAATAAAATCTTTTGAAAAAATAAATAAATAATAAATTTCAAAAAACAAAAACCAAAAAACAAAGGTCCTTGCTTTTCAATGGTTTAGATATTTACAAAGACAAGTAAAAAACCCAAAATATTAGGTTACAGATTAAAATGACAACGAGCTGTCACATCTCACCTGTTAGATGGCTATTACCAAAAAGATGGAAGCTGACGAGTGTTGGCCAGGATGTGGAGACTGTAAGCCTGGTGCACCATTGATGGGAACATAAATTGGTCCAACTACTATGGAAAACAGTATGGAGGTTTCTCAAAAAGTTACAAATAGAACTACCTTATGATTCAGCAATCTCACTTTTGGGTGTTTATCCAAAAGAATTGAAATCGGGATCTCAAAGAGATATATGCATTCTCATATCATTGCAGCAGGATTCACAAGAACCAAGATATGGAAACAACCTAAATGTCCATCAACTGGTGACTGGATCAAGAAAATGTGGTGTGTACACACACACACACACACACACACACACACACACACGCAANCTCACTTTTGGGTGTTTATCCAAAAGAATTGAAATCGGGATCTCAAAGAGATATATGCATTCTCATATCATTACAGCAGGATTCACAAGAACCAAGATATGGAAACAACCTAAATGTCCATCAACTGGTGACTGGATCAAGAAAATGTGGTGTGTACACACACACACACACACACACACACACACACACACGCAATGGAATATTATTTAGCCTTAAAAAAGGGAAAAAAGGAAATCCTGCCACATGCAACAACATGCACGAACGTGGAGGACATGCTAAGTGAAATAAGGCAGTCACAGAAGGACAAACACTGCATGGTTCCATTCATATGAGGCATGTGAAAGAGTCCCACTCATACAGAGGGAGAGTAGAATGTAGATGGCCAGGGGCTGCGGGGAGGAGGGAACAGCAAGCTGCTGTTCAGTGCATACAAAGTTTCAGTTTTCCAAGATGAATATGTCCTGGAGATCCGTACTCTGAAATTTGTTAAGAAAATAGCTCTTATGTTTAGTGTTCTTTCCACAATAAGAATCTAATTCCCTATTTAATAAAAGAAAATAGAAATTTTTTAAAGGTTGGCTTAATGCCAGGTTGGACACACACATACAGGCATTAGATTTCGGTATGGATCCCAGATGCATCATTCACTAGCAATTGAACACTATTCTGGGAAATTACTTGGCTGGTGCAAGTGTCAGTTTCCTGTGTCCAAGGAACAGTGAACCCTCCCCATAAAGGACAGTGAGGATCACACAAGCAGACACGGGCAGAGCGCTTGGCATGGGGCCTGACACATGGCAAAGGCTGAAATCACCACTGCTCTTAGGATTAGTCACAAGTGGTATGAGCAGAGCTCTAGAAAACACAGTAAAGTCAACTGGAAAATAATCAGAAATACAAAAAAGTTCAATAAGAAGGCCGGAGGCCTTGTAAAGACCTACAAACAGCAGTGAAAATCAGTTAGAAAACAGAAGTCCCCAAAAGGTCTCCTGCTTTCTGTTGCCAGNGGGCAGAGCCCTTGGCATGGGGCCTGACACATGGCAAAGGCTGAAATCACCACTGCTCTTAGGATTAGTCACAAGTGGTATGAGCAGAGCTCTAGAAAACACAGTAAAGTCAACTGGAAAATAATCAGAAGTACAAAAAAGTTCAATAAGAAGGCCGGAGGCCTTGTAAAGACCTACAAACAGCAGTGAAAATCAGTTAGAAAACAGAAGTCCCCAAAAGGTCTCCTGCTTTCTGTTGCCAGCATTTGGCACAGAGTCCCTTCTCATGCCACCTCTGTCCCATCCCTGCCTGGTGACGACTTGGAATTATCATTTAGATTTCTTTTTTTTTTTTTTTAAGACTGAAGAGTTTTAAATTTATATTAACCCAAGCAAATTACAGTACACTGATTTTAATTTATGCATTAAAATAGGGTTGTTGTGCATTCTGCCACAAAATAAGAAAAATCAAGGGAAAGGACCAACTCCCTTAATTTTTACAAGATATTTGTTTCCAACTGTAAGGTGCGTAGCTCCTCCTTCTCTGCCTATGTTGATTTCAACCAGTCCTCATCCTCTTGTGGAAGCTTTGCCTAACCTCCAGGTCAAATGCCCTACCATCTACTCTTTCACTAAGAGCACCTCCTTTGCAGCTTATCAAAGCAGAAATTCCATATTTATTTATGGCATTATTGGATAAATGCCCATTCTCCCCTTAAGACTTAGGTTCTCAGACTATGCAGCTTCTAAAAATTACGTTTGCCTAAAAGGATTTAATGTTTACACACTATTTATGTCATTTTAGGATGCATCATGTAAGTCAGTATCTAACCATCCAATCCTAATTTTTAAAAGCACACATTGATATCCGCATACATAAAAGAATACAAAGATAGTCAACAGCACAGCATCATGTTAATAGTGACACAAGATGCCTTACTTTTAACTTTTCTTTCTTTTTAATACTCAACAATACTTTTACGTGTTTAGTATAAAGTAATACTTTCTCTCCTTTAAATGAGACACAGAGACTTATCAAATATCCAAATTTCCCCCAAACTTAAAATAGACACATTTTTTATTTTTTAACCATCTGGTAACAGGTGTTCAGGTGGTCAGTCACTGATGCAGACCCCATATAAACACATATATTACCTAAAAATGTCTCTCTTTCAGAAGATTATCTTCCTGGCCAATAAAGTATCATTCATATAGGAGGGAACAAAGAACTGAATATATAAAGCAAGCATCACAATAACGATAAAAGCTGGAGAAATATTTTAGTCTGTCAAATGCAAGAACTAGCCCATATTTCAGCCCCCATAGAATCACACACGTAGCACACCTTCAGCGAGACCCAGGTGTGTGCACACATACACACACGCGCATGCGCGCACACCCCCCCAATGTCAATACGTCATCAGGTACACACTGAGCATCTACTACATGACTCAGTGCTCTGCTAGCTGCTCCGAGGACTTACTCCCTGTTCGCAATGAAGTCATTGGCGACTGAGACTAACACATGGAGGAGAGAGAACCACCAGCATAAAATGGGAAGGGAATACTGACAAACAAGTGGTAGACAGTAGCTTCGCGCATTTGCAGAGCTAGACCTTCCCACCCGTCACGGGCTGCCAGCAGGACTCCCGGTGGTGGTGTGAATCAACAACCTTGCTGTTTCCATTGCACTCACGTAAATAGAGGAATGGATGGAGGAACTCCTGTGCTAAGAAAATGCAAACACCTTCATCAGGTTCCACTCTCTAGCCACTTAC
Source organism: Ailuropoda melanoleuca (assembly GCF_002007445.2). NCBI lineage: Eukaryota > Metazoa > Chordata > Mammalia > Carnivora > Ursidae > Ailuropoda > Ailuropoda melanoleuca. The sequence continues at coordinate 25,565,184 of NC_048227.1, forward strand.
CCACCTGGCACGCTGCCCCCTAGTCTGACTGCAGAGCCTGTGCCCATGCCAAGCACTCCTTGAAATGTACTTCTCCTTCCATCTTTGCCGTTTGGTTCTGCTTCCTTCCCCCGCAGGAAATCTTTCCTGGCCACCCATGCTGGAGGCAAGCACTGGGCTCTGTTCTCCCAGTCTCCTGTGGTCTTTCACTTACTGCTCTTGTCACCCTATACTGCACTTTCTCCTCACCTTCTCTGATTCGCCCACTAGGGACAACTCCTGTCATGGTTTATGTATCTTAATATGCCCCGGTCCTAGCTCTATGGGCCTGAGCATACTCCGGGTTAAGGATATGACACTTCCACTGAATGAAGGAAGAACGGAACAAGTAAATGAAATCCAGCTCTGGACACCTTTATGACTTGAATTGCCCTTGTTCAACTGGTTCTATGCACCTGAGATGTCCTTCACTCAACTAATTTCCACATGTTTAAATTCTAATCCTCCTTAAAGGTCTTAGGACAAATGCCATGTGCACCATAAAGACTCCCTGGCATCTCAGCTAGCAATGACTTCTTCTAATTCCTATAGTCCTTTTTCAGGATTTCCCATACCATTCTACCCAGGTTTAGTGATACTTGTGAACATATTTTATTTTATTTTATTTTATTTTATTTTATTTTATTTTATTTTATTTTACTTATTTTGAGAGAGAGTGCATGCACATGCGCACGGATGAGCTGGGGAGGGGGGAGAGGGAGAGATAGACTCTTAAGCAGGTTCCATGCCCAGGACAGAGCCCAACACAGGGCTTGATCTCACAACCCTGAGATCATGACCTGAGCCGAAATCAAGAGTTGGACACTTAACCGACTGAACCACCAAGACGCCCCAATGTGGACATATTTTATACACCTCCCCCATTAACTGATGCACTCTGTAATGACAGACCTATGTGTCTCCTCTATCCTTGGCTCCCTCCTAGCTACTGCCACACTGTAGGTTAACAAACAGAGTGGGCAAATGGACAAATGCAGGATTAGTGGCCTAGAGATGTTAGTCTGGTGTTCATTCCCCCGTGGCTGGACTTGGCAGATTTAAGCAGAGCAGAAGGGGAAGTGGTGAAGACAAGTTCTTGGATCTTATTCAGAGCTCAGATATTCCCATCACTGCCATCTTTTATGGGTCGTGTTTTCACTCAGCCTATCAGGAAATGTATGTGATTTCCTGTAAGTATCTGAATGAACTTAAGGTGTCAGAAGAAACATGAGACTGTCATCCGGGGGAACATCACTGATGAAATTCTTTCTGGAAACCCATCTCAGGAGAGGGATGCAATGGCATCCGTACTCTGTCTCATCAAAACACACCTCTGAAGAGAGAAGAGTGGATGGGCTCAGGTGAGGGGATGGCTGTTCTTGCTCTCTAACTTAGGGCCTCCCAGACACACTGTTTCTCTCCTGTCTGGGCTGGATCTTGGCAGTTCCTGCAGCAATAAGGGGAGTTATTTTGGGGAGGCAGTTGATACGTGGCTAGTCCTCCTACAGATCAGCAATAGCTGCTTGAAATGTTAAATGTCTCCCAGATGGAGATACTTAGCATTTGTAGGAGGAATAATTTGGAGGAGAAAAAAAGCATTTGTCTTTTTGGCATCCTGTGGATTCCGTTAGAGAAGAAAGAGAACACTGTGATTCCTGCCATCCACATGTCAGTATTTTCTTGGAATTTTGCAAGTTCCAGTGACTATGCTACTTCTCCTAGGGGTATCAAGTTTGGGGTGTGCCAGAGCTCAAGGGAAAAGTGTATGGAACTGAGTGTCAGACAGTTGCCAAATTTCCCAGAAACCATCCAAGTTCAGCCTCTTGTCCATCAGTGGCGAATGCTTCCATCATGTGGACCAGATGGTTTTTCTCTTTGGGTGTGATCTCTTATGTACAGGGAAGGTTGCAAAGTATATGGCAGACTGGTCTAGGACACCAGGAGTTAGGATGCATGAGTTCTGGTCTTGCTTCTGCCACTAACTTTCTTTGTGGTCGCGGGCAAACCACCTTATCTCACAAAGCCTTCCTTTGCCCACCTGTGAGATAAAGGGGTTCCGTTAAATAACCTTTAAATACCCCCCCAATTGAAGAACAATGCTGTCACTCTGCTATGGCAGAGTGACATTAAGTGACATCATTTTATGAAAACATGAACTTGTCCTTCAACTAGGAAGGGAAGGCTTCGGCGAACTGCCTGTCACGCCCACTACTCATGGAAGAGATAGAGCACATCACTCACAAAAAGGCTGAATCAGTGACCCTTTTCTACTTTACTTATTTTCCGAACACCATAGGATCTCCATGGCTCACCAGTAAGGCTCACCAGTAAGTCATGTCTTTGAGTAAGCACCTGCCTTTGGCACCAGACTGAATTAAAGCAGATAGAAAGCTGAGAAATAGCACTGAAAACCTGTAACTGAGTTGCAAATGTACTCCCATGACATTGAGGTATGTAAAGAAAAGTATACCTTATTTATCTTCTATGACTAGTCTACCATTCTTTAGGAATCGCCACCTTCCTTTGGTAGACCGGTAGGTAAATGCAAGTAGGGGACAAAATTTAGTCTAAAATACAGTAAGCTTGGTCCTGTTCAATAATGTAAACAATTATTATAGGAAAATTATACGTGTTTTTTTTGTTGTTGTTGTTTTGTTTGTTTGTTTTTTAGGATAATGTGGTCTTCCGGATTTCCTTACTCTTGTTCTGATCATTCCTGAGAGATTCTGGGCACCTGGGAGAGGGGAGGAAGATGACCTTGGGTGCTTCTGTATTTCTAGCTCCCCTGCTCTCTGCAGCAAGGTGCTGTGCCCAGCTGGTCACTGGTCACTGATCGGGATCTGATGGAGAAGTCTGGGGCTGCTGAATCCAGGGACTGTCTTCTCATTTTTTCAGGACCCAGATTCTGACTCGACCCTATATTGGGCTGGATATACTTGATTTCAATGTGGTCCCAGCTCCAGGAATCCTATACTGTGGCCCCTAGTAGTCATTTCTTCATCCTGGGAAGCTTCCTAGATAATAGACTCTTATCTACCCTCTTCCTCCTTCATCTTGATGTACAGGAAAATTTCCTGGTCCATTATATGACATGGGACTCTAGCATCACTTGGGAATGCTAATTCAATCTCTCTGTGTCTGTCTCTCTCCCTCTTCCTTCCAATCTTGTTATGCTCCTATCTATCACTTTGATATGGAAGTTTCCATATTAATATAGGGGCAGCTTGTAACTCTCAATCCTCTGTTATTTAGCTGAACCCATTGTGAGCCATAAAAGAAAAAAAAAGGATAGGTGATTTCTACCCTCCCTATATTATGAAAATTTCACTTTTATTATACCCTACTATTTTCTGAGGTAAAAAAGGGTTTTTTCTCTTGCTTTCCCTTCGGCTCTGATGGTACAATGGCATTCTGGGAACCTGATTCTTGTGGTAGAAGATGAAAACAAGTAAGTAACATTTTAAAATATTATTCCCATTACCAAATTAGTTCGCAACTGCTGAGAGAGATTTGCTTGACTTAGGGGTGACTCACTGACCCCCTGTGAGCCTTTGAACTATAAAATGAAGTGGTCAGAACTTACATCCACTAAAACCCCGTCCCGTTATGTCCTGGTCTCACTCCAGCCAAGACGTGCTGTGGGAGGCTCACAACAATCTGGAAAGCCAGACATTCCACTCCTAAACCATGTTAGGGTACTACTTAATTTCTTTGGCATCTCGACTATGAAAAAGTTAGCTTCACAACCTTTTTCCTAGTGTGCTTTAACAACTTAGCGTTATAGTTATTTTAGGAAAAATAAAGAGGAAGTGGGGAAGCGGAACAAGATGGTAGCCAACAAGTACCATCAAGTTCCCTTCTCACTGGCTGAAGCCTGAGGCTGGGGAAGACAGACAGGATCACAGACATATCAACACAGAGGTCCTGGTACGCTCGACTGTAATAAGGGATTAAGTCAGGTAGGGCAGAGAAATTTCATGATTAATTTTAAGATTCGGAAAGCTGAAAAGACTGGATACCGTCACACACACACACACACACACACACACACGATCCATTAAGTAAAAGGGTTCAATGGCAGTGGCTCAGGGAGTGATGACTGTTCTCCAGGTTGAGATTGTGTCACTTATTCTAACATGTGTGTGTAATCTCCATGCTTCACGTACATACATTGTCTAGGATTGCTTTTTTAATGATAGCAAAAAGATTGTGGTAAGCATGAATGTCACATTTCAGCTATTCTAAGTCAGGATGGGAAGGTGGACCATAGCACTCAGAAAAATGAAAAAAAAAAACATCTCTTGGGAGAATGGAGTGTTGAGTTACAACGTTTCATTCTTTGGCCTATCAGGAAATATTTATTAAGGCTGCTATAAGGCCAGGTAATGTGACAGGTGATGAGAGACTGTATTGCACAAGACAAGGCACAGTCCTTCACCTTGCAAACATTATAATCATATAAGGAAGTTGGAAAAATAAGCCAGCAATTCCATTTAAGCACAGTTAGTGCTAACACAGGAAGTACAGGGGGCTTCCGTAGAAGCCAAGAGCTAGCCACCTAACTTATCCCATGATTGTTGGATAGGTGGGCAGTCAGAGGAAGCCTCTGAGAGGACATGGCTTTTGAGGAACTGAACTTACAGTGTTCCAAATTGGCCTGGATAAGGGTGCTTTCCACTAAAAAGAGACAATGGAAGCCTCCAAACCTCGGATTTCCCCAGTATCAGTCCCAACTGCATTTGAGTTGTCCAATCTTCCTCCCTCCTAATCTGTCTATATTTATAAACATATAAATGAAACTTAGAGCAGCCCAGCACGGCTGCCTTCAGTGGCAGGATAGAAAATAAGTGGCTGGCATTTCTCCGAGCAGCCCAAACTATGAAAACTCCTGCTGAATGCTTGAAACAGCAATGCTTACAAAGATTTGGATTTCTGGCATGGAGCCTATTTTATTTATTTATGTATTTTAAAGGGAAAGAGGTTAAACAAAAAAACAAACTCTAAAAGAATGCCTTGAAACTCCCCGGTTCCCAGTGCAGTCAGACATCAATAATGTATTTTAAGGCTCTGGATTTCTCATTCCTCGCTGTCTTCCCATAGTCCTCGGGGGGCCTCCATATTGAGTTGCAGACATAACCGTCTTGGCCACAATGGGGATCGTGCCTGGAATCATGCAGTGAGTAGCCCAAGGCCCCCAGTTTCATTGCCTTAATGAGGGACTCGAAGAGTTTACTACATACCTGCGTCACTCTAACTGACCTCTAGGAGGCTCATAAGGGGAATACCTGTCAGAGGCTGATTCTTTAACTGATTTTTACATAACAAGCAAGGACTCACTCCTGAGAAATAGGAACATTCTGAGGTGTTAACAGGGGGATTTGTGGGTTTGAATCTGGCTCTCTGATTTACCTGGGCAGGTCACCTTATCCTCTGAGCCTCCGTTTACTCCTCTGTTCAATAGAAACATTTCTTCTTTGTAAGATTATTGTCTTAAAATTAAATTTTATATTTACCAAATATAGACATTTTAAAAAAATTAAAAAGTACTAAGTCTTATAATGAAACTCAACAATTTCAACCCTCCTCACTCCTGAATCCTGCTCCCTGGGGCAGCCACTCTCCACTGCCTAAGCTGATTCTTCTAATAATTACCTCCACATATTTAAATACAGAAGATTTCTCTTATTCTCGCCTTGTTTCTTGCATATTTCGATCTCTTTCTTTCAGATTGGGCATTGCCTGCACAGACTGGCGGTCAGATTGAAGAGCAAGACTCTAGGAAGCCCTCGTGAGTTCCATACACATGGGGGCAGGGTGTTGGCTAACAGAATTCTTTGTAGGATGAGGAGGCAGTGAGTCAGCCTATTCATTTGAGAACCACAATATTTCACTATCTTGATGTCTTCTCTCATCGATCTGTCACTTTCTCCAGATAAAAATCCTCTGAGCATTTGGGTGAGGAGGAGAAGGGAGCTGAGGGGTCCCAGTGTTTACGCACTTCTCTCTCCAACTGTCTGCTCTCCCTGTTGAGCCCACGAGTCCTGGGCTTGTCTCGCTGATTAATACAGAAACCCCACTTCTGTGCGTCAGGGGTGAGGGGTAGGAGGAGAGGTGGTTGTCTGACTGTGTCAGGGGAGGAGCAGGGGACCTGGAGAGTCAAAGCTCCATATACAGCTTCTAAGTCCTAACTCATTCCTGCCTTCCTTAGTACCCTGAACCTCAAAATGCCTGCTTTGTGACGGTCTCTTCTCTGCGATGTCACTCAACTCTACTGCTTCCCACCTTCCAGAATCCATCTGAATCTCTCCTGGTCTGCTCTCCTCTGCTGTGCTCTTTGTCTTTGTAAGATAATACCTTCCTCCCACTCTTCTTCCCTCCCTTCCTTTTTTGCTACCTCTCCAGTGGGGTTTGAGGAGAGAGAAGAGATAAATTCTTGTGGCCGATCTGCCAATCTGCTTTTACCCCTTACTTTATAAACAGGAGTTCTGTTGGATGAGCTAAGTGAGTAAAGGATGTACAGTGTCCTGCTCAGTGCCTGGCACACATTTAAGTGCTCAATAAAGTAACTGCACCATGTCTCTCACCTTCCTTGAGAACATTCCCTGACATCCCCAAAGGAAAGGGTGTGTGGCCTGAGAGCCGTAAGATTTTTAGGAGATTCCTGGAATTCATAGTGCCTCCCAGGGGAGGGTGAAGAGTCTGAAATGCTGTTTCTCCAGGTCAATTAGCTCCACTAACTTAATTAATTCTCAAGACAGCTTCATTAAGTAGGTATGATTATCATTCCCATTTCATGCCCATTGTCTTAATATCCAGGTAGTGTAACAAGGGCCTGGAACAGTCTCTAGTGTGGGAGGAAGGAAAAAAAGAAGAGAAAAATCCCTTGACCCTCTGCTGGTGACCAGACATCAGAGAAATACATCCACCCTGCCCTGAGGGCCTGTCCAAGGTCAAGACGGACACAACTGGACATTAATTAAAGAGGTGAAAACAGATGTTATTTTCTTTTTTTTTTCTTTTCTTTTCTTTTTTTTTTTTTTTTTTTTTTTTTTTTTTTTTTTTTTTTTTTTTTTTTTGGTAACTACTGACAGCAGGGGGAAAAGCAGGACTCCATTCCATTTGTGCAGAGATGATTTGGGCATTTTAAAGGGAGGGGGAGAAGGGGAGGAGAGCAGGGGCTTAGCTGAGTCAGAGAACAGAAAATTTACAAAAGGCTGGTCAGTAAATGCGATTAACCTGGCTGTGTCTGCTAGCTGGAAGTCATCAGAGTTAGGATTCTCTCCTCCTACGGAGACTGGGAGACAGAGGCCCTATCCTTCTGATCACTACATTTAAAACGAAAGGCTCTCAGGTCCTTAAGAAAAACACTTGCATTTTAAGAGAGACATATTCACAATTATTAGACCTTTTTTAGTAGATGGTCTAAGAAAGAAAGGGCAGGGACCCATATCAGGGGTTGGCTAGAACAAACAGTAAATCTCCCCGAAGCACTGAGCTTTCTCAGGCAAGCACTTTAATAGGGGGCTGGGGTCACCCTCAGGACGTGGCCTTCTGCTGTTAGAAGCCACGTTTGGACAGAGCTGTGACCTGCAGTTCTCTCTACCAGGTCCCACAAAGGCCTAGAATAATTGTCCTAGCATGATGACACACATGCACACACACACACACACACACACACACACACACACACACTCATTGTGGAGAGTGATAACTAATAAGCGAAACTCTGGTCCCTGGGTATGCTGGTGCCTGAGCTCCCCTGCAGAGTTGCCAATCAATGCAAGGTTGCCTGTCTGCAGCTCCACTGAGTTACTCGGATTACAAATGAAAACCAGCCCCCAGAGAGTGCAGCACTCCTGTAGCACAGAAGGAAAGCATAATTCTTGCTTACATTCGGCTTTGTGATCAGTTTCTCCCCTGGTAGCTACTCTTGTAACTTCTTTTTAGGGCTGCCAATTTTATAAACACACAGACACACTCACACAGCCCCAAACTTCTGCAGATCAAGTCTTTCTCATCTCTCCACGGTATTCCCTCCCTGACTAAGTGCAGGATATTCTTTCTCTGTGGCTGTTTCAAATGGAGCAGCTCTTTTTATAGTTTAAAAAATATACAGAATAAGTAGTAGTAATAACAGTAATAATAACCATTATTATTGGGTTTATTGTTATAATTTCTGGTTTTTGGGTCTAAACATCCAAACACTGTGTCAGATACTATGGTAGGCTCTATGTAGACATTACCTCTAGACCTCCCCCAAACCACAGCACTCAGGTATGGATATCATTTCCTAGTAAATAAGGAAACAGGGCTCAGAAAGAGTAAACATACTCAAGGTCATACAGCCAGCCCAGAGGGACTCAAACCCAGATTTGTCTGCCCGAAGAGCTCAGGTTCTCCGAAGACACTGAGATGCTGATGGGAGCACATTCTAGGCATAAGGAGAGCTGACTTTTTGATTGGACATCATCACCATCAACAGAGTTTTAAAACGACATCAGATTAAAAGCTCAGAGGATCTTCCACCAGCTCAAGAAATGCTATCATCTGGAACTTTCAGTTTTATCTCGTAAGACAGACAGAAGGAATGACGCCAACCTATCTCCAAAGACCAGTGTTTGCCCAAGTTCTTGGAATAGCAGCACAACTTCAGAGCATCTGGTAGCTAAGGAGAATCCCTAATGATTTAATAAAGTGCCCTTCCTCTACCATACCTCACAGAAGGACCCTCAAAGTAGAAATCTCCTCTGCAACACCCCTGACAGATGGTCATCCTGTTGATATTTCAATGTCTGGAGTCTGAAATGCTGACAGACCCAGAAGATTGTTCTATCATCTTTTATGAGCTCTGGCAATTTTTTTTAAAAAAATTTCTGCTCTGATAAGTGAAGGTCTGCCTTTTTCTTCCATATATTTGTTAATAGTAAAATAATAACAGTGGCGATTTACTGACAACTTACCATGTGCCTGAGTGCTTTATGTGTTATCTGAGTTCATCCTCAAAGTAACTCTTGAATGTAAGTATAATTATCCTTTTTTTTTAGGAGTCAAGGAAACAGACTCAGAGCAGTAGAATGCTCTGCCCAGAATCACATGGATAGAAAGCAGCACAGCTGGGATGAGCACCTGGCTCCAGCAAAGCCCATGCTCTTGACCGCCATGCCAAGAGGATGGAACAAACATAGTCTTTTCCTCCGCCTACTGCCCTTCTGATTTCTTAAGAAAGAGCTCGTGTGTTCTTTTTTCCCACCTCCCTTCCCTCCTGGCTCTTTCAACTGTTCGTTTTCTGAAAGGGCTGGCAATGGAAATAATTTGAGGTGCGCGTGCTGAGATGCAGAGCAAGAGTGGAAACGCCAGAATTATTTCTGGAGCACCCTCGTGTTCTACTTGAGATGGCAAATGGAGACTATCTGGACAGTCCATCTGGTCCCATCTGGAGCAATAACATTTTGCTTGGAGAGCCCTGGGTTCTTGGGATGCCGGGGAGTAGAACAGCGCTGTGGCTACATCCCAGCTTCTCATCCTCTGAATCTCAAGGGCATGTGAGAGGTGAGGGTCCCCATCCTCTAGTGTGGCTTGGCCAAGCTGGATGAGAGGGCTCGGATGAGGGTGAGGTGAAGGAGGCAAGATGGAGCTTTCACCAGGGCAGCTGGCATTAAGTAGGTCCAAACAGGTTTTCACAACCAGAGGCTGAATTAAGTTTAGAATGAGCACTACCTCTCCAATGCCACACTGGCGACACTGGCTTCCTCTCTGTCTCTGGTACTTAGTGAACCTCCCCCCACCACGGACTTTGAACATGCTATTCCCTCACCTGGAAATGCTTTTCCTTCTCTTTGCCCCAGTAACTTCCATTAGTCTTTCAAACTGTGGCTCAAGTGATCCCTGGATTTTTAGACCAGCTGAAAACTACATTTTAAGTTTTCCTAGTACAAAGTACCTCTCCTTTCTGTGCTAATCACATCTGCAAATTTACATTTATTTCTGTGTTTAATTAATATTTATCTTTGTTAGGCATAAGCTCTATAAGAATAGGCCAGATCTGCTTGTTTTTCACCATCATTTTCTCAGTCCCTAGCAAGAGGTCTGGAATAGAGCAAGGGCTCAAAAAATAATTTTTGAATTGGAAGATGAATGAATTAACAGGAGTAGGGGAAAAAGCAAGTCAAAGAGGGTGGCTGCCAGAGAAGCCGGGATGAGCATCAGAGAGTTAAAATCACCAGGCACTTCTCATGGGGCTGTCACATATGATCATTTTATGCAACTGGAACCCCTTGGCTTTGCACAGTGTACAACCTAGACAACTATATTTGGTGGTTCTGCAAATGGTCCAAAGGGCTTCCAAATGGTCCAAAGTTTTTGCACAGTTGTGCCAAATCTATTTAAGAGTCAATGGTGTAGAACAGACACAATTCCTTATTTGTTATCCTTTAAAGAAGTTCTCCAATTAACGTATTGGTTCTCACTAGCTTAGGTAGCTCTACAAACCCCACTTCCAATACTAAGAAAGGACTGTGATATGAGCAAGAAGTAATTTCCACAAAAACCAAGCTGTCTTCAGAGATTATGCTGATGAATCCACCTCAGAGATGATCAGGTTTATTTATGCCTACATTCCACCATGCTGCTTGGTTTCTGGAGCCATCATTCTTGTAGCTCAAATAAAAAGCCAATTGCCTTCCCTCTGGTAAATTCACATCTCTTAAAAGGGTGATAAATATCTCCAAGTTTTCCATCCATATGAGACACTGTCAGAGTTCTCCTTCATGGGCCCAGTCCATGCCCCATTGATTTTGCAGCTCCCTGATGCATAATGCAGAGAGGAAGGGAGACTGGCTTTCTCCTTATACTCAGATTCATTCAAAGACCCCAAAATAAAACTCTTAGGCCAACTCAGGGAAATGAGGACCAGGGTATCCAGGTTTCCCTCAAGCCCCACCCCTACTAGAGGTGACACACACTGGTGATTTGAGAACCAGGCAACACGCTCCTCTAAGAGGTAGACCTTATAAGATATGCCTCAGTAAATTCATATAATTCGTTTGGGAACACTCTCAGCCCCAAATAATAGAATGGCCAATTAACAAATAGGTCCCTCCTTTCATATAACAAGAAGGCTGCTAACTTGGTTCAATGATCACATAGTCTCAAGACAAACATCTCCGCAGCTCTCTTAGCTTTCCTTCATGGTTTGCCCTGCTCCCAGGCCTCAGATCCACAACATAAGTAACATCAAGCAGGAAACGTGCACGTGTGTGTGTGTGTGTGTGTGTGTGTGTGTGTGTGTGTAGTAACAGTCACAGTAGCAGTAAGCATAATGAATAAAGGGACATCTTCCCCCTTTTATCAAGAAAGCAGAAACTTTCCTGGAAGCCCCACCCAGCAAACTGTTTTGATCTCCTTGGCCACATCTGTGTCATAGGGCTACTTCTGGCTTCAAGGGGATCTGGAAAATCAAGAGTTTTAGTTGGGTACATTTCTACTCTGCACAAAACCGGAGTTGTTTAAATAAGGAAGCAGAGTAAATCAATGTCAGGTAATTATCTTTCTGAATTGCCAGTGCAAAGCAGTTTAGTTATCCTGAATTATAGTCCTCTCCAAGCAGCTCAGCACTTGACAAGGACTTCTTCCTATCAAGGAAAACCCCCACAGTCTCCTTGGGAATTTTTCAAAGAACAACAATGGTGGAGGATCTTGGAGCTATGGGCGAATTGCTAATCAAGGCTTTTGCTCTCTGACTTCTCTACAGAAATGGATATACAATGTACTTTTCTTGGTAACTGAAATCTGATTTGTGCTCCTGATGGTTTAAATAAATAATTCTGCCTCAGGAAATATCCATCACCCAGCATGTAAATGGAGATCAGCCGCGCCCTAGTGGGATTTGAGAGGGAGAAACCACCCCATCTCAAGGAGACCCTCACGTATATGTTGATTCTGATTCAGTGTCTGCCTTTCTGGGTTTCTCTGCCTGAGCTCTTGTAACAAGTCGGCTAGAAATCCTTCATCTCAGATATTCATCCCATGTTGAGCCCTCATCTCTGGCTAAAGCAAAAATAGGTGTGGAAGAGAATTTAAAAATCAGCTTGGCGTTTAAGAAGCTGGAATTGGAACCCTGGTCTTGTTGCTGCTTGCAAGTTCAATAAGGTAATGTTTGCAAAATATCTAGCACAGTCCGTGATGCATAGATGCTCAGGAAATGTTACCCTTTTTTTTTTTTTAAAGATTTTATTTATTTATTTGACAGAGATAGAGACAGCCAGTGAGAGAGGGAACACAAGCAGGGGGAGTGGGAGAGGAAGAAGCAGGCTCCCAGCAGAGGAGCCTGATGTGGGGCTCGATCCCATAACGCCGGGATCACGCCCTGAGCCGAAGACAGACGCCTAACCGCTGTGCCACCCAGGCGCCCCAGGGAAATGTTACCCTTATTAACATCCCTTTAAGAAAGCAGAGGTGGAAGAGATTAAGACACTAAATTCTAATTTTCACCAAAATCTGGCAGAACCCAAACTCAAGTTTTGGAGAAAAGAACATGGTCTTTGGAGTCCTCTAGAAATAAAGTTCAAATCCTTTTTCTTCCACGTGGTGACTGTCCCCTTAGATAACCTGCTTAACCTTTTGGAGTTTCATTTCCTTATTTGTAAAACAGGTGGAAGTAAGGCATACCTTACTTAGTTGATTATTCATTCAACAAACGCATATATGTGTGTACTATGTGACCGATGCTAGGGATACACATATTAACAGGACATAGTTCCTTTCCTTTGGAATTCAAAGTCTAGGGGATGAATGTGCAGAGTAACTTTAACTGCTTACATTTACTAGAAATCTACTAGATTCTGGATGTTTTAATCACATTATCCAAATACTCACAGCTTCCCTACAAGAGAGAGAATATCATCCCTATGTTACAGTTGGGGAAACTGAGTTCAAAGAATTTAAGGAAATCGCCCAAGAACACACAGTCAATGGCCACGTGATTTGCACGCAGGTCCATGGGAATGCGGCACTGGGCGTGACACTAAGGACATGGCAAACGCAATCCAGTTAAGTGTACTCCAGGACACTGGTACTCCGTTGCCACTGAGGTCCCATTAGCGGCTTTGGGCGTGTACGTAGGTGAAGAGTTGCACATGACCACGATGACTGCTCTCACCTCTCCCTGCTTTGCAGACACAGATGAACGCACGTTTGCTTTAATCTGTCTGGAAGATGAGTTGCAAAAATGATTATGTAGCAGAGGCAGGCCTTATAAGACAGCAGAACAAATAGAAATAGCCTGGGAGACCAGCAGCCTGGCATAAATTACCAAGGGCCCTTGGAGAGCACAGCTGTATCTAAAGCACGCGACTGCACAGATACACACAGAGAACCTGTCAAGAATGTATGATGACTGTCCTTAAAGCTCCCTAAATAGGTACACTAGGAAAACGGGCCTCTACCCTGCCAAGAAAATGAATAACGCTAATAATAACAATTACACTTATCAAGCAATTAATAGATGTCAGGCATGTTGTTAAGCAATTTACATACATGGTCTGCTTTTCCTGTCAATGGTTCTTTGAGTTGGATACTATAAATACCCAAACTCTATGGTTGGAGAACCTGAGGCTTGGAGAGGTTGAGCCACTTGGTTATTGGCCGAGTTCAAAATGAGGTCTGGGGAGACCCGCACTCTTCATGACACATCATTATAAACCTGACCCCCACCCACACCTCTATGAATGGAGAGAAAGACAACCATCAATACCCTCCATATCTACTGCCAACTCCATCCGCATCTGTGTCCCATCCCCACCCACCTACTGTCCCTCTTCTCCCAGATCCATTTCTCTATCCCCATCACCAGTGGCTGCCTCCCCAAAGAGAATGGTTTTCCTGCAATGTGACCCTGGGCCATGAGCTCCTAAAACATGTTCAAAGTGTGTTCAGGCCTTTTCACATCACTTTGTCTTTGCAATCCTTCCCTTCCAAAGGATTGAATCAGAAAATCCTTGGTTCAGGGGCGCCTGAGTGGCTCGGTTGGTTAAGCATCCAACTCTTGGTTTCGGCTCAGGTTGTGATCTCAGTATCATGAGATTGAGCCCTGAGTTAGGCTCCGCACTCAGCACAGAGTCTGCTTAAGACTCTCTCTCCCTCTGCCCTTCCCTCCTGCTCTCTCTCTCTCTCAAATAAATAAATATTAAAAAAAAAAAGAAAATCCTTGGTTCAAATCTTGGCTTCATCATGGAACACTACATTAAAAACTAAGGATGTACTGTATGGTGACAAACATAATAAAAAATTATTATTAAAAAAAAAGAAATAAAAAATAAAGAATAGTCAAATAAGAGCTAATTTAACACTAACAAAAACAAAAACAAAAACAAACAAACAAAAAATCTAGGCTTCACTCCTCCCTGCTGTGTAAACTTGGGCCAGTCACTTAACCTCTCTGAGCCTATGTCTTCATCTGTCTTGATATCTGTTTCCTAGGAGTTCTCATTAGGAATGAATTAAATGAAAAATTTTATGCATGAAAATTTGAAAGACATGAAAATGCCTAACACATAAGATGCAAAATAATTGTTATTCTCCTTCTCTGGAGAACACAAACTCATCCTTGAAAACCCAGATCAAAGTCTCCTCATTTTGTCACAGGTGGATTTTGTCGCTCCATCCTCTGTGTTCTGGGAACTCTTCATATCTCTCTCTAATTAGCATTTTACACATTGTCTTTTTTTTTTTTTAAATCTGTTTACCAGACTATCTTTTCTATTAGAAGGTGAGCTCCTACAGGGAAAGGCTTTGTCTCATTTCTCTGTGCATCCAGAGAGTGTACTGCCGTCCCACACAGGGTAGGGTAATCCATTATTTGCCAATTGAATGCATTAGCTGCATTAACACTCACTTTTCCATCCAAGCACCTGGAGGGGGGCAGGTCTTGGAAAGCAGACTCCCTGTTGTGTTTTGTGTATGGTCTCACATCCAGCATAAGAGCATCTGTCCAAATCTAAAAGAAACCGAGGGTGACTGAAAACACAGTGTCCTTCCTTTGAGCCCCTATCTCGTGCTATGCACCAGCTACTTTACATATGCCTTCTCTAATTCTCATAGTGCTCTTGCAAAGTTTGTGAGACTGGACTGAAAGACGCGTTAAATTACATTTGTAGTCAATTTCCATGCTTTGCCTGTGAAGGGGGAAAGTCTTGCTCTGGCTCGGGAGACTCTGTTGATTAGGCAATGCGATGGTTCATTTTATGGTCCACTTGACTGGGGGGTGGGGAGGACAGAGGGACTGAATAGAAGAAATAGGGCTGGCCCTCCCTTGAATAAGAGGAAACTCCTCCCACCTGACTGCTCTGAGCTGGGATGTGGGCCTTTTCTGGTCTCTGGACTTGAACTGAAACCAGACTGGAATTTGTCCCACTGGCTCTCTAGCTTGCTAACTACAGATCTTGGGACTTCTCAGTTTCTATAACTGTATGAGCTGATTCCTTGTAAGTGTCTCTCTCTCTCTCTGCATTATTTGGATTCTGTCAAATGAACAGAACCAACAGGACATGTTTCTTCTATTGTTTCTTCGGAGAATGCTAATACAGGCAAGAATCCAAATGACGTTAAAATAAGGAAGACTGGAGGGGCATCTGGGTGGCTCAGTCGGTCAAACATCTGCCTTCGGCTGGGTCGTGATTTGGGGTCCTGGGATCGAGCCCCACATCAGGCTCCCTGCTCAGTCGGTAGTCTGCTTCTCCCTCTCCCTCTCCCTCTGCCTGCCGCTCTGCCTACTTGTGTGCTCTCACTTTCTCTATCAAATAAATAAATGAACAAAATCTAAAAAAAACAAAAAGACAAAACAAAATAAGGAAAAACCAAATAAANCTAAAGAAATAAGAGAGGCTTATTTGATACATATAATTTAAAAAATACTAAAGTAGGAAGAGAAGTGGAGAAACAGAAGCTTATATTATCAAGAAGGACTGNATAAGAGAGGCTTATTTGATACATATAATTTAAAAAATACTAAAGTAGGAAGAGAAGTGGAGAAACAGAAGCACATCCTAGCTTATATTATCAAGAAGGACTGGGGGGGCGCCTGGGTGGCACAGCGGTTAAGCGTCTGCCTTCGGCTCAGGGCGTGATCCCGGCGTTATGGGATCGAGCNAGCCCCACGTCAGGCTCCTCCCCTGTGAGCCTGCTTCTTCCTCTCCCACTCCCCCTGCTTGTGTTCCCTCTCTCACTGGCTGTCTCTATCTCTGTCGAATAAATAAATAAAATCTTTATAAAAAAAAAAGAAGGACTGGGGGGCAGTACAGAGAAATGGAAAAAAAGGTTTTGTAAGGAATCATTCCCAAGTATGAGACACTGAGACAGAGAAATAGAGAAGTTTTGAAATAGGTAGAAAATTGGGATGTATTCCCTTCTTTGTCATTTTCTCAAGACTTTGAATGAAGCTTTGATTTGGTGTTGTTGTTTTTTCCCCTGGCTCTATTTCTGATAAAAATGAGACATGAAGTAAGACAGGACCACACAGGGTCCTGGTTATATGTGGGTCACAATGTGTATTCATATTCTCATGTGTAAACTGAGCACTTGGGGTGGGTGATGGGTCTGTGAGAATCTCTCTCGCTTTCTCTCTTTCTCTGTATATCTCTCTATATTTATCTCTCTTTCCTTCTTTGCCTCTTTTTCTCCCTCCCTCCTCTCTGAGGTAGCTAATGTATTGAGCTAAGGATACAGAAACCTTTTGGAATCATGATGGCCACACGGAACACAGGCCATTGAAACATNGAAACAAATGCTAATCACAGGCCCAGAAAAGTAAAAAAAAAAAAAAAAAAAAAAAAAAAAAAAAAAAAAAAAAAAACAATTAAAAAAAAAAAAATCTGCCCCCTATCATTCCAGAACACTAATTTCCCTGCCACCAAAGCTTGTAAAGCTATGTTAACATCACTGAGATAGCTCAAATTACAGATAACAAAGACAAGATTTGAATCAGGGTCTACCGGACCCTAAAGTTCATGTTCTCAAACTCTCATCTCTGCCAGCCAGTGCTCAGTAACAAATTAGGCCACATGTCCCCGAAGCAAGGACAATCCCACACATCAGCTCAGCTCCGAGAAGTCACCCAAACAGTGAATGGTTTTCCCCTGGGGATTTGAAACGGAGTAGCGGATGTACCTGTATGACCAGTCCCTACAGGTCAGGTCCTATTCGATGTGGACCCCACTCAAGCCAGCTGTGAGGTCAAACAATGCTTCTGACAAGTTCTCAGTCGGCAAGCAGGAGGCATGATAGAACCTACTGAAATTTATGACAGACAAAAAATATCAGGTAATTCAGTGCCTTTGGGGGCTTCAGGTCAGAGATTTTAAGTCTAAATTTTACCTTATTTTGCTCCGAATAGAAACAGGCAATTAAAGATGTCCAGAGAAATTTGCTTTTGAGGTAAAAAGGTGCTAAGACTATACTGGCATGTTCTAAAGCACTCCAAATGTCAAACAGTGATGGTCATAAAAAAGGTAAAGTCGAATGTTAACCATAAATTGCTGCAATTGAAATGCCATAAAACACGACAGCCTCTTTCAGAATTTTAATATTTGGAGAGGATGAGAACTGCACCGAGCCCTTGAAATGTTCTCAGACACCCCTCATCTCCAAATACCCACAGCTGGGGAAACTGAGGTATGAACCAGAACTTGAACCCAAATTTCTTGACTCTCAGGCCAGCGGAACTCATTCATTAATTTTTGAATGTAGGAACGAAATATTTATGATGGGTGACTTAATTTTTACCCTTGTGTCAAATTTCACTGACACACTAAATATTTCAGAAATGATCACCAGCAAAATTCCCAGCACACTCCACAAGGGGAAAGAGTTTAGAGGGGGTCACAGCTGGTATCTAGGGATACTAAGTCAGAATATGTTCCTAGAATATGATCCCTGGTTAAATGCATTCAGGTAAATTATATGCTATATTCCCTTCTTGGAGAGTCTCTGTTTTCTCAAGCTTATTAAAAGTTCTGAGCAGTCGGCAGTATAGACTGCACTTAACATTCTCTGTCATCCGGCCTAGGGATCTGGTAGTACTTTGCAAACGAATCCTGTCAAAGTAACCCTGAACCCCTCTGAATTCCCAAGCCTATAAGAAAAATGGAATTCTTTGGAAATTGCGATATGACATTATTCCCTCCACCACATACGAGAGGGTATTTCCCAAAAAGCCAATGGAGTAAGCTGAACACAGAAATCTTGCGGGAGAACTGATCCTATAAATGCATGTGAAGTTAGGGAGAGCATGCATTCTCAAGAGTTTCAACTCTTTCATGGAGCCAAGAGTGCAGACAGAAGCAGTGGTGGCAGGGTGGGAGAATGAAGGAAAAGCAAATACTGGAAGTGAAGGAGTAAAAGGATCTCAAACTTGAGGATGCATCAGAACCATGTGTGTTCAAACAGGGTGCTGGGCCCCACTCCTCAAGTTTCTGATTCAGAAGGTCTGGGTGGGGTCCAAGAAGTTGTATGCCTAACAAGGTGCCAGGTGCTGCTGATGCTGCTGAGCCAGGAGCCACGCTTTAAGAAGGACCAGCCTTGACCACTGGCTTACCTAGAATTTCTAGAGTGAATACTCAGCCCCGTGGTCTGTGAGCTTCTTTTTAGCAGAAAATCCTTTTGGCATGACATCTCTATTGCTGGCCCCACCTAGTATCCAGGTCACATCCTTTGGCCACATCATCTCAACCTTCCACATTGTCTTGAGAATGTCAGTCAAGGTCTTTCCCCTTTCCCCTAGGCATACAGCAGATGCTATATCCAAGCCATGGAGAAGCCTGGCTGTAAGCTACTACCAACAAAGCTGGGTGGCAGGGGAACCTGCAGGAGCAGCAGCAATTTCACTGTCTGCTCCTGGAAGGTGAGCACCTGAAAGTGGTGCCATAACACAATCTCATTTCCTGCATCTCAAGGTCCTGCTTCTTTTAGTGGCTTTCAATACAGTCTTATCACTGCTATCGATAAACTATATCTTAATTTTTACAAAATGCTTAAGAGTGAGCCTACCTACTCGACCCAGTTACCCTTCTACTCTAAGCCAATCAGACTCCTTCCCCTGAGCAATTAAACCCAAATTCCAAAACCATTTCCTAACAGAAAGACGGGAAACCACTGGAACCCAACACTGGAGCCCTGAAAAGTGAGCCCATTTAATTTCGGCTACTCAGATCCTGGAGCTATCCCAGGTACAAGCTTCCTGAAGCCTACTTATCCAACTGTTACTTCTCTGTGCCCCCTCATTTCTCTTTACTAAATTCCTTTTTTTGCCTAAGTAAGCTACTCTGTTTCTAGGACTTAAAATCTGACCTGAGATTCTTCCAAAATAAGAGATCTAGAACTCTATATTTAACCCAGATTTAAAGAAAAAAAACCAAAAAACAAAAAACAGAGTATCTCTGGATAGAGAGGGGAGTTGGGATCTAAGACCCCAGGCCACTTGGCATCCATAACACACACACACACACACACACACGCACGCACTCTGCACCGGGAACACCCCCAAAGAATTTCTGAAGAACCTCAGGGTTTGCCAGACACAATGTTAGACCTTGAACAATAACACCTGCTTCTGTTTGGGCTCACTTTGGCAACCAGCAAGAGATAAGGGCTAGGGTGGATCTAGTTATCTTCAAGGCCAGTGGATAAAAATATTACCTGCCTCCCTGAGGGTTTGAAGCATAAATTCCTATTTTAGATCATCCCTCAAAGAACCACCCCCCAAAAGGCCTAGTTATATTCATGTATAACACCATCTCCCTGGCCCACCAGGCTGTATTTCTCATTTCATCAGCAGAGATGGAATCAGATCTTTGGCTCAACGATTATAACACACATCCAAGGTTTTGCTTCCTCCCAAAATATACAATAGGAAATAACAGCAGAAACTGAGCCAACACATGTTATTTCAGCATAAATTGTTAAAGAGCAGACATCAGCAAAGATGCAGCCGTGGAGGAGGCCCACACAACAGAACCCCCAGAATGCTTTACAGCGCAGCTCCAAATAGAAGTTGCTTCACAAAGGTTTCAAAGAAGGAAAGAAATGCACATAAATAAGCTTTGTCTTTAAAAAAAAAAAAAAGAGTTACCCACCCTACAACTTCCTCTGCAGGATGGCTCAACTGAGGCAAGTCACCTTCTTCAGGCAACAAGGTCTCTTTACCTAGTTTGGGGCAATTTTGCCTCTAGGGATGGATGCTTCACTTGAGAGCACAGGAACTCCAGGAAATCTGAATCTCACAAGTGGAGGGCAACACCATTCTAGCCAGGAGACTTGAGGTGCAGACTTTTGGAGTACGGCACAAGTCCATTCTCGGATATTATTCTCGGGTATTATTTTGACCGGGGCGGTTCACCCAAAGGATGAGGGTGTTAGACATTCTGATTACTAAACCAGCCCCATCACACAGCTGGGGTATAGACCCTCAGAAGATTAACCAATTCAGTAAGGGCAGAAGGACTCCAAAATCCCTATAGGTCCATATAGGGGACAGAATCTCAGGAGTAGGGGACTGGATCAGTCTACTGAGTTAACAGGCCATTCATCTGAGAAAGGGCCAGGCAATCGCATGAAGGAAGCTCAGACATCCTGAGGTCCAGTCTGCCTTTACAAGAAATAGGGGGCTCAGACCCACTGGCGAATTTCAATCATGGTACAGAGATAAATGTTTTCTGCAGAAAAATTCCCAGCTTGGTACATTACCCTACAAAGGGACTAAGGCTGGAAGAAGTTATCAAACAATCCATCTCCTGCATATTCCTAGATAAACATGAGCATAAACCATTCTTATTCCAGGCTGGAGACCAAAAAAAAAAAAAAAAAAAAAAAAGGAAAAAAAAAAAAAAAAGGAAAACANAAGAAGAAAAAAGAAAGGAAAACAGAAAATAACCCTGGAGTACTATTGAGAAAGGAGGAGAAATATGAGTACCCAGGAAGTATGACACACTGAAAAGGAGTCACTGACTCCCCCAACCTTGTTAACACACCATCACCTCTTCTTCTAATCTTACCTTCACTTCTATGCATTTAATTCTCAAATAATCACTGAATACATGCCCTCAGATGCCCTGGCATTTTCTTATAAACTGCCATTTTGCTTAGATATGGTTTCTACTACTGGCAGCCAAAAAACTGTATCAGACACAATTTCAAGGTGTTAAAAAACAGACGTGGCCTTCATTCTCTTATCCTCTGTCCCGTTACCACAAAGTGCCTACAAATACACGCTGCTCCATTTGAAGAAATAAAAGTTCTCCAATTATGTGTTTGCATCCAGACATCTGCATGGCATTTCATAGTTCACAAGCATTTTCACAGCTTCACTGATTGGGGGTCCTTATATATTTGCAAGGTTAAAGAGAAGAAGAATTGTTGATGTCGTTATCCCAGTTTTACAAACGAGAAACAGAAGGTCAGAGAGATTAATCAGTTTGTCCCAAGATCTCATAGCTCACATGCGGTGCAACCTCATTTAGAATCAGGCATGTCTGAGTCTACTCCTAAAGTCCTAGCCTTACTATCCACCTTTAGAGCCTCTTCCTTCAGTGCCCCCAACCCTGACTCCCCCCCAACTCCCAATACTGTGTATCTGGAACCAGATGCTGGCCCATGCCCTGCCATGGAACTGCTGTGTGATCTTGAGCAAGTTACTTAACTACTCTGAATCAGATTCTGCATCCATATAGAAGTCCCACAGAACAAGTGTTTGGGCAGCTTGAATGAAATGATATGCAAGAATGTGCATTACACAACAAAGTAATTCAAAAATGGAAGGCCCTGAGGTCACTCATCAATCACCATCCTTCCATTGGGCCAGGTGGATTGATTGCATTTTCATAAAGGGGCACGATCACTCTTGAAATGTCAGCAGTTTGTGGGTTTTTTTGGGTTTTGGGGGGGTTTTGTTTGGTTTTGTTTTTTGTTTTGTTTTGTTTTTGTTTTTTGCTCTGCCTCGTAAAGGTCAAAGTGTAAGATACGAATAACTCCTGATGTGCCTAAGATGAGTGTTAATCTAATTCTCCAGCACAGATCTGCCCTGAACATACTTTAAGAGATTCTTTCTCCCTGGGCAGGACTGAAACTTCTACATGCAGAGTCTATAGGTTTGAGGCCTGGGCAGATGTCCCTCTGAAAATGTTACCAAGGAAGGGTGAATTCCTTCAATCACTGTCAGCTTATCTACATGAATTACCACATTCACCAATTCAAAAAAGATCTCTAAGAGCATGGGACCCAGGGGAGATACGCTTTGATGGAGACAGGTAAGAGAACACTACCTTAGTGCTATTCTCCTTGAGGGAGGATGGGATTCATCCTGGCAGGGAAGGCTGAACACCATGAGGACCCAGAGAGCCCTGTAGGGCATGGAAGCAGAGAGGGAGGGTATAAAGAAGGAAACGGATTCTTGATCCAAAATCCACTTGATTCCTAGGTCCTGATGGTCATTAACTACCAGTGTCATTATGGGTGAATTCTCTAGTTTCTTATATTCAAAAATGGGAGTGGAAGTGCTTTGAAAGGAACCCGGCTTGTTTGGATATAGGAGCTGGGGAGGAGGAGGTCATCAGAGGACTTGCAGGTCTCTGGCTCAAGAAATCAAGTTCATGAGACAGGATATAATGGAAGAAAAACACACTGGAGGAGAAGCATGGGGTGTGGGTTGCACTGAGCTTTCTGAGGTAGTGAGCTATCCAAATGGAGATGTGGGGCAGGCCACTGGGTATACAGAGCTGTTGAGCCAGATGTTCTGGAGAACAGGACCAATGATCAGACATCACACCCCACTCTCGGCTGGAGTTGTTCTGAGTCTGACAGCTGGTCCTCCGGGTACTCCATTTCTTGTCACTAATCCTCCAGGCCCCAAGACCCCTCTGCAAGATCCTCTCTCATTCCCCTGCACATAAATCAGCACAAGAACCATGCTAAGTCCCAGGTGATAAATGAAGCCCTTCCCCAAAGAGTTTGGCCCAAGCCCAAAGCAGCAGCTTGCCTGTCGATTTATAGTCCATTTAAATCATTTCTTGCCTCTTATGACAAAATGTTAATGACAAAATATAGGTGATCCTCCAAGAGAGGGAAAAGCTATATTTTTGCAACTGGAAATTAGAAATGTATTATTAACAATGAACATTAATTATATATTTTAATGCTCGCATGGGAGAGGTGACGGGGGGCATAATTTGCAGAGAGGTGCAGGGGAGCCCTGGAACCCAGCATGACCATTTTATTAAACACGGATTCTATTTCCTGCACCCATGAATATTTCATTTGGAATATTTACTCCATCCTATTACTCAGCCATTCCTTCTTAGCTAAGCCACAGTTTTAGACAAGTCTTTTTCTTGGTTTCGTTCTTGAAAGAATGACATTTATTCCAGAAATGATGTATGATTCTGAAAAAGAGTATCCTGAAAACCATATTAAAATTTACTCAGTGCTCAGGGAAATCCATACTAACAATGGAAGAAAGCCCCATGACCACTTAAGGCTGTGAACAGCTCTATGGGAAAAGAACATGAGGTGTTTTCAGTATTGATATCACTTACCCCAGAAAGACTTTCCAATAATCTAATTCCTGGGTCTAGGTCTGCCTAATGTTTTTCCATAGTGATCCCCCCTGTGCCTATCAGAGCTCCAAATTGGACATCCCAACTGCCTGTGAATAAGACACATACCCCCTTCCAAATGTGCCCAGATTCTCAATGGAAAGCCAGGCACAGATTTCAAAAAATTGCATGGCTCATCAGAAATGAACATTTTAACAAATATGCAGAACACGTGATTTATACCCTTGAAAATATGAGAAACTTCACAAGGGAAGACATGCTTGCCTTTTTCTTCTTCTTCATTTTTTTTTTTTTAACAGTTTACATGCCTAGAGGACCACTCCTGCTACTCCGGTGTATTGTATTAAAGGAGATATTTCTCTTCCTTTTACTTCTGGCATATAGTATCATTCCTTCCTCACAAACTCATAGCAAGCTGTTTTTCATTACATGTACTTTTTTGATAGAAGGCAACCGACCTTAGGAGCGACTAAGAAATAAGCCTTCAAATGCACATGCTGGCACAGGCCAGACCTGGGCTTGAAGTGAAGACTGATTCCCAAGCCGATGTATGTAGCCACTGTGTATAACACTCCTCATATGTCTCCATCGTAGGGTGAGCTCAGGGAAGACAATGATCATCTTAGCCTTAAACAAGTACCACCTAGTTATGGCACAATGAGAGCTTTGCACATTTATCTCATTTAGTGCTCTCAACAACTGGGGAAAGTAGGTAGAGTTATTTTACCTATTTTATTGACAAGAAAAGTGAGCCTCAGAGAGGTTAAGCAACTTGCTGAGACACACACAGCTTGTAAGTGTAGAATCAGAAACAGAACTCACATCTTGCTGATTCCGAATCAGGTGACTTTTCACCTTGGCATCGAAGCGACAGTCTCAGAGATGTGTTGGTTTTCTTACCGATTGCCCAGAAGACAGCTAACTATCTTGCACTGCAATTCCTAAACTATCTGGTTCCTGCTTGTGCCAGGCAAGGCCCAGTCCTCGGCTCCAGCTCTCCAGAGAAGCCACTTCTTCTCCAGTCCAAAAAAAATTCCCTGACCTAGAAGTCCAGTTTTGTCTGGGTAAAGAACTCTATTGAAGAAGGGCCTTTAAGACATTTTAACTCTGTCTACCTTTGGGGACATGTTAAGGGACAACCTCCCTAACGAATGCTAAAGGTCACCAGTGTGATTTTTGTGGTGAGTGCTAAGAATTCCCATAAGAGTATGACTGAAACCCTAAACAAATGACACGATGTTTAATTGTGTGTGCAAATAAAATTATGCAAAACTCCCTAATGTGAATATAAAGTTCGAAAAACCATTTAGATTTCACGAAGAATTTTTAATGACATGAGGAGATTGTCACAGAAGCATGGTAAGGGAAAAAAAGAGTAGGTGTGAAACTGTGCATAGGGTATGACATAGTTATGTAAGTTATCTGAAAGGGGTGTGGGGTAGGTGGAGAACCTGAAGATAAATATACCAAAGTGCTAACAATGGTTGCTGACAGATGGCATTATGGAGACTTTAAATTATCCTTTTTTATACTTTGTTGAATTTTCCAAATTCTCCTCAATGAAAATATTTGCCTTTGTCATTGAAGAAAATAAACATTTAAGTAACTACAATCTGTTCGGTTATACTTGTAAGATTTACATGGAGGTCTAACATAGATTTGATAGTGAACTCGAAAGGAGAATAAAGCTTTCAGATTTTGCTCCTGTGTCCATTCACCATTAGAGAGCATTTTCTTTGCACATTTTCCCTTTGTTCCTTTCCTTCTGAGATGATGGAGTTCAAATACCTATGTTAAACAAATGTGTCTGAAGGCCTGGGAAGCAATTACAGCCTTCCTCCCAAGCCCAGAAGAGGGGAAAGGAGGGGCATCTGCTTTCCCTGTCAGATACATATATTTAGGCTGGGCATAGATGACACTTCTCTGGACAAAGGATAATATTGCAATCACTCCTGATTATGTTCCTGTTACCACCACATTATTTGTCACTGTAGTGTGCTGGAAGGAGGAAAGAGGAGGAGATGTGAAAAGTTGCTGCAATTTGAACTCATGATGTCTTTATGAAAGCCTTTTCTTCAGAATCAGAATCCCCTCTCCTTCCTCCCACCAGATATTCTGGATATGGGATATGCCGTGTGGCCAGTAAAATTTAAGTTTCTGTGGGGCAGAGTGTCTGTCTTAATTTACATTTGCCCGGGATGGTAGAAGCCATAACTCCAGTAAAAAAATAAACAGGTCCTGCGGATTGTAAGAAGGTCCCTGTACTTTTCCACTGACATTATTTTCTGCAAATATCAAGGAGGAAAGTGCATTTTCTTCAAGCCTTTGGTGAACTTTACACCTATTTTCTGAGCAACTCAGTTTTTGAGAGCCACTCTTAATTTTGTACTAATCAAAACTTGATTTAAAAAAAAAATCAGGAAGATCTGTTCTAAGAGCTGTCAGTCCACTTTCTAACAACCCAGATTCCCTTCTTCAAGGCCAAAGCCATAACTTTAATATGAAAATATATGTTCACAGGGCTCTTACCAATGCCTATTAAGCCAGGGATGAGGCAAGAGGCAGAAAAGATCGACACTATATTTTCATTCAATCTCTCTTAAAATAATGATGCATGCAACTTCATGTCATTACTTTTTAATGATCTTAGCCTAGTTAATAGCACAGTAATATTCCAAAAAGGAGCAGGGAATTATTTCCACATTTAATTTTCATTGCAAAAGTGAAAGGAGCTCTCTCCATTTTTTTTTCCTGCCAGAGAAGCTGTCTGCTGCCTATGACTGCATTAGCTCTGCTACATTACAGCTGAGCTAATGGATCAAAACCAAGTGATTAGTTTCCTACTCTTTTGAGCATTTCCAAGTACTGACTGACTGGCTCCCAGAAACCTGGACATGGGTTTTCAATGTCTACATGAAGTTGGCTTGGGTCTTTTGACCTTCCAGCAGACTTACCTTGGGATTCATTATATGTGTTCCTTTGGGTTTCTGTGTTGCACAGAATAATTAGGAAAGAGGGCTTCTGGGGAGTTTAATAGAGATCACGCATCTGTGCTCCGTTTTTCAATCTTAGTCAAAACCCCAGATGATCCAAAATGACCTAATGTAAGGACTAACCATTCATAATCCATTCATCCATCCATTCATCAGTTACTGTGTGCCAGGCACTGTCCTTGGCCCTTGGCATGCTATACTGAACACTCCAGAGACAGTTTCCTGTGTTGAAGCTCGTCAGCAATATTGTGAGTAGGAGATTTCCTCAAGGGAAAATGCTCTTGATTGGAACAAGTACAATTAGTGACACTGTTTGTTTTGGGAAGAAGGAGAATCATAAGCAGCAGACCAACGTAAATACTGACCTAGATCAGAAGATGCATCCCAAACAATATTAAATGTGGGAAAAAATAAAAGAGTATCTTTGAATCACAATGAGATGCCATTATACATGCAAAGAATGGCTAAAGTTAAGAAGGCTGACAACACTATATGTTGGCAAGGGTGCGGGGCAACTCTAACTCTTACACACTGTTGTGGGAAGGTAAAAATCAATCAACCACTTTGTAAAAAATTCTGTGTTTCTTCTGAAACAAAATATACTTATATGCTGTGAGCCAGCAGTGCTACTCCTCAGCAGATATCTACGAGAAATGAACGCATATATCCACAAAAGACTTGTACAATAAGGTCAGTAGCAACTCTATTCCTAACAGCCAAAAGTTGGCACAGCTGTTCAATAGGAGACTCAGTGAACAAACTCTAGTATCTTCATTTAGTGGAGTACTACTCAGAACACAAAAGAAACAAAGTACCGATATGCGCAACAGTGCAGATGAATCTCGCAGACATTATTCTCACAAAAGAGTAGATAGCATATGATTCCATTTATATGAAACTAGAACAGGCCAAACTAAGCTACCACGGAAAAATATCAGAACAGTGATTGCCTCTGAAGGAGAAGGGAGTGGGGACTTGCAGGGAAGAGACCCCAACAAACTTTTTTTTTTTAAAGATTTTATTTATTTATTTAACACAGATAGAGACAGCCAGCGAGAGAGGGAACACAAGCAGGGGGAGTGGGAGAGGAAGAAGCAGGCTCATAGCAGAGGAGCCTGATGTGGGGCTCGATCCCATAATGCCAGGATCACACCCTGAGCCAAAGGCAGACGCTTAACCGTTGTGCCACCCAGGCGCCCCCCAACAAACTTTCTGGGGTGACTATGTCTTGATAGGTACTTGGGTTACACAGGTGTATTCATTTGTCAAAACTCAAGTAATGCTACACTTAAGAATTGTGCATTTCACTGTATGCAAATGTTACAAGAAAAAAACGACTGTAGACAAATATTGAACTCTGATTAATGATAACCCATGCTGGGGCGCCTGGGTGGCACAGCGGTTAAGCGTCTGCCTTCGGCTCAGGGCGTGATCCCGGCGTTCTGGGATCGATCCCCACATCAGGCTCCTCTGCTATGAGCCTGCCTCTTCCTCTCCCACTCCCCCTGCTTGTGTTCCCTCTCTCGCTGGCTGTCTCTATCTCTGTCAAATAAATAAATAAATAAAATCTTCAAAAAAAAAAAATGATAACCCATGCTGATGTCTGCAACTTGCTCTGAAATGCATCAAAAGTATCAGCAGATGGATGGAAGGAAGGAGGAAGGAAGGATAAAGAGATGATGGATGAACATGTGCTAAAGTGAGCAAAGTAAAATATAATTCTAGAAACTAGATGGTGAATGGGTGTTCATTGTAAAATTAACGGTTCTGTATGTTGAAATTATCATAAGAAAGCATTAGAAAGCTGTATCTTTGAATCAAGTAACTATGGTAGATGAAA
The DNA here is from genome assembly GCF_002007445.2 of Ailuropoda melanoleuca. Taxonomy (NCBI): domain Eukaryota; kingdom Metazoa; phylum Chordata; class Mammalia; order Carnivora; family Ursidae; genus Ailuropoda; species Ailuropoda melanoleuca. The sequence continues at coordinate 25,593,632 of NC_048227.1, forward strand.
TACATCACTGGCATCTTTACATCTCCCTATTTAGGCCATTTTTAAACTTTCTTGCCCATTTGTCTCCCACTTGAAGAACCGTTATCCCCCCTTATGCCTTCTGAAACCTCAAGGTCCTTCCCTACATCTTCTTTCATCAGATTAAACCGAAAAATCAACACGTGAACCTGTTAAGGCTTTAAAATAGGTCAATGTGCATGACCCTCAGACTGGGGTACTCATACTTCAATCCAGTTAATTCATTTAACTTTCACTAATTCTCTATTTTTTTAAGATTTATTTATTTATTTTAGAGAGAGAGAACTCAAGTAAGCCTGAGCAAGGGGAGGGGCAGAGGGAGAGGATCTCAAGCCAACTCCCTGCTGAGCACAGAGCCTGACGCGGAGCTGATCTCAGGACCCATGAGACCGTGACCTGAGCCCCAACGAAGAGTCGGACGCTTAACTGACTGACCCACCCAGGTGCCCCTCACTATCTTTTAAATTTCTCCATGGCTTCCTCTATTTCCTCTTATTTCAATATAGTAATTACCATGTTTTGTGCACCTTGCGGGTGCCAGCTACCATGCTGAGTGCTTTCGTAAATTATCATTGTCACCAGAAACAACCCTGCTAAGTAGGAGTCACCCCATCACTGCCTTACATATGAGGAAACTAAGGAATTTTCTTAAGGTCACACACCTGTCATAGGGCAAAGCCAGTATTCAAAACCTGGTGTGTCTGAGCATGAAGGCCATGCAGCTTTACAAGCAGTAAAAGACGAACTTTAAGGTTCTTTTCTGTTCTAAAATCAGATTCCAGAGGGTTAAAAACAAAAACGCCATACTAGACATCATTGAGCAGAACTGTTAAGTTTAAGGGTCTTATTGAAACTGTGAGTAAATAAACAAACAAATCAATCAATAACTGAAAATCCTCATCGTGTCTGAGGCATTATCCGCAGCAAATCCTGCACACGGCTGTGGTTCCTGTTCCCCAAACACCACCTTGTTTTTAAGCATAACACGATGCAAAAAAAAAAAAAAAAGACAATCAGGAATAAAGCTGGAAAAGAGCATACCAGCTGTCACCAGGAACCTGAGATCAACAGATTGTTATAGCTGAGGTTGAATTTGTTGTTTCCTGGAAGCCACAATGCGGGGGTGGGGGGGTGGGGGGGTGGACCGTGTACTCCGTAGCACTTGCTTTCAGATCAAAGATAGCACACAAATATATCTGCAGGGCTGAGCTTTTTTTTCCCCCCCGCCCCTGGACAACCTGGTAGGAATCTACCACATCCTAACTCAAGGAATGTTAACAGGGAACAGTTTTCTTGGCGCTTTTTTTTTCTTAACAGAAAGATAAAGCATTGTTCAAATGCGCAGACCTTTGGGAATACTCCTTAAAGCAGTGGATGACCTTGAACGGAAACTCCATGAAGGCTCTGCTGTGAGGCTGAGCTTCAGGTTCACGTAACTTAGTTTCATGCTATTGATTTAGAACTTGGAGACTCCAGATAAAGGACTAAGTTAACTGTCTTCTGGTTGATGGTGGGCTGCAAGTGATTCATGACTGGCTTCTCTAACAGCAATTCATGGGGGAGAAACTCAGAGTTTTGGGTTAGAATGCACACACAGTTCTCACTTTGCCATTAAATACTGCACATGTTGCTTACATGATCAACTCAATTGTTGAACAATATCCCCTTATGTGAAATAACACCATGTGGTTTTCAAAGGCCTCCAACCTCCCTCTCCCTGCCAACTCTCATCTTCGTACAGCAGACACAGCAGACACTGTCATTTCACTTTACAGATGAGAAAACAAAAGGAAAGAGATTTGACAAAAATTAGAAATGTGATAGTCGGGGCACCTAGAATTTGACCTTGCCCTATGCTCTGACTAGTAATAGTACTTGTAACAGTAATGTAATAATAGTAATAGTCGTGACAGTAGTGTTAGCCAACAGCAGCAGCAATAGGAATGAAGAGTCATAAAAACATCACAGCTTTTTTTTTTTTTTATGTTAGTCACCATACAGTACATCCCCGGATTCCGATGCAAAGTTCGATGCTTCATTGCTTGCATGTAACACCCAGTGCACCATGCAATAAGCGCCCTCCTTACTACCCATCACCAGTCTATCCCATTCACAGCTTTAAGCAAGATGCTTTGCCTCCGTGGGTCAGGAATTCTCGTGTCCACCGGCAGGATAGAAGATTTCCCAAGCTCAGCAGCTCCCTCTCCTGGAGGATTTGGAAAACCCGCGCCTGTCTGCTGCCATTTTGTTAGTTCCTCGCTACTGCTCACTGCCACCATGGCAGCACACAATGAAACCCAGAGGCTCCTACCTGGGTCAGTTACCTGCTCAGATTTCCTAAAACCTTCCAGAGGCTGGCTGCAGTGGGAGACTACCAGAAGAGGACCTGATTCTATCCTTCTTGGCTAAGTCCTGAGAGCGGGTTTATTTAGACTCACCAGCTGTCTGGTACTTACTCCATCCCTCCCAATTCAAGGTGTGCCAGTGGGGTTCCCAAGTGGTTTGGGGACCATCCATCTTTATTTTCTCTCTTCCTCTACCTTATCATACTGAAAGAAGTTTGAAGGGTTGTCAGGATAAGGGAAAAAGTATATGTCCCATGTTGGGGTTCATGAACTGTAGACATGTTCTCAGCCAAAAGTGAATGAGAACTGGCTCCTTGCAACTCACACATCCAACACAAGCTGTCACAGCCAGGCTCTGTGACAGCTTACGGGTCCCCCAGCTGGCCAAAACGAATAAAAATACAATGACCTTGATGTTAGGAAAAAAAAAATGCAACAACTTGTCTTTTATTGAATGATGCACAATTCCACAGATTTCTATGTTTTCACATATGATCGAGGCTAATTATGTTCAAGCCACCAAATGAGTTACTAAGGATCATGGATGCTGGTATTCGGGAACCAACATCACATGTTCCTAGAATTCTCTGAGGACTAATTCAGTATTTTTCAAAGAGTAAGTTGGGCCATGCAGAATCCCTTATGCCCCTTCTCACAGCAGCAGAGGGGTCTTTGGTGCTAACGGGCCCAGGAAACATCATCTGAGGTGCCATAAATGAGGTGGGGGTGAGTTTATTGCAACTGACCACTAGAATTTCTATCTTAGCCCATGACCTGTTTTCCCTCTTCCCAAGCTCTTCATTTTCTCATTATCACCAACTCGCCTTCCTCATTTCCTTCCAGGGATGCTACAATCCAGCTCTCTGCCAGCCTGCGTGCTGAAATGCAGGAGCTACTACTGAAGGCATGGCGTGGGGGAGGGAGGAGTTCTGCAGCCTGAAGAAAGAGAGAGTGGAAGGAGAGTCTATGGCACATCAATTACCAACCTCAAGGGCTGTTCATTAAGTGAGATGATTTATATAAAGCACCTAGCACATAATAAATGCTCAATAAACATTAGACCCTTTCACTCCCCCTCCCACAATCCATCTTCTACCTGCTGATTAATTAGCAAGAGTGCTGCATATCTGAGTGATGCACCATACAGAGCATGGACAGTTGATTCATCATGAATAATGTAACGTCACAATCTGGACTATTTATATTCAGATGAATTGTACATAATATGCCACACATGCTAAAGAGGAACATTAATATTTAGCATTCCAAGCTAAGCCGGGATGATTAATTTGGCTTTAACTTTGTATCTTCTTTGCAGAATTTTCAATCTCCTCTCCTTTTAAAGGAACATTATAAGAAATATTTTCTGAAACATAAGTGGAACTTGCTTATGCATCTTTCAAAAGCCTTAAAAATCTCTATAGCTTTTTACCCAAATATTTCAGTTTTGAGACTTTATCCTAAAGAAGCATTTCAAAAATACAGAGGGGAGAAAATCATTATGCACAAATATATAATGATAGGTGATCGGTTCAGTAAATTCATCCATTATGTAGAACATTATGCAGTCATTAAAAATTACTTACACAAAGAATTATCAACAACACAGAAATATACTCTGTCATAGACTTAAGTAGAAATAATTAGCATAGACGAAGGGACTGAAGGAAGAAACACCAACATGTTTACTATGGCCAGTGTGAAACAGTGAGGCTACTGATAACTTCTCTTCCTACTTTTTCACATTTTTATAGATATATTTCCCCCAACCACTTTTTTTTATTGAAAAAGCTCTTTTAAAAATAAACAAAACATCACTGACTCTAAGATCCACGAGGCCAGAGTTCTTGTTTCTCTTTCACTATTGTGACACACAGTGTTAGCATAGGACCAACCACATAAATAGACTTGGAGTGATTTTTATCAACTGGTTTTCCTGCAGTAATGATTTCCACTACACAATTTTTTTTATGTTGGCAAAAAAAAAAAAAGTCAAGTAAATTTGGTGGTAAGGAGGAAGGAGATAAAGGTAAATATCTTGAGCACCTATTAAATGCCTGTCCTGTGCTAGCCACTTACCTATTTGATTTCTAATCCCTTTAACAGCCTTGTGAGTAAATGTCATTATCTGCATATTCCAGATGTGTAAACTGAGGCACAGAGAGACCACTAAGGAATTTGTCCAACTCCTATAGCTGGTAAGAGTGAATAAAACCCAATGGTGTGACTCCAGTGTTTTCACTCTTTCCAGTAGGGCTCACCCAGCCGTTTAGATTATTCTTGGAAATTCCAAAAGCAGAAACTCCCTCAACACCTAGATAAGAAACTTCCAACATCTCAATTTTCCATCACAGATGTTCCTGAGTGATTACTGCTCCCCTCAGCTTAGCGCACACAACACGGGTCTACATATTAAAAATTGGGCATCTAGTGACCCAGTTATCTCTTTTTTACTCTATCTGTATTTTTAAAATTTTATTTATTTTTATTTATTTTTGTTAGTTTCAGAGGTAAAATTTAGTGAATCATCAGTTGTATATAACACCCAGTGTTCATTGAATCAAGTGCCCTCCTTAATGCCCGTCACCCAGTTACCCCATCCCCCACCCACCTCCCCTCCAGCAACCCTCAGTTTGTTTCCTAGAGTTCAGCATCTCTTACAGTTTGCCTCCCTCTCAATTTTCATCTTATTTTATATTTCCTTCCCTTCCCCAATGTTTATCTGTTCTATTTCTTAAATTCCACACAGAACTATCCTATGACCCAGCAATTGCATTATTAGGTATTTTTCCAAAGAATACATAGTGATTCGAAGGGGCATCTGCACCCCAATGTTTACAGCAGCCATGTCCACAATAGCCAGTTACCTTTCTATCACCCATCCTGCTCTACAAATCCATTCAGATTCCTTCACTGAAGACCCTGGACTTGGCCTTCTGGAGTCCCCTGGCCCCCTGGCAAGGCCAGAGAGGACAGGTCCTCATTGGGCTATCCTGACCCCCCAAGTCACCACCAGGAAGTACATACTGATGTTGCCTGCAGAATCAGGCAGTGATGATCTCCGGTGGGCCTTGGGGTTTCCTGGATTTGCAGGTTTACAATGTGCTCACCTTTCAAGGAGTCCTCCTCATTCTTTCTGCAAATACCTGTTGAGTGCTCACTCTGCACAGCACAGTGCTCAGTGCTGGAGTTTGAGAGGGAGCCAAACCTATGAGATCCACATCTGTCTGGAGCTCACATCCCACTGAATGGGTAGCATCACCACAGAACAATGAACTGCCGTGAGCCCTGATGAAGAAGTACATGGAGTTATGGTAGAGGTATTCAGAAGGTCACTGAGGAAGTACCAGCATCTGAACTATGAAGGGTGAGTAGAAACTGATTTAGCAAGAGGGTGGGGAGGGAGGAAACATGGACTAGAAGAAACCTGGCACCTTGAAGAAATACACATGGCCAGATTTTCCCAGAGCACAGGGAACCTAGTGAGGGGACAGAGCAAGGAAAGAGGTGGAGGCCTGACACAGGGCACGTAAGGCCACACTAGGGGTGTCTGCATGTACCCGCAAAGTGATGGGAAGTGTTGAGCGAACTATGAGCAGGCTCAGATGATGGTTCTAAAAAATTCCCTCTGACTAGTGTGGGAAAGGAACTGGGGAGGGGCAAGAGTGGATGCAAGCTCCTCCTTTGTGCCCTGGCACAGCGTAGCATCTCTCAATGTCCCACACACCCGGGACACTGCCTCCTTCTTGAAGTCTACTCCGTCCCTGAGATAGTCTCCACTTACCCCATCTGAGCACACGTCACAATATATTGGCACTTCCTGTTTACTTCGCTGTACCAACATTAAATCACCAACATTAACACGTCCTAATCTTTCGATATGTATTTGCTCATCCGATGCTTCCAATGTCCCTATGCAGCAGGTTCTATCAGCAACCCCGTGGTAACACATGAGGAAACTGAGTCACAGAGAGGCGAGATAACATGTCCAGGGTGACGTGGCTATTACGTAGCACCAGTGAGCTCCAAAGTCCATGCTCACAACACTATAATGAATAAGAAAAGAATGGAATTCCGATCTATTATAGCCAGCATTTAATTATCTGTGTTAATGGTTTAAAGCAGTGGCCTGTATCTTCCACAACAGTGAGTAACTACGAAATAATCCCTGGTGGACTTGGTGATACATGTGGGTTTTTTTTCAGTAGACTGACCTTCGTAAATTACCACTTAAAATAGCCAATGACAAAACCAATTCCTGTTCCCTTAGCAGCAATCAAACTAATGGACAGGAAGTAACTAAGAACTAAACTGGCTAAGCCAAAAAAAAAAAAAAAAAAAGCACTCAATCAACAAATTTAATTAGCACTTACTTTGTCTTCAAGCTCCCGCCATCTTCCTCTGCCCTCCATCACTGCCCAATTTCTTGAAAGCATATCTCACACCACTGTCTCTACTTTCTTACCTCCTATTCACTCATCCTGAAATCATGTCTTTGTTCCCACACTCCACTGAAGTCTGTTCTACAAAGAGTCAGCAATGACCACTGTATTACCACGTCCAGTGGCTTCCCGCCATACCCACGATGTCCATGGCATTCAATCCTCTGCAACACCTTTTCTTTAAAAATCCTCTCTTAGCACCTTGAACACTGCTGTCTTCTCTGAAGAGAAGACAAAATGACAAGGGATCCAGAGGGCCATATTTTATTCCTCATCTTTCTATGACTGGTAAAATCATATATTCTCCCTCAGTCCTGAGTTTCAATCCACTGGGCGCTACTATGAGATTAATGAGTCCCAGCTGTGACTTTCTCTCTCTTTTTACTTCTCCTAATCTTACAGGGACATCACAATGAATTTTAATAAGGCAATAAGTACTTTGAGTCAACTGGAATATACAAGAATAAACCAAACCTCCATGTAGACTATACCATGTTGAATTCTGAGAGTTGCAGCTAGTGTCAGTGAAATTTAGCCTAGCCCCCACAAAATTAGTTTTGCTTTGTTTTTTCATTCTAGCCGGGGATTTCATTGAAGAATATGAGCGGTACAGAGCTTCAGAGATGAGGGAAACCGCTCATCACACGGACGAGGAGACTCTGGTAACTGCAATTTCATACTGTGGTGGACTACAAAGGGCTTGGGCTTTGGTATCGGACACTTGGGCTAAAACTCTTGTTCAGCAAATTACTAGTGCTGTAAATTTCTGCACTCGTGCTTAGATCTCTGAGGCTCAAAGTTCTTATGTGAAAAATGAGGCTGATCGTAGGAGGGGTAGTGAAGAACGAATGGGATGATGCATGTACAAAGGTCTCGGCATGTAGTAAGTACTTGTTTTCTCTCCTTACCATGTCAGTTCAAAGGTTCAGATGCTGCCATATTCCCAGTATCAGAAACACATCTTATGGCTCACTTCACAGCCATGAGCTTCCCCATGCTTCCCAGCCTCTTGAAGTTGGGTAGGGCCATGTGAGTAATAGTGTCCAACGACATGGGAGGGGAGGTCATCTGTGCCACTTCCTGGCTGAAGCATTCAGGGGCCAGTGCGAGACGTGCCAGCCATCTATTCCCGGTGGCAGCGACCCAGAAGCCACGAGATCAAAGAAGCTTGCATTTCTGACTCACCACTGGGAAGGGAGCCCTGGAGAGTTGCCTATCCTGCTGTGGAATCTGCCTGAGTGACACATAAACCATTGTTGTGCTAAACCACAAAATTTCTGGGTTGGTGTGTCATTATGGCACAGCCTAGCGCACCCTGATTAAATCCATCATTCACAGGGGTTCCTTGTTTCCTCAGTGGTGGAAGAAGGGATGAATTACAGCTCATCACTTTTCTTACCCGAGGTCTTCTCTATTAGCATCTCCCCTTTCCTTCTACTTCTCTCCATTGCATACCAGTATCTGATATGTTAACTTGACCTGTGAAGGACCTAAAGTCCAGAGAGGTGCAATGACATGTCCAAAGCCTCAGGGCACGGAAGTGGCATGGCCAGGCCCAGAAGCCAGGTCCCCTGACTTCCCCGAAGCTCTCCCTCTAGCCATGCTGTACACCAGCACCCTAAAGCTTGCCACTTCAGATGTTAATAATGCTCTGAGCTTGCCATACCTTTCAATCACTGTTAAGTGATACAATCCATGCTACATTAATGCACTAATTACCAACAGAGCACATTACCATGCCCTAATCACTAAGAAGAAGTATTGTCAATTCACCATTCTGTTTGCCAATACATGCAAAATATTTCCAGACTCATTCTCGAGTTTTGGCACAAGAAGAGAAGATATAATACAATGAACAACAGATTGATTCATTTCATATTGATAACCAGTCAGGTGGCCCTTCTATTATTATTCTTTGTTAGCTAAACAAAATCCGACAGAGCCCCAGAAGGAAGGTGGCTGATAGCATTAGGTAGTGTGGATGAGCTCTAGAAATGAAACTCGCGCCTTGTTTAGATTCTCAGCCTCCTCCTTTTCCACCTCCGCGGATTTTCCAAGTCTCAGTTTTTCAGTCACAAAATGGGAATGAAAGTAGCACCAGCCTCATGAGGTTGCCCTGAGAAGTCAACAGTATCACAGTATTATAAAGTCCCGAGCAAAATGCCAAGCCCAGAGTAAAGAGCTCATTTGATGCTGACTGTGATTATGATTGTGAATTACGTATGGGTATCCCTATTCATAGACAAGGAAACAGAGACTCAGAGAGGTTATGTAACTTGTCTAAGGTCACACAGCTGATAAGTAGTAAGAAGCAAGGCCAGGATTTCAATCCAGGGTGACCTCCATTTTTTTTTTCACTTCACAACTATGTGCTAATTCAATTTATTCCTCATGGATTTTCTGCCTCCAAACATCTTCACAGATATGGATTTTGGGAAATACAAAGAGAATTCCACTTGGGAGTAGAAGGATGGGCATATTCGCTGGGACTGTCATTTGGAACACTGTCAGTCCCGTGTACTTACTGAACATCTACTGTGTGTCCAGCACAGTGTGTAGTACTGGAATCATAGTGACAGATCAGATGTGGCCCTCACGCCAGCAGGGTCCAAAGGAAGACAGATACAAATGTGAGTCAATTACAGCAGCCTCAACAGCACAACAAAATATGAGAACACAGAGGAGAGAGGGTGGTCCAGAGACACTTCTTAGAAGAAGCAAAATCTCAAGCAAGGTTTGAAAGATCAATAACACCTACATGCAGATTTGGGGAGCAAGGGGGTTCTAGATGTGAGATCGGTCCATAAAAAGTCACAGAGGAATGAACAGGTGTGCTGTTCTCAGGAAAGAGAAGCAGCCAGTTCTGCCGGAATATACCAGGTGTATGAGGGGGAGGGGAGGGCCCAAGAGACCAGGCCAGGGTCCAGTCACTCCTGGGGACTCCTCACTAGACTGTGAAACCCAGAGCTCGACGCAGGGGCTGACATTGGTGGGCAGGCTTTATCACAGAGCCCTTTGCTGAGTGAAGCCAAGTAGGTCTAAAGCAATGGTTCTGAACCCTGGCTACTGGGGAGCATTTAAAGAAATCCAATGACAGGATTCCACCCCAGACCAATTAAATCAGATACTCTGCAGGTTGAACACTGGTATATCTGAAAGGCTCTTTGGGCAATTCTAACGTACCGCCAGGATTCAGGCTGCAAGCTTAGAGGCGGGAGTAGCATCTGTGAGCTCATGCTAGGGAAGCAGAGTCTGGAAACAATATTTTTAGGAGATAAAATTGACAGTTTTGATTGATGAGATGTAAGTGCTGAGAAGGGGGAAGAGGGTGGGTGGGAGGAGGCACTCCAAATATATTTATAATTATATATATACATATATATATATATAAAATCTCCCATAATATTGCCAGAGCATCTAACAAGCCCATCAGCAATTATACATGTTTTCCATCCCCATGGTGGTTATCTGGGAGAGGACAGAAAACATTACAATAATTCAAGAAAGCATTCGGCGTTCTACAGACACAATCCTCGATACTCGGGGGTCTACATTCATTCCAGTCGCCCTTCATGATCCAGAGGGATTCGCGCTGAACTCATCCTGGCCTCCTGAAAGAGAAATACCTAGGGAATTTCAGGGGAGGAATGAAACTGCGGTCTCGTTAGTGCATTATTTACTTTGATGCAGAATTCTAGCAGCCGCAGCCCAGCCTGGACCCCATTGTTCACATGGCTGGGTAGGAAGTGTAATGGGAATACCATTAATTTGGTAGTTTTAAAAGAGGTGATTTCCAATCTGAATTATTCTTAAGTTGTGAAATGAGTCTGACCTGCTTTGTAAAAGAGCAAAGAGTCAGTGCACCGTATAACCTTGATTTTTTAGAGTCCTCATGCTATGCAAAAAAAAATTCTCCTCCAAACCCATTATAAGGGGGTAAAAAAAAAAAAAAAAAAGCCCGGATCCTCCCACCCCCTAGGCAAATTAGCAAGACAAATGTTAACAAAAAGCTCTGCAGACGCACCATTATTTACAAAGGGGAGAGGGAAGAAGATGCTATGAAATAAATCATGCTGACAGTTCAATCAAAAAAAATCGGAATATATTATTCATGCTGCTTCTCAAGAGTTGGAAAGAAACTGGACAGGGAGAGCCAAATATGTACTCGTATGCTTTATTTACCCATAATAACAAACTGAGTCCCTAAGGAACCTCTGTTTAATGAAATCTGCATGCTAACTTGACGTGACAGGCCTGCTCAACACATTTTTTTTAATTCTAATCCAGAGCCAGGGCTGTTCTAGGTACTGGGAATGCAAAGGTGACCAAGACAGGTGAAACCCCAGATCCTATGAAGGGTAAATTCCATTGCTGAGCAGGGAAGGGCAGGCAAAAAACAAGCAAACAAGTGGACAATGGTCAGCTCAGTAGAGACCAGCCAGGGGCTACTTTATACTGGGACTGAATGAGACCTCTCTGCCAGGGTGACATTTAAGCTGAGTGGCCATTCTGGGAGAATCTAGAGAAAGGGTGCTCCAGGTCCCCCTAGGGCAAAGACCTGGAAGTAAGACTAGGGTGGGCGTGTCCAGTGAACAGGAAGTGAACATTTCCTGTCACTGGGCTGCAGTGAGCAAGATGGTGCAGGTAGGAGGTGAGGTCTGAGAGGGAGACAGGAAATCTCCACCCAGACAGGACTTTGAAGGCTGTGGAAAGGAGCTTGGATTTTATTCTGAGTTGCCAGGTAGGCCGCTGGAGGGTTTTAAACAGAGGGGCAACATGGTCTGATTTAAACACTTTGAAGACCCCTGTGGTTAGGTCAATAATTCAGTGTTGTGCTTGATTCCATAAGGGAGGAGAGGGGGCGCTGCAGTAACTGGAGGAGGGGGAGGAACACAAGCAAGCTTAGGGGTCAGAGAGAGGTGATCCACCCAGAGGAAATCGAGAAAGACCAGCTGAAGCCATTGATGGTAAGAGGATGGAGTAAGCCATGGGAATCACTTCTTAAGTGTTGATAAATCCCCAACATTAACACGTCTGAGAAAAATGATACAGTGTGGGGTGAGGTGTTGCCCCAGAAGAACAGGATCTGGAAGAGCAAACACGGACAAGCATGTCTCCGGAGGGGTGGGCACTAAATTCCAGAACCACGAGAAACCTAGTTGCTGGGGATGAGATTGGACAAGAAGGTTACAGACCTCAGGGCACCTGGGTGGCTCTGTCAGTTGAGTGTCTGACTCTTGGTTTCAGCTTAGGTCATGATCTCAGGGTCCTGGGATCAAACTCTGAGACCGGCTCTGCGCTCAGCATAGAGTCCGCTTCAGGATTATCTCTCTCTGCCCCTCCCCCGACGCTCGCATGATCGCACACTCTCTGTCACACATAAATAAATCTTAAAAAAAAAAAAAAAAGAATGCTATAGGCCTCACGTCTCAACTGAGGGTGGCGCTCCCCCTACAGGGGCAACAGATAGCATTTCTGTGGTCTAGAAGAGAGGATGCTACTGACTTCTAGTGCATAGAAACCAGGGATGCTCCCAACCACAGTACAACGCACAAGAGAATATCCTGCCCCCAATGTCCGTGGAGCCAAGGCTGAAGAACCCTGAATGTACTACAGCAGTCGCGTCAGACAGTCCTGGATTTCAATCTGCACTGTGTGATCCTGGGCAATGTCCTTAATCTCAATGTGCCTCAGTGTCTCCATCTGTAAAATAGAGATGACACTAGTCCCTGCCTCCCATGGGGATGTGGATATAGAACTGAGGCCATTGGGGCAATAACCATGCTTGGGAGCACTGAGCGGAGAAGACGGAGGCTATAACACAATCTTTGGAGTGAGGTCTCAAAATACCTGGGTGAGCATGGCAGGTGGGGTAATGCTCTGAATGAGACATCCGAAGATTGGGGTGTGGATATGGGTTTCTCACACACAACAGATGACTATGAAAAGTGGCCCAGTCTTCCACTGTCCTCCATGTCCTAATTCACATGTGGATATAGAAACATAGGACTGAGTCTCCATGACCACCCCGATGGGGACAGTCCTTCCCAGGTTCCATCCTCTAAGGGGAGAGACAGGGACAAGTAACTGATGTGCCCAGCCTAAGCTGGAGTACCCTTCCTGCACACGGCAGTGGGGGGCCCACTCGTTCTGGAGAGCTTTCCTAAGGAAGACCTGAAGCCATCTTTATTGAACTCAGTGCTGAAGAGATGGTCAAAAGCCATTAGCTAAGAATGTCTCAACTAATGTGGGGTTTCTCAACCTCAGCACTACTGACATTTGGGACAATTCTCTGAGGTGGTGGTGGGGACTGTCGTGTACATTGTAGAATATTCAGCAGCATCCTTGGACCTCTAACCGCTAGACTTAAGTAATCCCTAATGGAGAATCACTGAACTAGCATGGTGTAGTAAAATAATCTGTGTAGAAAGATAAATGTTGGACTCACATCTCATCTCTACCCCTTACTCACCATGGGGCCTTACACAAGCCACATCCCCTCTTCGGGATTCTGTTCTCTCATCTGTAATATGGGTCTAGAACTTCTCTGTACTGGGAATGAAATAATATGTAAAGTTCTTAGCACAGGATCTAGCACATGACTGGTTCTCCAAAAGCTTTTATTGTTTCTTTTACATGGTGGAAAGTTAGAGTCAGGGACAGAACTTAGTGGCTGGGTCCCTAGAACAAAATCCATCCATAATGAGAGGAGCCACAGACAGTGCGTACGGCCCAAAGCCTCTTTAACCCTGGGCTATGAACGTTTCCTCTCTCCTCTATGGGGTGGTTATGATTGAGATCACCACTGTCACCACTAGCGAAAGATGACGTTGTTGGGATTCTTCACCATATCTGCAAGCCGTCTTGACGCCATTCCCACTCAAAGAACCCTTGACCCTTCAAGTCTTCCCCTTTACAGGGAGGGAGACTGGGAACACCAGCTCTTTACAAGATCCACCAATGCAGGGGAAGAATGGGCATTGCAGCAGGCCAGGGTAGGGCATGGCAGGTCTCCCTGACGGCCTGGTTTTAAATCCTTCCAAACAAAAGCCAGTGTGCCTCCAAGGAACTGTCCGTGAGCTGGCAGATCCAAAAACGGAAGCAAAGCCCTCGTGGCCGGCTGCGGGCAGACATTCTGATGAAGAAGTGCTACTAATTTAAGCCCATTTTGCAAGGTGGCGACAGCCTCCATGGGCAATCACCAGCGTTCTTCAGAGGGACGGTTAAGCGCCTTACACCGTCACGGGGACGGAGAAAACAAAAACCTCTCAGAAAGGGAGCCTCCCAAGTGGCACATTCAGCAGGACACTGCACCCTAAGCATTTTCTTCCCATGCTATGTCCTGCTGAACAGAACAGACTATTGGAATTTAAGATGCCTTTCAATGCTGTTTTGGTGACAGGGAGCCAATGACATCCCTAGTCCTGCCCTATCTTTTATTCTTCCTCTTGGTGGAGTTCCTGCAGGGCATATAGAGCAAATAACCTTAGCCAAATGGAAGCAAAGACTGCTTTGTTATTAACTGGACTGATACCCAATACTACAGTGCTGAACCTTCTAGAAAGGCTAGTCTGTGTAGCATGGACTAGACATTGACCTTCTTAATGCAAATAAGAATCTTGACTGGATGGAGTGAGGAGGATCTCTAGATATTAGGTGTATGGCTGATGCAGCCCACGTGATGGACCATCCAATGTCCATCTATGGGGGCAGCACAACAAGTAGGAGTGACAGGACCTGGCTGGGCTGGCCCTCAGCTCAACTCAGTCACCCAAATGTATGGAAGGAACAGGAGACAGGGAGTTTAGGGAGGTACACATCTTTAAAACACAGGACCTCCAGTAAATATGGCCCATATTAGCCTCTCCTACTCCCTTAGAGGTAAAAGCTAGGATAGGAAAGTACTGAAGAAGCTTCTAGGCACGGGGAGACCAAAGCTGCTGAGAGACCACTTCTGACTAACAAGGAGTTTATTTAGAAGTGATCTTTTCTAGGGGCGCCTGAGTGGCTCAGTCCATGAAGCATCCAACTCTTGATTTCGGCTCAGGTCATGATCTCAAAGTCCTGGGATCAAGCCCAAGTCTGGCTTCGTGCTCAGTGGGGAGTCGGCCTGAGGATTCAGTCTCCTGCTCCCCACCACCACCACCCCCGCTCTCTAAAAATAAATAAATACATCTCTAAAAAAAAAAGTGATCCTTTCTAGGAGATACAAACTCAAATTGGTCCTCCCACCTCCAGTGCCAAATATGAGGAACAGGCACAGAAGAAGTGAGTTTCCGAACATGCAATGCTGCCGACCTTGGAAAACAGTCCTTTGCTCATTTGGTTCTTCCTTTACCCGGCCTCACACAAAACAGCTTCCTGGGCCACATTTGCGAGTCAGCCCTTCTCCTAGGAGCAGGCCAATGAACGAACCAAGGTCAGGTGTGGGTGGGTGAGAAATCACCCCAGCTCCCCCAGCTCTGCTCTCTGATTCATCTCCAGCCTTTTCTGCACATGCTTCCCCAGCTTTGCCTCAACTCCTGCCATCTTCTCCATGCAACTCAGGCAGGCATTCATTCATTCATTCAATGAATATGCAGTGCATGCCTACATCTTGAGCAGGTGCCCCCAGGGCAAAGGCNTCAACTCCTGCCATCTTCTCCATGCATTCATTCATTCATTCAATGAATATGCAGTGCATGCCTACATCTTGAGCAGGTGCCCCCAGGGCAAAGGCTGAGACAGAGTTGTGGGGGCATGTGAGTCATGGAGGGAGAACCCTTCAAGAAAAGCTTCTAAGGGAGGAAGTGAGCAGAAGAGAACAGGAGAAAGACCAGAGCAAGAATGTGGTCACAGGCAGAGCCTCAGCTTGGCCTGATCCCGGGGGGGATGGCTCTCAGCAGTAACTGGCAGACTCTCTCTGCAAAGGGCTGGACAGTAAGTATTTGAGGCTTTGCAGACCATATGATCTCTGTCACAACTACTTAACTCTGCCATTGTAGCAGGAAAGCAGCTGGGGACAACACACAAATGTGTGAGTGTGGCCATGAAGTCGAGGATCTTGCCTGTCTCGCCCATCAGGGTACCCCACACCCGGAACACTGCAGGCAGGAGTCAGTGCTGTTACAGCCCCTTCATAGGTCCTCTTTATGGCATCACTGGACCCATGCTCCAGACGCCATGAATGCTGGGTGCTACTGGCTTGCAGCCACCCTCCTTACACAGGAAATTGCCCACAGCTAATAGAAAGCACCTTGCATTGGGGATCACACTCCCTCCCCTCATCTACACAGCAGCATCCCATAGCCAGTGGCTGATGCATATGGAGACATGAAAGACTGACCCTCTTGCCTCACAGATAGATACTTCAGGGGTACCGTCTATGCTCTCAAGTCAGGATTAGCAAGTTACAGCCCAAGGGCCAGTGTGGACCCACTGTGCATTCAACTCAATTCCCTGTGCCTAGCAGAACCCAGAAGGGAGCAGACAGAACAGGTGTTTATTGAAGAGAATGGAATAAAATTAAACCTTGAAAGATCAGCAGGATTTGGGCGGGATAGGGAAAGGAAAGCATTGTTTCAGGCCCTCAAACAAACCAAGGGCTTTATTATGCACGGTCCCAACTGCCACCAACATTAGCCTGCTTCCCCCACACCACTATGCCTGGCTAACCCACTTCCACAATGAACACCACTTAGATTCAACAATGGTGAATATTTTACATCCTATATTTTTACAAATTATAGCAAACATTCTTTGGGCATTTACTATAGGCCAAGCACCCAGCAGGTGCCATATAGCATAGACGGATGATAAGCTCTCTTCTTCTTCCCATTTCACTGATGAAGAAAATGGGGCTTCAAGAAGTGAAATCACTTTCCAAATTCAAGCAGGTCCTAATGGTTAAAGCCAATGCGGAGCTGGGGTGGGAGCCTAACTTCCTGACCACTGGGTTGTGCTGCCTCATGACCCCCAACTGTAGAACGTGCTAGAGAATCCCAGAGGTTATGGGGTTATTTCTAGGGTGTCTGAGGCAGCTCCTGAAGAGATGGCCCGAGAGAGTAGCTGCAAAGCTGACTGAGCTCAGGAAGGAATACACGCCTGAGGTCTGGAGCCAATCACCAGACAGACGAACTCCAACAAATCTACCCCAATCCTGTCCTTCCTTGCCATACATCTCCGACATGACCATTATTAGTGACTGGGCTCAGGAGCTTGCCACCTTGTATGATCTGAATTGATCTAGTAAAGAATTCTCTGAAAAGGACCATTAAGATGATTTATAGTCTAATTTTGGTTGCTATAGATTCTGAGTCAGACTTATGACTGGAGAGAGGGAAAAAAAATCCTGCACTCGCTTGGAATTCAGGCGAAGGTTTCCGTATTGATAGAGAAGCATGGCTGGCTGGGAAAAAGTCGTATTTTTTAAGTTTACAGATACCACTCCTGGTTTGGGGTTGCTATGGCAACCGAGGGCCTGCGGGGGGCGGGGGGGCGCTCTGCAGTACCGAGCGCTGATTGATAGGTCTCCCGAACACTGTTTAGACACTTCTGTGCTAGGAGCCAGATAACATTAGTTTATTTATTAAAATACATGTTAAAACACCCAGGCGTCTCTCTTGCCCCAGCATTTCATTCTAATCATTGTTGTTAAGGAATTGTTAAAAGGCTACTGATAGGAATGGAAGGCAGGTCCCATTAGGGAGCTAAACGCCATTTTTGGGGAGTGGGGGGATGTGCCCAGGGCTATGGGCAGGCCCCTGCATGGTGCATAATCACGTTAATTGAGCATGATTGATTGCTTCACTCTCTCCCCCACTCCCCAGTATTGGGACCCAGCCGGGCTTGCAGGGAGTTTGAGGCACAGCTATAATCACGGCAAAGACTTCTGATCCTGGCTGTGAGGCAGGCCAGGCTTGTGTCCAGCTAAGGCCTCTGAATTTCTGTCTTCCCTGTCATGAGGCTGACAGCCCAGCCTCGGTGAGTGGCAGTTTGCACCTTGAGCAGAGCGAGTGTCATCGGGCACAGGGGGGCTGGTGTGTATAGCCTGTCAAAGGTGACACGGCTCAGGAGATGGCCTACAGCTGTGATCAGGACAGGCTGGGTGTGAATCCCTGTCTTGCTACTTGCTAGATTCCTTACACTAAGCCCAAATACCAGCCAACGCTGCTCTATGCCATGAGTTCGAATTTCCAGAGCAACATAGATATAATCTTTCCTTTTTATGTGCCAGATCATCCCACCTATATTTGAGGAGAATCACTATCATGCCCATCTTAGATTCCCCCTTTGCTCATTTATTCATTCTCTCATTCATCTCCCCTTTTGGTTACCCAATCATTCCACAAATAGCCGTTGAAAATCTACTGTGTGCCAGACACTGGGCCACCAGGCTGAATGGAACAGGCACAGTCCTGCTTCCATGTGATTTATATTTTACTTGGGAGAAAGGCACTAGAAACTATTTTTTAGAAGTTTTTTTCATGGTACATCTTAAGAATGATAAAGGAGAAATAGAGGATTCTAAAGGACAAATCTAATATTCTATGGGAGCATGTAACTGGGACAAAATAGGAACTGGTTTGACAAAGAAGATGCTGGAAGGCAAGAGAGGCATGACATGTATTAGGGGAAAAGCATTCCAGGGAAAGTGAGAAGCATGTGCAAAGGTCTCGTGGTAAGAAAGAATTCAAGTTGTTTGAGGAACTAAAAGAATAGTGGAAGTGAAAGAGAGTGAGATATTACATAGGAACAGAATGAAGTCAGAAAAAATCCCATTCCTTGCCTCTTCTCCAGCTTCTTGAAAAACACGTTGAAAGGAAACAGGGTCCTGGATGGAGAATAAAGGTTGGAAACAAGTCAGACTAATAATTTCTTCCAGACCTTGATCCCTGAATATGTCTGTGACTCTTGTGTTTGTGCCACTGTCACTTTATTTAAGTTGACAGCTGTGTTTCCCGGAATCACCTTCCCTGTACGCTTCTGGTTTAAACTGTCCAAAAAAGGAACTTGTGGGGGATTTTGAAGGCAGAGACTGAACTTCAGTCATTAAGGAATTCATTCAGTCCAATAAGGTGAGGGACACAGATGTTCTCAGGAGACTTAGCGTGCCCTCCCTCTCCTCTGCACCACAGTAAGCTTGCCTTCCTGACCACCAGCCCTGCTGACCAAAAGCATTCCCAGACCACCACCAGATGCCTGGCTGCTGACTTCCAGAAATACAGCCATACAGAGTCAACTGTTCCTGCAGAGCTCCCTGCGAGCGGCCCTTTCTGGTCCTGCTTCTCTAGCTGGACATGCTGAGAGTCTCGTATTTGCCATGTAGGCCAGTGCTCCAGACAAACTGGTTATTGGCTTTTTCTGATGCCCTCGCTCACCTTTCCAGGCCTTCATTTCCCCAGCTCCTCACNCAAATTATAGCAAACATTCTTTGGGCATTTACTATAGGCCAAGCACCCAGCAGGTGCCATATAGCATAGACGGATGATAAGCTCTCTTCTTCTTCCCATTTCACTGATGAAGAAAATGGGGCTTCAAGAAGTGAAATCACTTTCCAAATTCAAGCAGGTCCTAATGGTTAAAGCCAATGCGGAGCTGGGGTGGGAGCCTAACTTCCTGACCACTGGGTTGTGCTGCCTCATGACCCCCAACTGTAGAACGTGCTAGAGAATCCCAGAGGTTATGGGGTTATTTCTAGGGTGTCTGAGGCAGCTCCTGAAGAGATGGCCCGAGAGAGTAGCTGAAAAGCTGACTGAGCTCAGGAAGGAATACACGCCTGAGGTCTGGAGCCAATCACCAGACAGACGAACTCCAACAAATCTACCCCAATCCTGTCCTTCCTTGCCATACATCTCCGACATGACCATTATTAGTGACTGGGCTCAGGAGCTTGCCACCTTGTATGATCTGAATTGATCTAGTAAAGAATTCTCTGAAAAGGACCATTAAGATGATTTATAGTCTAATTTTGGTTGCTATAGATTCTGAGTCAGACTTATGACTGGAGAGAGGGAAAAAAAATCCTGCACTCGCTTGGAATTCAGGCGAAGGTTTCCGTATTGATAGAGAAGCATGGCTGGCTGGGAAAAAGTCGTATTTTTTAAGTTTACAGATACCACTCCTGGTTTGGGGTTGCTATGGCAACCGAGGGCCTGCGGGGGGCGGGGGGGCGCTCTGCAGTACCGAGCGCTGATTGATAGGTCTCCCGAACACTGTTTAGACACTTCTGTGCTAGGAGCCAGATAACATTAGTTTATTTATTAAAATACATGTTAAAACACCCAGGCGTCTCTCTTGCCCCAGCATTTCATTCTAATCATTGTTGTTAAGGAATTGTTAAAAGGCTACTGATAGGAATGGAAGGCAGGTCCCATTAGGGAGCTAAACGCCATTTTTGGGGAGCGGGGGGATGTGCCCAGGGCTATGGGCAGGCCCCTGCATGGTGCATAATCACGTTAATTGAGCATGATTGATTGCTTCACTCTCTCCCCCACTCCCCAGTATTGGGACCCAGCCGGGCTTGCAGGGAGTTTGAGGCACAGCTATAATCACGGCAAAGACTTCTGATCCTGGCTGTGAGGCAGGCCAGGCTTGTGTCCAGCTAAGGCCTCTGAATTTCTGTCTTCCCTGTCATGAGGCTGACAGCCCAGCCTCGGTGAGTGGCAGTTTGCACCTTGAGCAGAGCGAGTGTCATCGGGCACAGGGGGGCTGGTGTGTATAGCCTGTCAAAGGTGACACGGCTCAGGAGATGGCCTACAGCTGTGATCAGGACAGGCTGGGTGTGAATCCCTGTCTTGCTACTTGCTAGATTCCTTACACTAAGCCCAAATACCAGCCAACGCTGCTCTATGCCATGAGTTCGAATTTCCAGAGCAACATAGATATAATCTTTCCTTTTTATGTGCCAGATCATCCCACCTATATTTGAGGAGAATCACTATCATGCCCATCTTAGATTCCCCCTTTGCTCATTTATTCATTCTCTCATTCATCTCCCCTTTTGGTTACCCAATCATTCCACAAATAGCCGTTGAAAATCTACTGTGTGCCAGACACTGGGCCACCAGGCTGAATGGAACAGGCACAGTCCTGCTTCCATGTGATTTATATTTTACTTGGGAGAAAGGCACTAGAAACTATTTTTTAGAAGTTTTTTTCATGGTACATCTTAAGAATGATAAAGGAGAAATAGAGGATTCTAAAGGACAAATCTAATATTCTATGGGAGCATGTAACTGGGACAAAATAGGAACTGGTTTGACAAAGAAGATGCTGGAAGGCAAGAGAGGCATGACATGTATTAGGGGAAAAGCATTCCAGGGAAAGTGAGAAGCATGTGCAAAGGTCTCGTGGTAAGAAAGAATTCAAGTTGTTTGAGGAACTAAAAGAATAGTGGAAGTGAAAGAGAGTGAGATATTACATAGGAACAGAATGAAGTCAGAAAAAATCCCATTCCTTGCCTCTTCTCCAGCTTCTTGAAAAACACGTTGAAAGGAAACAGGGTCCTGGATGGAGAATAAAGGTTGGAAACAAGTCAGACTAATAATTTCTTCCAGACCTTGATCCCTGAATATGTCTGTGACTCTTGTGTTTGTGCCACTGTCACTTTATTTAAGTTGACAGCTGTGTTTCCCGGAATCACCTTCCCTGTACGCTTCTGGTTTAAACTGTCCAAAAAAGGAACTTGTGGGGGATTTTGAAGGCAGAGACTGAACTTCAGTCATTAAGGAATTCATTCAGTCCAATAAGGTGAGGGACACAGATGTTCTCAGGAGACTTAGCGTGCCCTCCCTCTCCTCTGCACCACAGTAAGCTTGCCTTCCTGACCACCAGCCCTGCTGACCAAAAGCATTCCCAGACCACCACCAGATGCCTGGCTGCTGACTTCCAGAAATACAGCCATACAGAGTCAACTGTTCCTGCAGAGCTCCCTGCGAGCGGCCCTTTCTGGTCCTGCTTCTCTAGCTGGACATGCTGAGAGTCTCGTATTTGCCATGTAGGCCAGTGCTCCAGACAAACTGGTTATTGGCTTTTTCTGATGCCCTCGCTCACCTTTCCAGGCCTTCATTTCCCCAGCTCCTCACCCAGGTGGCATGAGGTCCAGTTCCTGCAAGAAAAGCTTGCTCCTATAATACTCGTCATGACTTTGTTTCCCAGCAAAGCTCAACTGACATCAGTCCAAGAGAAGGGAAGGGAAGAGAAAGGAAGGGCAGTGGGGGAGGGCAGAGAAGAGAAGACAAGACATCTCCACCCTTAGATCTCATCAAGCTGCCTTGTCCTCCTGCAGGAAGGGATCCCCAATTAGAGCCTCCTATCGCGGGTGCCTTTTGTGCCCTTCTTCCCTGATCTAAGCAAGTCACAGTTGTTGGCCTGTTGACACTCATTTCATCATTGAGGAAAAACAGGATGCCTTTCTGCCATCAGGAAATATGGCGCTGATTTAAATGAGCGTTCAGATCCAGTGAGAGGTGAGAACGGAACTCTGGCTCTGCCCTTTCTCACTTCTGCATATCCCACCCTATTGGGACAGCCCCTGCCATGGTTCTGCTCCATCGCTGCCTAGGCTTGAATACCTGCTCTGCTGCTTCCTGAATGTGGCCCTCAAGTGATCTCACCTCTCCCGTCCTCCTCTGAAAATGGGAGCAATTACCATAGCCCCAAGAAGCATCCAGTGAGATAGTGGGTAGAAAGATCTCAGCACAGTGCTTGACATTTAGTAAGTGCCACTGTTCTCATCGTCCTTGTTACGACAGGTCCAGATTCCTCTACCTGGCTTTGAATCTCTGAATGAAACAAAATATGCAAAAGTGATGCATATTTTGCCCAATATTTTTTCACAGCCTCACGTGCTGGTTACTCTGAGAGTTCTACTGCCCTTCCCTGGTGTTCTTTCTCTTGTTCCTTAGACAGCCAGTGAAAATAGTGGCTGACTCTATTGTTTGGCTCTCCCAAAAGCCATTCCCAAACCTCGCATCCTCGCCCACTGCAGACAGAATGAAAATAAACCGGATAGCACAGCTGCACTGCCATGCTGTCTGAAGCTCTGAGTGGACCCATGACCCAGTTCTGGTTAGCAAAATGTAATGGTGGAAATTCCTAAAGCATAGTGTCTGGGAAGGCTTTACTCTCCTGATGAAAGGGACAAGTCTTATTGGTGCTTCCCTTCCTCCTTCCTGCCTTGAACGTGGATGTGATGACTGGTGCTATGGCAGCCATATTTCACACATTGGGATGAGAAACATATAGCCAAGAATAGTAGAATAGATGGACAGAAAGGACCCATGTCCTTGAAAACACAACTGAGTTGTTGAACAAACCTGAAGACGCATATGTGTCCTTATATTTGTTCAATTTGTCATTGTGTAGAGGTTTGTGATTGCCACTTTTCATTATTTCCGTTACTCGCATATGAAAGCATTCTTAACTGATACCAGGCTACTATGCCTCTTTTACATATAGGCATGGGGAGGCTCAAAAGGTTGGGCAATTTCTAAAAGATTTCACAACTTCTCAGTAGCAGAATCAGAGTTCAGTCCCAGAATTCTCTCCAGTTCCAAGCTCTTAACTTAACAATACTGCTCTGCTGTGCTCAGTGAATATGTCTCCCTACTCTCTCCTTATATTTTTCCTTGTATCTCCCTTCTCTCCTCCATATATTTAAATTCCATTTTGAAATCAAAGTCTGAGTCCTAGACCCGCCATAAGTCTTTCCATGATTAATCCAGTCCACAGAGAACTCTTGCCACACTGATTCCCATTTTCCCATTTCTGCACTTAAATGTGATACTTTATGGCTTTCTAATTCTTCAGGGGCATTGCACTTTTGACCCTCCCCTCCCCCACCCCATTAGATCACATGCTCCTTAAGGTCAGAGAAGCCACCTACTATAGAGTGAAGATGAGGGGATTTGGAGATTGGTTCAAATTCTGGTTTTACCTCTTGCCTGTTGTGTGGCTTTGAGAAAAAATCAGTTCATCTCTCTGGGTCTCATTCTGATTTATGAAATGAAGGTCATAATATTGCCGTAAGGTATTAATGAGGAAACTATTTGTAAAGCAATTAGCAGAGTGCCTGACTCATAACAGAGACTCAAAATGATGCCTACCACTGTTCTTACGGTATGTTTTATTTCTTGTGTGCTGCTTTAGTGTGTCGCAAAGGGACAACAAATAGGATGCGTTCAATAAACAACTGTTAACAGAATGGTCCATTGACTATTTCATTAAGAACTTACTGAGATGTCACTTTATTCCAGACAATGTGCTAAGTATTTGACTTTAAAGATTTTTTTAAAGTCAAATACAATACCCCTGTCTCATACACATGAACAGATAACTATAACACAACGTGACAAATTCAATAATAAAGAAACACACAGGGTTTTATAGAGGAAGAGTGCTTATCAAATCTAGGAAGGCTTCCAAGAAGAAGTCCCAATATTTCTCCAAAAGAGTAGAAGAAATTAAACTACAGGTTCTGTGAATGCCTTCCAGCCCCCAACTTTAATCCTTGCCTGAATTAAGTATAGAAACAGCAGATCCAGGAGTGGCGTTTGCATATCTATGAGTAAGGACTCAGATTCATGTTTATGATAATTGCTCATGCATCTTAGGACTCCTGTCTAGAGGCTGGATTAGTTAGAAACAAGCTCCTTTTCAAGCTCACTTTCATTTCAGCTTTTCCTCCTTTGCAGTAAACACACAAGCCATTCTGTAAGCTCTCTCGCTTCCCCTTCAAACACCGTGCGTATTCTTAGAAGCAGCCTGCCAAGAAACAAAGGTTAATTCTGCAGGGAATGAATTGCCAGAGCCATGTTCTTACTTTAAGTTTTGATTTAGGGAAGCAACGTGGGCCTGTCTTTATTTTGCAAAGTTCGTTCACATCTCCAAAGGCAGATCCATCAATGTCCCTCCACACGGGGGCCAAAGTCACAGGCAAGATTTTGATCCTGCCCCTCTTAAAAGGCAGGAGACTGGCTTTGTCAGTGCTTAAGGGCCCTCTGGTTAGGGGCGCTCTGTTGGAAGGCTTCCATCCTGCCAACCTGGCTGTACCAGGGTGCCGTAGAGTCAACAGGCAACAACAAGGCTGACAGCAGTACTTAGATAAGAGCCCCTGAAGTTGATGCATTTATGAAATATCAGAAGGTCACAGGGGTCATCCTCAGTTAGTTACTAGGCTGCTGAAGTACTGTTGTCCTCTAGCTGTGAGCCTCTGATTGCCCCACCTGGTCTGTAAGGGAACCGAGCCTGGTCTGAAAAGACTTTCCAAGGGCTTTTTTGGGGCTCTCCTATAAGGAGATTGCTACATAGCGTGGAGTATTTGGTAGGTCCTCGGGTACTTCGTTCATTCACCAAATATTAATGAATACCTAACATGTGCCAGGGGCAATCCAAATCCAAATATGGATAAGCAGGGCTGCCACCTATGTTTCTCAAGTTCTGTGTTGCACACAGAAGGAAACTGAGGGGTGAAATCCACTCCCCAAGCTGTGAACTCATGCATCTGTGTCTGCCAAGAAGGTGGGACAAGTTCTAACTCATCTGCTTAGAGACAGCAATTTCCTCTAATCTGCACAACCATGCAGTCTACTTGGTGTACAGGTCAATCACAGTGCTTGCTTTTATTCTAGAAGAGGACGAGGAGGGGGCCAGAAGATGTGCATTGTGAGCAATTTGAGAACTGAGCGCGTGCATTTTTTCATACTTAGGTAGTCTAGATAGGAGCTGCCTATCGTGACCCCTTAAAAGGCCCTGAAAAGAATTTTTGTTCATAAATGCATTACTGAATAATGTAAAATTTACTGAAAATTCCATGGAGTAAACTAGCAACCTAATAATATGTGAGATGACTTGAGATTATCTTTTTAGCCAAGGGCTAAAAAGAAAATGAACGGTGTGGCTTTAATGCAGTGATGGGGGAAGGGTATTATCTTAAATAAGTGATCGATAAGGTTTTCTCAATGATGAGCATTTGAGCTTTGACTGAAGGTACAGAAGACCCAGCCATTAAAAAACTGGGGATCCAAGGTATTCAAAGAGTCCAACAGTCTAACTAAAGGAAGTTGTACGTGGATTTCCCAGGACACTTACTGGAGGGAAGGAGAGCTTCCCAGGGATAGCAACTGCATTTCCTTCTGGGTCCTGACATTGTTCTTATGCTCAGAATCGATCGATTCCTTGCTATTCTTGGTGGGCAGAAAGTCTTTGCAAAACTTGACCTTTCCCAAGTGTTATCAATAGAGCTAATAGAGATGCTGTCAGAAATGTCCACTAATCATCACACATCAGGGGGCTTTCTGAGTTCAGTGCTCTTGGTTCACAATTTGTGCTGCCCTTGGAATGTGTCAATGTTTGTTGAAGAGTCTTTCTTTACAGAAGTTCAATTACGGTATCGTATTGATTCATTTTATGTCTTATATTTTTACATGTTTATATATCTGTTTTTACAAACAGACTAAGAGTCCCTAGAAGGAAGGGCTCTGATTTTTCCATTTTGTGCTCCCAACACTAAAACAGTATAGAATTCAAAACAGATATTTAGTCAATACTTTTGTGTTCTGATGATCATAAGATGACCCCATACCCAAGCGGTTTGTTGTTTTGACACTTTAATTAACTTTTAAGATTGATAGATAACTAGAAAATCCGAAGTCACTCTATTGGACTGATGACATTCACCTATGCATTATAAATGACTTGAAAATGGTGTCTATGCATTTTTCCATACTCAGGTAATCTAAATATGAGCTGCCTTGCTGTGTCTTTTAAAGGATCCTGAAAATAATTTATTCTCATAAATGCATTAGTGAATGATGTAAAATTTACTAAAGATTCCACGGGATAAATAAGATACTTACACTTGCACACCAAGTTCAACAATCCAAAATCCCCCTTTGAGCTGTCTTTTAACCAAAGTTCACTCTCTCTTATTGTCTGAAAACTGTGCCTCTCTCTCCATGATTTTCTAAAAAGCTCCAACTTCATTGACATCTCCTCTTCCTTACTTCTTGGAACATCTACTGTGGGCCAAACCGTTTGTCAAAGCTTTTCTTCTAAACAATTGCTGTACTTTCTTCAAATGGAGTTTTCATAACAGCTTCCAAGAAAATATAAGACTCTGTATACTGTTTACCCTATAGCCTTTGCAGTATTTTGAACACAATAAATGCTCAATTAACAGCTAACTGAATCCTCAGGAGCACAGTGCAATCTATGACATGCTGTGCTATGAACAAAACAAAAGCTTCTGGTCTTTCTCAGACTACTCGAGATCTATCCCATTTTTCTGTTGGAAGGGGAGCCACTGCTGAGGCCTGTCATCACCAAATGGAAAAAAAAGACTTTCCTCAGACCTGTTAAACAGTTAATAGCTTCTAAGTTTGTGCATATACATGCGGATGGGTATAAAACCCTTCTTATCTACTTCCTTTATGGGTGAGAAGCTGGTCTAGTGCCAAAAAGCCAGCGGCACTGGGACCCCAGGTAGTAACTGCTCTGCCAATTCCTCCTTCCTTACAGTGGCTTTTTAAAAAACTCTGCCTTGCCAGCAACCTCTTTGACCTTGGCTGTAGCAACTTCTTACTAGACACATCACCAGAGGCAAAAGAAACAAAAGCAAAAATGAACTATTGAGACCTCATCAAGATAAAAGTCTTCTCACAGTAAAGCAGATAATCAACAAAACTAAAAGGCAACCTTCAGAGTGGGAGAAGATATTTGCAAATGACATATCTGATAAAGGGTTAGCAACCCAAATCTACAAAGAACTTACCAACTCAACACCCAAAAACAAATAATCCAGTTAAGAAATGGGGAAAAGACATGAATAGACATTTTTCCAAAGAAGACATCCAGGTGGCTAACAGACACATGAAAAGATGTTCAACATCACTCATCATCAAATACAAATCAAAACCACGAAGAGATACCACGTCACACCTGGCAGAATGGCTAAAATTAACAACACAAGAAACAACAGGTATTGGCAAGGATTCGGAGAAAGGGGAACCCTCATACACTGTTGGTGGGAATGCAGGCTAGCACAGCTACTCTGGCAAACAGTATGGAGGTTCCTCAAAAAGTCAAAAAGAGAACTACCCTATGATCCAGCAACTGCCCTACTAGGTACTTACCCAAAGGATACAAAAATGCAGATTTGAAGGGGTACATGCACCCTGATATTTACAGCATCATTATCAATAATAGCAAAACTATGGAAAAAGCCCAAATAGCCACTGACTGATGAATGGATAAAGATGTGGTATGTATACACAATGGAATATTACTCAGCCATCAAAAAGAATGAAATCGTGCCATTTGCAACAGCATGAATGGAGCTAGAGACTACTATGCTAACTGAAATAAGGTCAGTCCAAGAAAGACAAATGCCATATGATTTCACTCATATGTGGAATTTAAGAAACAAAACAGATGAAAATATGGGAAGGGGAAAAAAAGAGAGGGCAGAAATAAACCGTAAGAGACTCTTAAAGATAGAGAACAAACTGAGGGTTGATGGAGGGAGGCTGGTGGGGTGGGCTAAGTGGGTGATGGGTATTAAGGAGGGCACTTGTTATCATGAGCACTGGGTATTGTTGGGTTTTGGTTTTTTTGGGTTTTTTTAAGNACAGGTGTTTATTGAAGAGAATGGAATAAAATTAAACCTTGAAAGATCAGCAGGATTTGGGCGGGATAGGGAAAGGAAAGCATTGTTTCAGGCCCTCAAACAAACCAAGGGCTTTATTATGCACGGTCCCAACTGCCACCAACATTAGCCTGCTTCCCCCACACCACTATGCCTGGCTAACCCACTTCCACAATGAACACCACTTAGATTCAACAATGGTGAATATTTTACATCCTATATTTTTACAAATTATAGCAAACATTCTTTGGGCATTTACTATAGGCCAAGCACCCAGCAGGTGCCATATAGCATAGACGGATGATAAGCTCTCTTCTTCTTCCCATTTCACTGATGAAGAAAATGGGGCTTCAAGAAGTGAAATCACTTTCCAAATTCAAGCAGGTCCTAATGGTTAAAGCCAATGCGGAGCTGGGGTGGGAGCCTAACTTCCTGACCACTGGGTTGTGCTGCCTCATGACCCCCAACTGTAGAACGTGCTAGAGAATCCCAGAGGTTATGGGGTTATTTCTAGGGTGTCTGAGGCAGCTCCTGAAGAGATGGCCCGAGAGAGTAGCTGAAAAGCTGACTGAGCTCAGGAAGGAATACACGCCTGAGGTCTGGAGCCAATCACCAGACAGACGAACTCCAACAAATCTACCCCAATCCTGTCCTTCCTTGCCATACATCTCCGACATGACCATTATTAGTGACTGGGCTCAGGAGCTTGCCACCTTGTATGATCTGAATTGATCTAGTAAAGAATTCTCTGAAAAGGACCATTAAGATGATTTATAGTCTAATTTTGGTTGCTATAGATTCTGAGTCAGACTTATGACTGGAGAGAGGGAAAAAAAATCCTGCACTCGCTTGGAATTCAGGCGAAGGTTTCCGTATTGATAGAGAAGCATGGCTGGCTGGGAAAAAGTCGTATTTTTTAAGTTTACAGATACCACTCCTGGTTTGGGGTTGCTATGGCAACCGAGGGCCTGCGGGGGGCGGGGGGGCGCTCTGCAGTACCGAGCGCTGATTGATAGGTCTCCCGAACACTGTTTAGACACTTCTGTGCTAGGAGCCAGATAACATTAGTTTATTTATTAAAATACATGTTAAAACACCCAGGCGTCTCTCTTGCCCCAGCATTTCATTCTAATCATTGTTGTTAAGGAATTGTTAAAAGGCTACTGATAGGAATGGAAGGCAGGTCCCATTAGGGAGCTAAACGCCATTTTTGGGGAGTGGGGGGATGTGCCCAGGGCTATGGGCAGGCCCCTGCATGGTGCATAATCACGTTAATTGAGCATGATTGATTGCTTCACTCTCTCCCCCACTCCCCAGTATTGGGACCCAGCCGGGCTTGCAGGGAGTTTGAGGCACAGCTATAATCACGGCAAAGACTTCTGATCCTGGCTGTGAGGCAGGCCAGGCTTGTGTCCAGCTAAGGCCTCTGAATTTCTGTCTTCCCTGTCATGAGGCTGACAGCCCAGCCTCGGTGAGTGGCAGTTTGCACCTTGAGCAGANCTGACAGCCCGGCCTCGGTGAGTGGCAGTTTGCACCTTGAGCAGAGCGAGTGTCATCGGGCACAGGGGGGCTGGTGTGTATAGCCTGTCAAAGGTGACACGGCTCAGGAGATGGCCTACAGCTGTGATCAGGACAGGCTGGGTGTGAATCCCTGTCTTGCTACTTGCTAGATTCCTTACACTAAGCCCAAATACCAGCCAACGCTGCTCTATGCCATGAGTTCGAATTTCCAGAGCAACATAGATATAATCTTTCCTTTTTATGTGCCAGATCATCCCACCTATATTTGAGGAGAATCACTATCATGCCCATCTTAGATTCCCCCTTTGCTCATTTATTCATTCTCTCATTCATCTCCCCTTTTGGTTACCCAATCATTCCACAAATAGCCGTTGAAAATCTACTGTGTGCCAGACACTGGGCCACCAGGCTGAATGGAACAGGCACAGTCCTGCTTCCATGTGATTTATATTTTACTTGGGAGAAAGGCACTAGAAACTATTTTTTAGAAGTTTTTTTCATGGTACATCTTAAGAATGATAAAGGAGAAATAGAGGATTCTAAAGGACAAATCTAATATTCTATGGGAGCATGTAACTGGGACAAAATAGGAACTGGTTTGACAAAGAAGATGCTGGAAGGCAAGAGAGGCATGACATGTATTAGGGGAAAAGCATTCCAGGGAAAGTGAGAAGCATGTGCAAAGGTCTCGTGGTAAGAAAGAATTCAAGTTGTTTGAGGAACTAAAAGAATAGTGGAAGTGAAAGAGAGTGAGATATTACATAGGAACAGAATGAAGTCAGAAAAAATCCCATTCCTTGCCTCTTCTCCAGCTTCTTGAAAAACACGTTGAAAGGAAACAGGGTCCTGGATGGAGAATAAAGGTTGGAAACAAGTCAGACTAATAATTTCTTCCAGACCTTGATCCCTGAATATGTCTGTGACTCTTGTGTTTGTGCCACTGTCACTTTATTTAAGTTGACAGCTGTGTTTCCCGGAATCACCTTCCCTGTACGCTTCTGGTTTAAACTGTCCAAAAAAGGAACTTGTGGGGGATTTTGAAGGCAGAGACTGAACTTCAGTCATTAAGGAATTCATTCAGTCCAATAAGGTGAGGGACACAGATGTTCTCAGGAGACTTAGCGTGCCCTCCCTCTCCTCTGCACCACAGTAAGCTTGCCTTCCTGACCACCAGCCCTACTGACCAAAAGCATTCCCAGACCACCACCAGATGCCTGGCTGCTGACTTCCAGAAGTACAGCCATACAGAGTCAACTGTTCCTGCAGAGCTCCCTGCGAGTGGCCCTTTCTGGTCCTGCTTCTCTAGCTGGACGTGCTGAGAGTCTCGTATTTGCCATGTAGGCCAGTGCTCCAGACAAACTGGTTATTGGCTTTTTCTGATGCCCTCGCTCACCTTTCCAGGCCTTCATTTCCCCAGCTCCTCACCCAGGTGGCATGAGGTCCAGTTCCTGCAAGAAAAGCTTGCTCCTATAATACTCGTCATGACTTTGTTTCCCAGCAAAGCTCAACTGACATCAGTCCAAGAGAAGGGAAGGGAAGAGAAAGGAAGGGCAGTGGGGGAGGGCAGAGAAGAGAAGACAAGACATCTCCACCCTTAGATCTCATCAAGCTGCCTTGTCCTCCTGCAGGAAGGGATCCCCAATTAGAGCCTCCTATCGCGGGTGCCTTTTGTGCCCTTCTTCCCTGATCTAAGCAAGTCACAGTTGTTGGCCTGTTGACACTCATTTCATCATTGAGGAAAAACAGGATGCCTTTCTGCCATCAGGAAATATGGCGCTGATTTAAATGAGCGTTCAGATCCAGTGAGAGGTGAGAACGGAACTCTGGCTCTGCCCTTTCTCACTTCTGCATATCCCACCCTATTGGGACAGCCCCTGCCATGGTTCTGCTCCATCGCTGCCTAGGCTTGAATACCTGCTCTGCTGCTTCCTGAATGTGGCCCTCAAGTGATCTCACCTCTCCCGTCCTCCTCTGAAAATGGGAGCAATTACCATAGCCCCAAGAAGCATCCAGTGAGATAGTGGGTAGAAAGATCTCAGCACAGTGCTTGACATTTAGTAAGTGCCACTGTTCTCATCGTCCTTGTTACGACAGGTCCAGATTCCTCTACCTGGCTTTGAATCTCTGAATGAAACAAAATATGCAAAAGTGATGCATATTTTGCCCAATATTTTTTCACAGCCTCACGTGCTGGTTACTCTGAGAGTTCTACTGCCCTTCCCTGGTGTTCTTTCTCTTGTTCC
The DNA here is from genome assembly GCF_002007445.2 of Ailuropoda melanoleuca. Taxonomy (NCBI): domain Eukaryota; kingdom Metazoa; phylum Chordata; class Mammalia; order Carnivora; family Ursidae; genus Ailuropoda; species Ailuropoda melanoleuca. Next base: position 25,625,826 of record NC_048227.1, read on the forward strand.
TTAGACAGCCAGTGAAAATAGTGGCTGACTCTATTGTTTGGCTCTCCCAAAAGCCATTCCCAAACCTCGCATCCTCGCCCACTGCAGACAGAATGAAAATAAACCGGATAGCACAGCTGCACTGCCATGCTGTCTGAAGCTCTGAGTGGACCCATGACCCAGTTCTGGTTAGCAAAATGTAATGGTGGAAATTCCTAAAGCATAGTGTCTGGGAAGGCTTTACTCTCCTGATGAAAGGGACAAGTCTTATTGGTGCTTCCCTTCCTCCTTCCTGCCTTGAACGTGGATGTGATGACTGGTGCTATGGCAGCCATATTTCACACATTGGGATGAGAAACATATAGCCAAGAATAGTAGAATAGATGGACAGAAAGGACCCATGTCCTTGAAAACACAACTGAGTTGTTGAACAAACCTGAAGACGCATATGTGTCCTTATATTTGTTCAATTTGTCATTGTGTAGAGGTTTGTGATTGCCACTTTTCATTATTTCCGTTACTCGCATATGAAAGCATTCTTAACTGATACCAGGCTACTATGCCTCTTTTACATATAGGCATGGGGAGGCACAAAAGGTTGGGCAAATTCCAAAAGATTTCACAACTTCTCAGTAGCAGAATCAGAGTTCAGTCCCAGAATTCTCTCCAGTTCCAAGCTCTTANCCACTTTTCATTATTTCCGTTACTCGCATATGAAAGCATTCTTAACTGATACCAGGCTACTATGCCTCTTTTACATATAGGCATGGGGAGGCTCAAAAGGTTGGGCAATTTCTAAAAGATTTCACAACTTCTCAGTAGCAGAATCAGAGTTCAGTCCCAGAATTCTCTCCAGTTCCAAGCTCTTAACTTAACAATACTGCTCTGCTGTGCTCAGTGAATATGTTTCCCTACTCTCTCCTTATATTTTTCCTTGTATCTCCCTTCTCTCCTCCATATATTTAAATTCCATTTTGATATCAAAGTCTGAGTCCTAGACCCGCCATAAGTCTTTCCATGATTAAGCCAGTCCACAGAGAACTCTTGCCACACTGATTCCCATTTTCCCATTTCTGCACTTAAATGTGATACTTTATGNTCAAAAGGTTGGGCAATTTCTAAAAGATTTCACAACTTCTCAGTAGCAGAATCAGAGTTCAGTCCCAGAATTCTCTCCAGTTCCAAGCTCTTAACTTAACAATACTGCTCTGCTGTGCTCAGTGAATATGTCTCCCTACTCTCTCCTTATATTTTTCCTTGTATCTCCCTTCTCTCCTCCATATATTTAAATTCCATTTTGAAATCAAAGTCTGAGTCCTAGACCCGCCATAAGTCTTTCCATGATTAATCCAGTCCACAGAGAACTCTTGCCACACTGATTCCCATTTTCCCATTTCTGCACTTAAATGTGATACTTTATGGCTTTCTAATTCTTCAGGGGCATTGCACTTTTGACCCTCCCCTCCCCCACCCCATTAGATCACATGCTCCTTAAGGTCAGAGAAGCCACCTACTATAGAGTGAAGATGAGGGGATTTGGAGATTGGTTCAAATTCTGGTTTTACCTCTTGCCTGTTGTGTGGCTTTGAGAAAAAATCAGTTCATCTCTCTGGGTCTCATTCTGATTTATGAAATGAAGGTCATAATATTGCCGTAAGGTATTAATGAGGAAACTATTTGTAAAGCAATTAGCAGAGTGCCTGACTCATAACAGAGACTCAAAATGATGCCTACCACTGTTCTTACGGTATGTTTTATTTCTTGTGTGCTGCTTTAGTGTGTCGCAAAGGGACAACAAATAGGATGCGTTCAATAAACAACTGTTAACAGAATGGTCCATTGACTATTTCATTAAGAACTTACTGAGATGTCACTTTATTCCAGACAATGTGCTAAGTATTTGACTTTAAAGATTTTTTTAAAGTCAAATACAATACCCCTGTCTCATACACATGAACAGATAACTATAACACAATGTGACAAATTCAATAATAAAGAAACACACAGGGTTTTATAGAGGAAGAGTGCTTATCAAATCTAGGAAGGCTTCCAAGAAGAAGTCCCAATATTTCTCCAAAAGAGTAGAAGAAATTAAACTACAGGTTCTGTGAATGCCTTCCAGCCCCCAACTTTAATCCTTGCCTGAATTAAGTATAGAAACAGCAGATCCAGGAGTGGCGTTTGCATATCTATGAGTAAGGACTCAGATTCATGTTTATGATAATTGCTCATGCATCTTAGGACTCCTGTCTAGAGGCTGGATTAGTTAGAAACAAGCTCCTTTTCAAGCTCACTTTCATTTCAGCTTTTCCTCCTTTGCAGTAAACACACAAGCCATTCTGTAAGCTCTCTCGCTTCCCCTTCAAACACCGTGCGTATTCTTAGAAGCAGCCTGCCAAGAAACAAAGGTTAATTCTGCAGGGAATGAATTGCCAGAGCCATGTTCTTACTTTAAGTTTTGATTTAGGGAAGCAACGTGGGCCTGTCTTTATTTTGCAAAGTTCGTTCACATCTCCAAAGGCAGATCCATCAATGTCCCTCCACACGGGGGCCAAAGTCACAGGCAAGATTTTGATCCTGCCCCTCTTAAAAGGCAGGAGACTGGCTTTGTCAGTGCTTAAGGGCCCTCTGGTTAGGGGCGCTCTGTTGGAAGGCTTCCATCCTGCCAACCTGGCTGTACCAGGGTGCCGTAGAGTCAACAGGCAACAACAAGGCTGACAGCAGTACTTAGATAAGAGCCCCTGAAGTTGATGCATTTATGAAATATCAGAAGGTCACAGGGGTCATCCTCAGTTAGTTACTAGGCTGCTGAAGTACTGTTGTCCTCTAGCTGTGAGCCTCTGATTGCCCCACCTGGTCTGTAAGGGAACCGAGCCTGGTCTGAAAAGACTTTCCAAGGGCTTTTTTGGGGCTCTCCTATAAGGAAATTGCTACATAGCGTGGAGTATTTGGTAGGTCCTCGGGTACTTCGTTCATTCACCAAATATTAATGAATACCTAACATGTGCCAGGGGCAATCCAAATCCAAATATGGATAAGCAGGGCTGCCACCTATGTTTCTCAAGTTCTGTGTTGCACACAGAAGGAAACTGAGGGGTGAAATCCACTCCCCAAGCTGTGAACTCATGCATCTGTGTCTGCCAAGAAGGTGGGACAAGTTCTAACTCATCTGCTTAGAGACAGCAATTTCCTCTAATCTGCACAACCATGCAGTCTACTTGGTGTACAGGTCAATCACAGTGCTTGCTTTTATTCTAGAAGAGGACGAGGAGGGGGCCAGAAGATGTGCATTGTGAGCAATTTGAGAACTGAGCGCGTGCATTTTTTCATACTTAGGTAGTCTAGATAGGAGCTGCCTATCGTGACCCCTTAAAAGGCCCTGAAAAGAATTTTTGTTCATAAATGCATTACTGAATAATGTAAAATTTACTGAAAATTCCATGGAGTAAACTAGCAACCTAATAATATGTGAGATGACTTGAGATTATCTTTTTAGCCAAGGGCTAAAAAGAAAATGAACGGTGTGGCTTTAATGCAGTGATGGGGGAAGGGTATTATCTTAAATAAGTGATCAATAAGGTTTTCCTCAATGATGAGCATTTGAGCTTTGACTGAAGGTACAGAAGACCCAGCCATTAAAAAACGGGATCCAAGGTATTCAAAGAGTCCAACAGTCTAACTAAAGGAAGTTGTACGTGGATTTCCCAGGACACTTACTGGAGGGAAGGAGAGCTTCCCAGGGATAGCAACTGCATTTCCTTCTGGGTCCTGACATTGTTCTTATGCTCAGAATCGATCGATTCCTTGCTATTCTTGGTGGGCAGAAAGTCTTTGCAAAACTTGACCTTTCCCAAGTGTTATCAATAGAGCTAATAGAGATGCTGTCAGAAATGTCCACTAATCATCACACATCAGGGGGCTTTCTGAGTTCAGTGCTCTTGGTTCACAATTTGTGCTGCCCTTGGAATGTGTCAATGTTTGTTGAAGAGTCTTTCTTTACAGAAGTTCAATTACGGTATCGTATTGATTCATTTTATGTCTTATATTTTTACATGTTTATATATCTGTTTTTACAAACAGACTAAGAGTCCCTAGAAGGAAGGGCTCTGATTTTTCCATTTTGTGCTCCCAACACTAAAACAGTATAGAATTCAAAACAGATATTTAGTCAATACTTTTGTGTTCTGATGATCATAAGATGACCCCATACCCAAGCGGTTTGTTGTTTTGACACTTTAATTAACTTTTAAGATTGATAGATAACTAGAAAATCCGAAGTCACTCTATTGGACTGATGACATTCACCTATGCATTATAAATGACTTGAAAATGGTGTCTATGCATTTTTCCATACTCAGGTAATCTAAATATGAGCTGCCTTGCTGTGTCTTTTAAAGGATCCTGAAAATAATTTATTCTCATAAATGCATTAGTGAATGATGTAAAATTTACTAAAGATTCCACGGGATAAATAAGATACTTACACTTGCACACCAAGTTCAACAATCCAAAATCCCCCTTTGAGCTGTCTTTTAACCAAAGTTCACTCTCTCTTATTGTCTGAAAACTGTGCCTCTCTCTCCATGATTTTCTAAAAAGCTCCAACTTCATTGACATCTCCTCTTCCTTACTTCTTGGAACATCTACTGTGGGCCAAACCGTTTGTCAAAGCTTTTCTTCTAAACAATTGCTGTACTTTCTTCAAATGGAGTTTTCATAACAGCTTCCAAGAAAATATAAGACTCTGTATACTGTTTACCCTATAGCCTTTGCAGTATTTTGAACACAATAAATGCTCAATTAACAGCTAACTGAATCCTCAGGAGCACAGTGCAATCTATGACATGCTGTGCTATGAACAAAACAAAAGCTTCTGGTCTTTCTCAGACTACTCGAGATCTATCCCATTTTTCTGTTGGAAGGGGAGTCACTGCTGAGGCCTGTCATCACCAAATGGAAAAAAAAGACTTTCCTCAGACCTGTTAAACAGTTAATAGCTTCTAAGTTTGTGCATATACATGCGGATGGGTATAAAACCCTTCTTATCTACTTCCTTTATGGGTGAGAAGCTGGTCTAGTGCCAAAAAGCCAGCGGCACTGGGACCCCAGGTAGTAACTGCTCTGCCAATTCCTCCTTCCTTACAGTGGCTTTTTAAAAAACTCTGCCTTGCCAGCAACCTCTTTGACCTTGGCTGTAGCAACTTCTTACTAGACACATCACCAGAGGCAAAAGAAACAAAAGCAAAAATGAACTATTGAGACCTCATCAAGATAAAAGTCTTCTCACAGTAAAGCAGATAATCAACAAAACTAAAAGGCAACCTTCAGAGTGGGAGAAGATATTTGCAAATGACATATCTGATAAAGGGTTAGCAACCCAAATCTACAAAGAACTTACCAACTCAACACCCAAAAACAAATAATCCAGTTAAGAAATGGGGAAAAGACATGAATAGACATTTTTCCAAAGAAGACATCCAGGTGGCTAACAGACACATGAAAAGATGTTCAACATCACTCATCATCAAATACAAATCAAAACCACGAAGAGATACCACGTCACACCTGGCAGAATGGCTAAAATTAACAACACAAGAAACAACAGGTATTGGCAAGGATTCGGAGAAAGGGGAACCCTCATACACTGTTGGTGGGAATGCAGGCTAGCACAGCTACTCTGGCAAACAGTATGGAGGTTCCTCAAAAAGTCAAAAAGAGAACTACCCTATGATCCAGCAACTGCCCTACTAGGTACTTACCCAAAGGATACAAAAATGCAGATTTGAAGGGGTACATGCACCCTGATATTTACAGCATCATTATCAATAATAGCCAAACTATGGAAAAAGCCCAAATAGCCACTGACTGATGAATGGATAAAGATGTGGTATGTATACACAATGGAATATTACTCAGCCATCAAAAAGAATGAAATCGTGCCATTTGCAACAGCATGAATGGAGCTAGAGACTACTATGCTAACTGAAATAAGGTCAGTCCAAGAAAGACAAATGCCATATGATTTCACTCATATGTGGAATTTAAGAAACAAAACAGATGAAAATATGGGAAGGGGAAAAAAAGAGAGGGCAGAAATAAACCGTAAGAGACTCTTAAAGATAGAGAACAAACTGAGGGTTGATGGAGGGAGGCTGGTGGGGTGGGCTGAGTGGGTGATGGGTATTAAGGAGGGCACTTGTTATCATGAGCACTGGGTATTGTTGGGTTTTGGTTTTTTTGGGTTTTTTTAAGATTTATTTATTTGAGAGTGAGAGAGAGCAGGGGGGAGGGAGAGAGAATCTCAAGCAGGCTGGGCACCTAGCATAGAGCTCAACACAGGTCTCGATCTCATGATCCTGAGATCATGACCTGAGCTGAAACCAAGAGTTGGACACTTTTTTTAAAAAAAGATTTTATTTATTTATTTGACAGAGATAGAGACAGCCAGTGAGAGGGAACACAAGCAGGGGGAGTGGGAGAGGAAGAAGCAGGCTCATAGCAGAGGAGCCTGATGTGGGGCTCGATCCCAGAACGCCGGGATCACGCCCTGAGCCGAAGGCAGACACTTAACCGCTGTGCCACCCAAGCGCCCCAAGAGTTGGACACTTAACCGACTGAGCCACCCCAGGACTGTGAGCACTGGGTGTTCTTTGTAAGTGATGAATCACTGAATTCTACTCCTGAAACCAATATTGCACTGTATGTTAACTAGCTAGAATTAAATAAAATTTTGAAGAAAAAAATAAAGAAATGCGTGTTCAAAAAGATAACAATAAATAAAATTAAAAAAATAAAAATTTAACTTGCCAAAAGTCCATAGTACCTACCTGGTGACCCTGCTCCCGGGACTCAGCTAACTAGACCAAAGCAGGCACATGACCTTAATTGAGCCAATCACCCTCTCTCTCCCTGGGTATCTGGCATTGGGGCATGGAGAAGGAATTAATGGCTGAACTAGAAGACCTGTAGATAAACAGACCTATAAATAAGCAGATGAGCCGAGGAGAAGCTGGACGGAGGAGAGAAGAGATGATGTGGTCAGAGAGACCAAGTGGGAATTCCTGGTGATTCTATAGTTTCCATGATACCTCTGGCATTTGTTTTGATAAGATTCTCTCTGCATCTTCATCACAGCTTCCCTTTTCCTTTGTCCTCCCTCATGTGTGTCTCTGGCCTGTAAACCAAATTATCCCCAACCAACCACCTCCTTCACCTCATGGAGACAACCCTCCCTTCCCTCTGGGCTCCCCATGCACCTTGCATGCAGGCTCCTCTTAACGCACTGAATGTGATTTGTCATGTACACATTTCCTCCTTACCAGGCTGCGAGCAGACTGAAGTCAAGGTCTATGAGTTCATCCCTTAGCCCTACCACCTAACTCCACCCTAGGGACATAATAAATGCCCAATAAATGTTTGTTGAATCGAATTAAGAACAATGTCATCTGCGGAATAAAATCACGTACATCTCTGTTTGTTCCTAAGCCCTTACTGTTTCCACAGGAGACAAGGATTCCACAATCAGCTCAGACATGCCTTTACAATATGCACCAATTGCAAGCCATGTGGGGGACTCTTCTCTAAAAATAAGCTCATTCCTCAGGCACCTGGGTGGCTCAGTTTGTTAAGCATCTGCCTTCAGCTCAGGTCATGATCTCGGGGTCCTGGGATGGAGCTCCACATCCATCAGGCTTCCTGCTCAATGGGGAGCCTGCTTCTCCCTCTGCCCCTCCCTCTGCTTGTGCTCTCTCTCTCTCTCTCTCTCTCAAATAAATAAAATCTTTAAAAAAAAATAAGCCCATTACCTTAATTACATGAAATCAGAGTACCCTCTCAGTAGGAGCTTTTGAATGCAAACTTGTGTGCAGTCGTGTGTGCACAATACTGAAGGTTGCTACTGCAGCCATGTTTCATTACCAAATCTGCCCTCGACCCACGTCTTCAGACCAACAGAATCACACAATTAGATGTGTGGGTCAGTTCTTTCCTTTTGTTTCCTTCTGATTACAAGGGTAATACAATTGGAGATGGCGCAACAACGGCATCATCGGTTATTTTGGTACCACCTCCCCAGTCTGCCTCTGCCCCAGCCTTCAGCACCCCTTTATCCAAGGCTGGGAATAACTTGTACAAGACACCCAGTGAAACCCACCAAAGTTGCCTTTTCTGCCATTATGGACATTGTTGTGTAGCAAATGCAAGAAATTATTGTTTTCCTGCAGTCTCTGTAGTTCACCAAAATGCTGCTGAATGGGATTTAATGAGAAGAAAACTAAAATGAAATTTCAAAACTCAGGAAACAAAATAGATAGGGTTGGTAAATAACAAAATCCATGTTTTAAAACGATCCCTCCTACGCTGTTGGTGGGAATGCAAGTTGGTACAGCCACTTTGGAAAACAGTGTGGAGTTCCCTTAAAAAGTTAAAAATTGGGCTACCCTATGAGCCAGCAATTGCACTACTGGGTATTTACCCCAAAGATACAGACGTAGTGAAGAGAAGGGCCATATGCACCCCAATGTTCATAGCAGCATTGTCCACAATAGCTAAATCGTGGAAGGAGCCGAGATGCCCTTCAACAGATGACTGGATTAAGAAGCTGTGGTCCATATATACAATGGAATATTACTCAGCTATCAGAAAGAACGAATTCTCAACATTTGCTGCAACATGGACGGCACTGGAGGAGATAATGCTAAGTGAAATAAGTCAAGCAGAGAAAGACAATTATCATATGATTTCTCTCATCTATGGAACATAAGAACTAGGAGGATCGGTAGGGGAAGAAAGGGATAAAGAAAAGGGGGGTAATCAGAAGGGGGAATGAAACATGAGAGACTATGGACTNTGAAAGACTATGGACTCTGAAAAACAAACTGAGGGCTTCGGAGGGGAGGGTAGGCTGGTGATGGGTATTAAGGAGGGCATGTATTGCATGCAGCACTGGGTGTTATATGCAAGTAATGAATCATGGAACTTTACATCAAAAACTAGGGATGTACTATATGGTGACTAACATAATATAATAAAAAANGGAATTCGATACCTTCCTTACTACGCCATTTGTTCTACGTGTACCTTTTCTTAGAATGGTGGTTTCCCATTTCTCATATGCACACTAAAATACCCAATGGAGATTTAAAATCGTTTGCCCACACAAATCAGTTAAATTAGAAACTTTGGGTGTGAGACGCAGGACTTGGCCTTTTCAAATGCTCCTCAGATAATTCTAATACATAGCCCAGACAGAGAGTCACTGTCCTCAAAAACATTCGGGAATGCAAATCATCTGTTCCCATTAAACAGTAAATCTCTTAACCTCCCTCTCAGATCTCAAACAACCTAATCCAGACAAGAAAGACCTAGGCAGGATAATGAGAACCGGATTTGGGGAAAGGGCTGTAAAGTACAGATGGGTAAGTGTCTCCTTAAAAGCTATTTGGGTCCTATCTATACAAGTCAGGTACCTCAGCAAGCACACCCTCCATTGCAAATGCACAAAGCACGCTTTCTGTCAGCCGACGTAAATGTGGTTGGGGGTCAGAATAAAATCCGCAGGCAGAGTGGCTGTCAGTTTTGGATATCCCGGGGGGTGGGGGTGGGGTGGGGGAGGGAGTGGCTCACTGGTCACCATTAGGAATTGGTCACCACACATTCTGGTTGTCTTAGACTCTTCGCCCTCCTTATGACAAAGTACAAGCTAGAACAACATGAAATAATGCCAACAACCCTTCCAACAGAATTAATAAGACTTTTTAGAGGCATGCATAGGACTTCATGTGCTCCCAACACAAAACATTTAACCATTATTCAGTTGGTCAACAGTTAGCACTGTAGAGATAAAGATGAACGTGTATAATCCAATAGGTCTAAAGGATACATATCCCTGGAAAGAAATTTTCAGGTTGGGAGGTACTTTGGAGCTCAAACATTCCAACTGCTATATTTTAGGCAGGCGGATTCGGAGGCTCAAACAGGACTAGTTGCTAAGGCTCTGAATTCTAAGACCACCATGCTACCTTCTCCTCAAAGTCTTTTTTCTTGAGCCCATCAAGGGTTGACCACTATGGTGGATTAATAATATTTCAGAAAGAACACAGAGGCAGGAGGATAAGGGATTTCCAGAGTTATGTTGGGCAGAGCTAAAATGTGAACACTAGTCTCTCCCACCAAGTCTAGTATGAACAAACAGGTATCGGCTCCAGATAAACTACACACATTCTAGTCTGAACTGCCAGCTCAGAAAAGTATTATTTGAATCATCTTAGGAAAAAAGTTCACCTCTTGGAGTCTCAGTGTTGTTCGTCATAAGTGAAATACATATAACAAAAAAAAATCTATCCTGCAGGACACTCAAAAAGATAAAGCGAGATCACCAGGGGTCAGTAGACTTTCTCTCTAAAGGGCCAGGTACTGAATATTTGAGTCTTCGTGGGCCCCATGAGGTCTCTGTTGCAAGTTTTCTCACTCTTTTTTTTATAACCCTTTAAAAAATGTAAAATATAATAAAATAAAACATTCTTAGCTCATGGACCATACAGAAGCAGGCCACCAGCTATAATCGCCACAGCTGATCAAGACCATATGGTCCAAGAATGTAGAAACCAGGCATGGCTTAGTGCTGTATATTCAGCAACTGAGGGTAGCACTGGATGTTTGAGGACTTTCTTGCAAATCTCTGTTAATGAATAAAATACGTAAAGGGCTTGGTCCAAGGTCTAACATGTAAAACTTACTGTGTTTATTTCATGTTGTTACTATGAGACAATATGAGAGATAGAAATACACCATCCATACAGGGAAACGGAAAGAGGTGAATTAGCTAGTAAAGGGATTCAGTGAAAAAATAGGCAACTGTGATGTGGAATGGCTAGGCACAGTATCATTGAGGAGGTGGCATTCGCCTGAGCTCGGAAGAATGGGGAAATTTTGGAGAAACAGAGACATTCAGAAGGTAATGATAAATGTGTTCAGAGGGAGGTATGAAGGAACTTGCGCGCCCGCCACTACGCCATGTTTTATCTACATTATCAGAACAAGATTATGGTTTGACAAAGAGCACCTCATTCTATGATTCCTTGGGAAGTGAAATTCAATGGTTATTAGGATAACCAATGGATATGGGCAAATTCCAAAAGGGAGAACAGACCCCTTATCGTTTTGAGTTTCAATAATAGTAGACTACCTCTGATGAACAGAGATGGCCCTGAATGACCCGTGAACATGAAAAGATGTGAAAGTCCCTTCTGATTCACCATGAAATAAAAGGGAAACTTGATCCATTATTTTAGTTCAATGCCACCATCTCAATAGTCACAGCAGCCAGTTCTGCACACAGATGTGGCTAAGCCTGGAAACTTCAGGTGCCCCAGCCCACCGAGTGCTATAGTTGCATTCTGGATTACTGACTGTGCATGTGCATGTCAACTGCAGACCTATAATTGCAAAGCCAGTCCTTGGATAGCATGAAACAACTGTGGTTGAGTGTCACATGAGGGCAAAGCACTCTCCTTCTTCCCCCTCCTCCACTACATACACAGTCCAACACACACTCAGAGGAGTTACTGCCAGGCCAGCATTGGGGTTTAGAATTACACTGATCGGATCACTAACAGAAATGTTACCCAACTTATACCTCCCAGCTCGTGAATGGTTACATACTGGCAATGGAAAAATTATCACATTGAATTCTCCCATCCTCTTTAACAGATGAGGAAGTAGTTTCAAAGGTAAAAAAAAAAATTGGCTCAAGTTCACCCAGCTCAACAGTGGAGTTAGGTCTCTCTGTCTTTTCAATAAACCACATGGTTCACCTTAAAGGATGAATTATAAATGACTAGCATCAGCTCCCTTGCCAAGAATGGATTTTGAATGGCAGAAGGCTTTGAGTCTCTGAGCAAGGATCTGACAATCAGACAGGGGAGGCAGAGAGAGTGGAGATAAGCTTCAGAGTTGTTTTCCTTGGGTACAGAAACCCCAGACTTCATCAATCAAGTACACAGGATCTCAGAGCCTTACTTGAGCATGGCTGGAGTTTGGATGACGATGACGCCCAGAGGGTCGTTAGACCATTGTTGCAGTCAAAATGTACACAGCAATCAGGCCCA
>NC_048227.1:25638011-25641068 GCF_002007445.2 Ailuropoda melanoleuca
TTTTTTCCTTTTTGACTGTCTAGGTACCTAACGTGAATTCTTCCCTGAAATCTCCACCACAACTCCAAACAAATTCAACATGATGAAATGCATCAGTAAGCTCTCAGTCTGTTACCTAGGAGGTAAAGACCGGTAATGACACCTGGGTCATCTTCTCCAATATGGACGGGTTCCTCCGCAGATCTACTACGTAAGGGTCGTCCCACATCACCTACATCCCTCCTCCCCTTCATCACCTTCCAATCCTCCTGGGACTGTCTTTCACCTCTTGGATCTGCTGAAACCCATTTCCATGTTTCCATATTTTCCTTTCCAAAAGCTTTCTCAGGTAAATTTTTAAAAATTTATTTTGAGATATAGCTGACATAAAATGTTGTATTAGTTTCAGGTGTACAACATAATGATTTGACAATTCTATAGTCTAAAAATAGTTCTCATTATATCTTCACTCTGAGTAATAGTCTGAGTGGGCATCAAATTTTAGGTTATAGTTTTGAGAGCAGGGATCTATTGTCTTCTAGCTTCTAGTATTTCTGCTGAGAAGTCCAGTGTCAATTCCTTATTCTTAATCCTTTTCATATGACCTGTTATTATTCCCTTGAAGTTTTTAGGATTATCTCTGCATCCTCAGCATTCTGTGACTTCAAAATGATGTGCTTTATAATGAGTTTGAGAATTTATTTTACTGGGTACTCAGTAAATCTCTACAGCTTGGAGCTTCATACCTTTTACTTCTGGGAAATTTTACAGCATTCATTCTTTGATAAGCCTCTCTCTGACATTTTCTGTTTCCTCTCTCTCTGCAATTTCTGGTAGTTATATATACAACTTCTGAACTATTCCTCTACTTTCCCGAAATCTTCCCTAATTTAGGTCTCTTTGACCTTCTACCTTCTTGGAAATTTCCTGAACTTTCTCTTTCAACTATGCTTTTGAAAGTTTGTCTTATCTTTCATATTTNCTGAACTTTCTCTTTCAACTATGCTTTTGAAAGTTTGTCTTATCTTTCATATTTTTAATACCTCAGAGTTGTTTCTTGTGCTTTTACAGCTCACCCTTTATAGCGTCCTTCTCTTTTTTTTTTTTAAGATTTTAATTATTTATTTGACAGAGATAGAAACAGCCAGCGAGAGAGGGAACACAAGCAGGGGGAGTGGGAGAGGAAGAAGCAGGCTCACAGCAGAGGAGCCTGATGTGGGGCTCGATCCCATAACGCCGGGATCACGCCCTGAGCCGAAGGCAGACGCTTAACCGCTGTGCCACCCAGGCGCCCCTATAGCGTCCTTCTCTTATTGCGGCAGTGAAATATTTTCTCTAAATTCTGTGAGAATCATAATTATCATGTATTTGAAGTTTTCTTCTGCTTCCTGCCTCGTCTCTGTTTTTCTCAACTTCCATTTTACTGTCTGTATGCTTTAGCTTTTTTTTCCATGAAGACTTTCCTCAAATGGCTATTACCCCTTGCAATGCACTCATATTTGAATGAAGTAAACACACACACACACACACACACACACACACACACACACTCACACTCACATGCTAACTAAAGGATCTGTGGACAGAGTTCATCAGTTGAAATTCATGAAAGAATTTCACTCCCATGGACCACGCTATTTTTCTGGGATAATCCCAAATGTTAGTATCTGTAGTTATTTGCAGGGGACGGGGGGTGTTCTTTCTGTTACTTTCAAGAAGATTCTTCTTATTTTGTGTCTGGGGGAATAATCCTGGTTGCCAACATTCCAGGAGCACGCCCACCACTCTCTGTGCTTAATATTTCTGAATAAAGAGCTGTCTTGATTCAGTTTTTCTGAACCTTCCCCTCCCATTCCCTGCCTAGCTTCCCAGGATGGAGCTGGGAGTCTGGGGGGCCTATTAACCAACTCTCCTGATATCAGTCCATCCTTTGCTCATGCTTTCTGAGGTAGGCGATACCTCCAATTGCTGAAATTTTCTGAGGTTTTGTGACCCAAATCGCCTTGAACAAGTCCTTACATTTTGGTTTTCTTTACCCTCCTACTTCAGGTACCATCCACTGATCTGCATTCCATTGCTCAAAACTTGGTTGACAGACCTTACCCATTGTCTTCTCGCTTATTTTAATTTCTCACTCTATTTATACCATTTTATTCCTTCAGTGCCATTTATGTGGGAGCTCCCAGGGAGGAATGGAGATAAACGGACGAGTTCAATCTGCAGTGTTTAACTGGGAGGTCTGCTGGGAGTTTCCTTCCAAGAAAGATTCTGTACATGGGTGGCACAAGGTAAAATACAGAGAATGTGTTTCTCTGATAAGCCTCTAGGTTTCTAATTCACAGTGGCTTCATTTTCTAGGGTAGCAGAAATTATCTAGAATCACTCTCCCCTCTCTGAAGATCTAGATGAAATTACCTTGAACTCCGACCTCACATACTGTTCTTTCTGAGATTCCCAACACTCCCAAAGTTTATATTTTTCCTAAGCACACTTTTCTCTGCTCACATGAACTGGGGTTGTTTTTGTTTACCTGCTTGTTTATCTGCTCTAACGTCACCTCAAATCTGGGGCACAGATTTGTATTCTATTGTATTTCAGCCCATGCACTCCCTTCCCCCTACACACAAAGGAAATAACCCTTCTGAAAAGTTTCTCTGCATATAATAGACTTCTTACTTCTCTAGAATGACATCTGGAGTCAAATGGTACGACTTTAATTTCCCTTGCCCTGCTATTCCATGATCTATGTAGAAGTTTATTTCTAAAATGAACACAAAAATTCAAACTGCATGTGTCTTTATGTATCCTTAAGAAAGAGAAGAGGAAATCATAGTTTTCCATTGAGAAGGTAGATGGTCTACAGCCGAGAATCCTCATAATTAATACTTAACAAGACATCCTATATCTGCTTTTGGTTTCCATACTCCAAGAAAGAATTAAGCTATTTAGAACAAGGCCAAGAGGTGACAAAGGACATCTGTAAACCTTATTTCATTTAATATTCTCAACAACCTTGTGAGATATCATTTCTTCCTATTTTACAGATGACGCAATGGAGTCTAAATGACTTTTCTAGCC
>NC_048227.1:25641813-25675984 GCF_002007445.2 Ailuropoda melanoleuca
GAGCCTGATGTGGGGCTCGATCCCATAACGCCGGGATCACGCCCTGAGCCGAAGGCAGACGCTTAACCGCTGTGCCACCCAGGCGCCCCTATAGCGTCCTTCTCTTATTGCGGCAGTGAAATATTTTCTCTAAATTCTGTGAGAATCATAATTATCATGTATTTGAAGTTTTCTTCTGCTTCCTGCCTCGTCTCTGTTTTTCTCAACTTCCATTTTACTGTCTGTATGCTTTAGCTTTTTTTTCCATGAAGACTTTCCTCAAATGGCTATTACCCCTTGCAATGCACTCATATTTGAATGAAGTAAACACACACACACACACACACACACACACACACACACACTCACACTCACATGCTAACTAAAGGATCTGTGGACAGAGTTCATCAGTTGAAATTCATGAAAGAATTTCACTCCCATGGACCACGCTATTTTTCTGGGATAATCCCAAATGTTAGTATCTGTAGTTATTTGCAGGGGACGGGGGGTGTTCTTTCTGTTACTTTCAAGAAGATTCTTCTTATTTTGTGTCTGGGGGAATAATCCTGGTTGCCAACATTCCAGGAGCACGCCCACCACTCTCTGTGCTTAATATTTCTGAATAAAGAGCTGTCTTGATTCAGTTTTTCTGAACCTTCCCCTCCCATTCCCTGCCTAGCTTCCCAGGATGGAGCTGGGAGTCTGAGGGGCCTATTAACCAACTCTCCTGATATCAGTCCATCCTTTGCTCATGCCTTCTGAGGTAGGCGATACCTCCAATTGCTGAAATTTTCTGAGGTTTTGTGACCCAAATCGCCTTGATCTTTATTTATGTGCCCCACCCTTGACAAGTCCTTACATTTTGGTTTTCTTTACCATGCTACTTCAGGTACCATCCACTGATCTGCATTCCATTGCTCAAAACTTGGTTGACAGACCTTACCCATTGTCTTCTCGCTTATTTTAATTTCTCACTCTATTTATACCATTTTATTCCTTCAGTGCCATTTATGTGGGAGCTCCCAGGGAGGAATGGAGATAAACGGATGAGTTCAATCTGCAGTGTTTAACTGGGAGGTCTGCTGGGAGTTTCCTTCCAAGAAAGATTCTGTACATGGGTGGCACAAGGTAAAATACAGAGAATGTGTTTCTCTGATAAGCCTCTAGGTTTCTAATTCACAGTGGCTTCATTTTCTAGGGTAGCAGAAATTATCTAGAATCACTCTCCCCTCTCTGAAGATCTAGATGAAATTACCTTGAACTCCGACCTCACATACTGTTCTTTCTGAGATTCCCAACACTCCCAAAGTTTATATTTTTCCTAAGCACACTTTTCTCTGCTCACATGAACTGGGGTTGTTTTTGTTTACCTGCTTGTTTATCTGCTCTAACGTCACCTCAAATCTGGGGCACAGATTTGTATTCTATTGTATTTCAGCCCATGCACTCCCTTCCCCCTACACACAAAGGAAATAACCCTTCTGAAAAGTTTCTCTGCATATAATAGACTTCTTACTTCTCTAGAATGACATCTGGAGTCAAATGGTACGACTTTAATTTCCCTTGCCCTGCTATTCCATGATCTATGTAGAAGTTTATTTCTAAAATGAACACAAAAATTCAAACTGCATGTGTCTTTATGTATCCTTAAGAAAGAGAAGAGGAAATCATAGTTTTCCATTGAGAAGGTAGATGGTCTACAGCCGAGAATCCTCATAATTAATACTTAACAAGACATCCTATATCTGCTTTTGGTTTCCATACTCCAAGAAAGAATTAAGCTATTTAGAACAAGGCCAAGAGGTGACAAAGGACATCTGTAAACCTTATTTCATTTAATATTCTCAACAACCTTGTGAGATATCATTTCTTCCTATTTTACAGACGACGCAATGGAGTCTAAATGACTTTTCTAGCCGCATAGCTAGAGAATGGCAAAGTCAAGAATTTTAATAACTTCCCCTGACCACCACTGTGCTTATTATACAGAGAAAGTAGATAGATGCAGAGATTATGGAGATGTGTATACATATATACAGACTTGTGTGAGTGTGTGTAACTTTTCACTCTCATGATTACAATCGGTTATTATTATTCCTCTTTCTCCTATTCAGAAATGAAGACTCAGAGAAGTTAAGCAACATGCGGGAAGTAACATATATAAAGAGTGGGTGTATGAAACACTGAAAGGCTCCTGGAGGGTAATTTAGCAGTACACAGATGTCTTATGATTGGCTCCTTGACCTGCAGGTAAATACCCCTAGGCATGTATCCTTGGGAGCCGTAATAGACATGTGCACAGGCTTTTTTTCTATAAAAAATGCTCAGCATAGTATTCTTTATCATAGAACACGTAGAAAAACTAAAAGAGAAAATGAGACAGGGAGAGAGAGAGAGAGACCTTAAATATCCACCAATAGGGGACTTAGGTAAACAAATTATGGTATGTTTACATAACGGAAAATTATTACATGACTACTGAAAATAACACAATTGAAATGCTTTTCAAGGCATGGAAACACATCCAATGTGAAGAAAAACAAAGCCCTAAATAAAACTCTATGCAGTTTCCACTGTTTTTGTGTTTTTTTTTTATTAATTCAAAAGAGAGAGAGTGTGCGAGCACAAGCAGGGGGAAGGGCAGAGGGAGAGGGAGAGAGAATCTCGAGCAGACTCCCCACTCGGCAAGGAGCCAGATATGGGGCTTGATCTCATGACCCTGAGATCATGACCTGAGGGGAAACCAAGAATCAGACACTCAACCAACTGTGCCACCCAGGTGCCCCTCCACTGTTTTCTGTATAATACCAACAATTATAACTAACACCAATATAATAGACATGCCAATAACTTTTCATAGACATATCAAAGTAAGTAATGAC
The DNA here is from genome assembly GCF_002007445.2 of Ailuropoda melanoleuca. Taxonomy (NCBI): domain Eukaryota; kingdom Metazoa; phylum Chordata; class Mammalia; order Carnivora; family Ursidae; genus Ailuropoda; species Ailuropoda melanoleuca. Next base: position 25,644,675 of record NC_048227.1, read on the forward strand.
TATCTCTCATTAGTATGATTATTTCTTCTTCATACTTTTTAATATTTACTCGGTGTTTTTATGAACATATAGTATAAATACCAACCCATTATTATAAGCATAGATAGAATTTTTAAAGTAGGTTAGTAACTTCGGGATTTCTGAGATGATTAAAAAAAACAGTTCTGCATTCTGAGATTATCATGCCCACAAACCACACATCCCCATGGAACAGGAGCTCGAGCCAAATTCCTGAGCTAAAGGAGCCCCTGGTCTCATGCATGTTTTCAGTGCTTCATCTTAGGTCAATTCTGGACATCTCCTGGCCAGTTCCCAATTTTGTTTCTGCCATATGTGTTAGGCAAGGTTTTCCAGAGGGTTCTCTGTAGGGGGTGGACCAAGTGAACCTTCAGTTTTATTGCATCCCGGAAGTTATATGCTCTTCAGGGATTCAGAACACATTGCTTCTTTATGCTCTATAAGCTTGGGAAACAGGGGTCTCTCTGCATTCTAAACTGACCCTTCTGCAATTAGAAATGAGATTTCCAGCAGGGGTTCTATCTCGGTGTGAAGAGCAGACAATAGCCTTTGGCTCTCTCTAACAAGATCAGCGAACCAGGCTCTTCAAATTGGCTAAATTTATATTGCACACTAGGCCCTGTGAATAAATAACAAGGAAATTCTTTTGTTAGTTTGAAAATAATCTATACAAATTCTATCTTAATAATAGTCTCTCAACAGGCCACGTCAGCACCGGCAGGCAGGAGCCAGGTCAGAGATGGGAACAAGAACTCGGAGTTTGGAGTGACTGTAATGAAATGCTACACCTGCGGCCTCTCAAAGTAGAATTGATTGGATAAAAATTTAGTACACAAGAGTCACCCTGTGCTTGTTTCCCAGCCTTTCAGTGTCTGGAGATTAAAGACCTATTTCCCTGGAACCTGGAAGATGCTTTGAATTTTTAGCGAGATAAGCAGTGGCCTGGCACATGAGAGGTGCTCTGCATTTAAAAATCAAACAAACTGGGAAGGGGGGGGGCAACACCATTGGTCACTCTGTCAGTTAATATTCATTTGGTGTCACACAAACCTCTTTCCACACTGCCTGAAGCACAAAGGGAATTTATTCACTTACATAAATGAACATTTCAGGAGCTGACCAGCTTCAGGCATGGCTTGATCAAGGGTTAAAACCTAAGTTCTCTTTCTTTATATTGCAACTTGACTTACCTCACGGTGGCTTCATTTTTTTCTTTTTCTTTTTTTTTTTTTTAAAGATTTTATTTATTTATTTGACAGAGATAGAGACAGCCAGTGAGAGAGGGAACACAAGCAGGGGGAGTGGGAGAGGAAGAAGCAGGCTCATAGCAGAGGAGCCTGATGTGGTGCTCGATCCCATAACGCCGGGATCACGCCCTGAGCTGAAGGCAGACGCTTAACTGCTGTGCCACCCAGGCGCCCCTATTTTTTTTCTTTTTCTTTTCTTTTTTTTTTTTTTGACAAGTTCTTCCATTATGATTAAAGACAACTGCAATGTTTTCAGAATAACATCCTTTTGGCTTCAGATTCCTTGTGGAAAGAGTGACAATCTCTTTCCCTGGAGACCCAACAAAAAGCTCATTATGCTTCACTGGCTCTGTCTATCTCACATAACTAACCACTGAACTAACCACAGTAGCAAATGAATAGATCCAAGGATGAACCAGCTTCTACTGGGTTCTCTTGTCTTCCCTTGCAGTTAGGGAAAGTGGGAGGGAGATCTCATCACCACCCAAAAACGTGGATTGAAATGGGGAAGGACTAACAGATCCACAGCTAAATCAGAGTATGCTTGAAAAGAGGAGCATGCCTGGATCTGGTGACAAAGACCTCAAATCCACCACAGACATTAAAGAAAAAATGCTAATTGTGCCTTTTATTTTTTTTTATTTTTTTTAAATTTCTTATTTTTTTTTAAGATTTTTTTATTTATTTATTCTACAGAGATAGAGACAGCCAGCGAGAGAGGGAACACAAGCAGGGGGAGTGGGANTAAATTTCTTATTTTTTTTTTAAGATTTTTTTTTTTTATTTATTTGACAGAGATAGAGACAGCCAGCGAGAGAGGGAACACAAGCAGGGGGAGTGGGAGAGGAAGAAGCAGGCTCACAGCAGAAGAGCCTGATGTGGGGCTCGATCCCATAACGCTGGGATCACGCCCTGAGCCGAAGGCAAACGCTTAACCGCTGTGCCACCCAGGCGCCCCTAATTGTGCCTTTTAAAGAAGCCGCTTAAAGCTCCTTCTCTGCCAAGTGTCACGATCCACCTTCTTTTTCTCACAGCACAATCCACAGGGTGGGAGTCATCTCCCACCTCACTGCAACCCCTGCTCTTCGTGGGTGGATCTATGCATGCCCCTCCCTTCACTCCTCACCCTCCCTCAATTCTTCGGCCTGTCCTGATGAAGGTAGGGAATTTCCTCTACATCGCAGGATTAGCCATCGCTTATCGCTGACTTAGTATATACCAGGTATGGTGCAACATCGTTTAAGCAAAAATCTCATTTAATCTTCACAGAAACTCTAGGAGGTCACATCTGCTGCTTATGAGAAAAATGAGGCTCAGGAAGATGATGAGACTCGGGCAAGATCGCACAGCTATGGAATGGGAGAAAAGGGATCTAATTGTAGCATGATTTCTGAGCCGGTGCTCTTCACTATACAATTCCGTTATCTCCTTTCTCCACCANCTACATCGCAGGATTAGCCATCGCTTATCGCTGACTTAGTATATACCAGGTATGGTGCAACATCGTTTAAGCAAAAATCTCATTTAATCTTCACAGAAACTCTAGGAGGTCACATCTGCTGCTTATGAGAAAAATGAGGCTCAGGAAGATGATGAGACTCGGGCAAGATCGCACAGCTATGGAATGGGAGAAAAAGGATCTAATTGTAGCATGATTTCTGAGCCGGTGCTCTTCACTATACAATTCCGTTATCTCCTTTCTCCACCATACTGAACTGATTCATGGCAACGCTTCTGCTTGCTCTCTTTTTCTTAGACTTGATGGTTTCCCAGTCTAGCCTCCATTCCCACACTTCTTGTCTCGTGACTATAAATATGCTTTAAGCTCCACACCCCTGGCTGAGAGCCCAATACCTTCTAAGCATACCAAGCTGGCCTCATGGGTATGACTACGCTTCCTAGTTGAACACTGCTGCCTGCTTGGTCCCAGGAATCCTGCACACTACTTGCGTTTTTTATCCCTCTGCCTCCTGATTAGGAAAATCCACTTTGACAATATCTTACTCTACTTGCTATCTTCCCTGCCAAGAAGAAGTTTCCTCCCACAAGATAGGTAAGCCCAAAATTACAGAAAAAGAAATACAAGTGCCCCATGGCAATATGGTAAGATGCTCAATGTCACCAAGAATAAGAGATGCAAATCAAAACTACATTTGAAATAACTACATAGATTGGCAAATACAAAAAAAAAAAAAAGAACATATTCCTTTGGTGAGGCTGTGGGCAAACAGATCCTTTCATCTATTCTGGTGGATTGCAGAATGCTACAACCCTTAAGGAGAGGAAATTGCCAATGCTTACATAAACTATCTACCCATTTATCATTTGGCTAGCAATCCCACTTCAAGGACTCCATTCCAAGGAGAAGTGGTCAAAAATTTGAGTGCACAAATGCCTAAGCCTATTCACTGTGGTATTATTTGTAATAGAAAAGACTGCAAAGTACCCAAATGGTCATCAACAGGGAACCAATTAAAAAAAATGATAGTATGTGCTCACGATGGAGTACCATGCAACTGTAAAAAAGGATGAAGAATGCAGCTGCTGCTTATTATTTGCAATTCTGTATTTACCAATTAACCCACTAGCTACAATTTACTTGTGCCCCCCAAGTCAATACCGATAGCACTTTTTGCAGTCATTCCCAGACACGCACATGCATAGAAGAGCAAAATATTTGAGTTATCTGACGCGTAACTTCTTGGTTAGGGTCAAACAAGGTAAATCTCTGCCTTCTTTCAGTTCTCATGCTATAAACTTCTGTCCTTTACACAGTTATTTAGTGCCATATTTTTTGCATTTTTGTGCTTTTTGATGATTTTACTGTTTAAAATACACCCAAGCATAATGCCAAAGTACCACCAAGAGTTCCTAAGCAAAAGAAAGCTGCGATTTGCCTAGCAGAGAAGTATGTGTGTTTTGTTAGATAAGCTTTGTCTGGACACGAGTTAGTGTCTGGGTCCCCACGTTAATGAATTAACAACATGTATTAAATAAGGGGTCTTTAAACAGAAACACACATAAAATAAGTGCTCACAGGAATCTAACCATGTATTCCCCCTAAGAGCAAGGATTCAGGATTTTCTGGCTCGGTGTTGATGGCAACTTTACATAATGTTACTACAACAAATTATGAGAATCTCCTACATTTCTACATAGTGATAAGGTGTGATCTCCAGAATGCATTCATATGTAAGGAAGTAAGGTGCAGGGGCACCTCGGTGGCTCGGGTGGTTAAACATCAGACTCTTTTTTTTTTTTTTACATCTTTTATTTTTTTTTTATTTTATTATATTATGTTAATCACCATACAGTACATCCCCAGATTCCGATGTAANACAAAAAGGGATCAAAGGTATCCAAATCGGCAAAGAAGAAGTCAAACTGTCTCTCTTTGCAGATGACATGATACTCTATATGGAAAACCCAAAGGAATCCACTCCCAAACTATTAGAAGTTATAGAACAATTCAGTAAGGTGGCAGGATACAAAATCAATGCCCAGAAATCAGTTGCATTTCTATACACGAATAACGAGACTGAAGAAAGAGAAATTAGGGAATCCATCCCATTTACAATAACACCAAAAACCATACGTTACCTTGGAATTAACTTAACCAGAGACGTAAAGGACCTATATCCTAGAAACTATAGATCACTTTTGAAAGATATTGAGGAAGACATAAAAAGATGGAAAAATATTCCATGCTCATGGATTGGAAGAATTAACATAGTTAAAATGTCCATACTACCCAGAGCAATCTACACTTTCAATGCTATCCCGATCAAAATACCGAGGACATTTTTCAAAGAACTGGAACAAATAGTCCTTAAATTTGTATGGAACCAGAAAAGGCCCCGAATCTCCAAGGAACTGTTGAAAAGGAAAAACAAAGCTGGGGGCATCACAATGCCGGATTTCGAGCTGTACTACAAAGCTGTGATCACAAAGACAGCATGGTACTGGCACAAAAACAGACACATAGACCAATGGAACAGAATAGAGAACCCAGAAATGGACCCTCGGCTCTTTGGGCAACTAATCTTTGATAAAGCAGGAAAAAACTTCCGGTGGAAAAAAGACAGTCTCTTCAATAAATGGTGCAGACTCTTGATCTCAGCTCAGGTCTTGATCTCAAGGTCATGAGTTCAGGCCCCCCACTGGGCTCCACACTAGGCGAGGAGCTTACTTAAAAAAAAAAAAGTAAGGTGCAAAAGGATGATTATGGAATACTACTTTTTAACCTAAGAAAGAGAACAGACATGAATAGATATTTCCTTGCTTACAGGAAGAAAAACAATGAAAGAGTACACAACAAAAGAAGTTACCTAATGCAAGTGGTAAAAAACATGATTTGGAGGAGAGAGGCATGGAAACTAGATTTCTCTGAATGCAATCTGTTCCAGATATTTTACTTTTTAACCAAGTCTATGTTTTTAAAATTTTAATATTTGTAAAACAATATTTTAGCCAAATTATATAATGAATTAAATCAAATTTGCAAGAAGCAATCCCTCAAAATCTAAAGCAAAATGAAATAAATGAACTAAACTGTGATCAGGTTGGTGGCTTCACAGTGAAGAATTATGTTAAACCATTTTTAAAATACAGTAATTTGCCTGCACGTCCCCACTGGGATACAGCCTAAGGTTAAAAACAACTGCAAAGAAATTGCAAGTTGTTTTCAGAAATCATATTTTTAGTTATAATATTGATTTTGTTATTCTGGGACTGTTGTAAGAATGTTGTAGGATAAAGCAAGTGAGTATTTATGTTGCTGTAACTGGGGCTGACGNGGGGCGCCTGGGTGGCACAGCGGTTGAGCGTCTGCCTTCGGCTCAGGGCGTGATCCCAGGGTTCTGGGATCGAGCCCCACATCAGGCTCCTCCACTATGAGCCTGCTTCTTCCTCTCCCACTCCCCCTGCTTGTGTTCCCTCTCTCGCTGGCTGTCTCTCTCTCTGTCAAATAAATAAANTAATGAATTAAATCAAATTTGCAAGAAGCAATCCCTCAAAATCTAAAGCAAAATGAAATAAATGAACTAAACTGTGATCAGGTTGGTGGCTTCACAGTGAAGAATTATGTTAAACCATTTTTAAAATACAGTAATTTGCCTGCACGTCCCCACTGGGATACAGCTTAAGGTTAAAAACAACTGCAAAGAAATTGCAAGTTGTTTTCAGAAATCATATTTTTAGTTATAATATTGATTTTGTTATTCTGGGACTGTTGTAAGAATGTTGTAGGATAAAGCAAGTGAGTATTTATGTTGCTGTAACTGGGGCTGACGATTTTTGTTACAGGGAAGCAATATCCAAGTACAGAATCAGAAAACTTGGGTAAGCCCTCTGACCTTAAATGTTCAGTGGAGATAGTGGGAGGAACACATGATGTGTTTTCTCTTTTAAAAATACCCACTTCCATAAGAAATAGCAGGAAGATCGGTAGGAGAAGGAAGGGAAAAATGAAGAGAGGGGTAAACAGAAGGGGGAATGAACCACGAGAGACTATGGACTCTGGGAAACAAACTGAGGGCTTCAGAGGGGAGGGGGGTGGGGGATTGGNAGGAAAAATGAAGAGAGGGGTAAACAGAAGGGGGAATGAACCATGAGAGACTATGGACTCTGGGAAACAAACTGAGGGCTTCAGAGGGGAGGGGGGTGGGGGATTGGGATAGGCCAGTGATGGGTATTAAGGAGGGCACGTATTGCATGGAGCACTGGGTGTTATACGCAAACAATGAATCATGGAACACTACATCAAAAACAAAGGATGTACTGTATGGTGACTAACATAACATAATAAAAAATTATTATTAAAAAAAAATACCCACGTCCTAGCTCTATCTACATAAAATGCCTAGAAAGAATGACATGGCCTACAGAAAGAATGACACAGCCCAGACTGTGGTTTCTAAATACCATTTCCCAATAAAAGGAATGAGGGCTCTTTGGGTAAGTGGCCAATTCCTCATCTGCTCAGAAAATATAAAGAGTGAGCCCAGAACATGAGATTGTCCCAGAAGGCAAGAAGAGTTAGCAAAGACCACTGGGGTCAAAGGATACAAGTGGGTCTCTAAGAAGATATTCCTACTGGCCAAAGGTAGTTTGATTTTAATGTGAAGAAGAAGAATATACACAATGAATTAAAATAATTAAATATATCGGGGGACCTGGGTGGCTCAGTCAGTTAAGCATCTGTCTTCAGGTCATGATCCCAGGGTCCGGGGATGGAGCCCCCTGCCCCCGCCACCCCATTGTGGCTCCTTGCTCAGCAGGGAGCCTACTTCTGGCTTTCCCTCTGCCCCCCCCGCTTGTGTGCTCTTTCTCTAGCTCTCTCTCAAATAAAATATTTAAAAAATAAAATAATTAAATAATTAAATGTTAAGCATCAATGAGTTCAAAATGATACTCAAAAAAAGAAAGAAACCTCAAGAAAATTCTTTTTTGTTTAGAAGAATCTTAGCTAATAAGGAATGAGAGACTTAGAAAACCATCACTTTCTACCTCTAAAAAATGACGGATCTAGGCAATGATTTGAATGGTGGCTAAAATAATGAGGTGAAAAGTTAAAGAAGAACTTTATTAAGGGTGGAGCAGGCTGATACCACCTGTACCCACTGGTAAATCTTAAAGAAAGTCAATCAGAATGGATATGTATCTTGATTTAATGCACTGGGAAGCATACAACAAGCCCACATAAACTATCATTCCCCTCCCCCTCCAAAAACTGAGCTAGATCTAACTACCAACTTCAAAGAAACAGACAGGATAGAGGAACAGGTTGCATGATATTGCAAGTATGAATCAGCAGGATCTGGAATGTTCCGAAATTCTACCCAACAAACAGATCAGAAACTTGAAATAGATAAATGGAGAAAAACGTGGGAAGAGGAACTTTAAAATGTAGAGACCCAAGAGATCTATCAGCCTAATGCAGAACATGGATCTGATATAGAGTTTAATTCAATAAAATCAATGGTACTGCATACACACACACACACACACACACACACACACACACGATAGTTGAGGAAATGTGAACAGTAACTGGATATTTTATGATATTAATGAATTATTTTTAGGTATGATGCTGGTACTGTAGTTATGTTTCTGAGAAGTCCTTCTATTTTAGAGATGCATTCTGTAATATTTACAGATAAAAAAGCACACTGTCTTGGAATTGCTTCAACATAATCCAAGGGGAGGGAGACCATAGTATGGCCAATGATCTTGACCTGCTGGAACTGAAGGGATTCCCAGGACAATGGACATCAGTGCTAAAACTGGGAAAGTCCTGAACAAACTGGGATGGTTGGTTACCCTGTGAGTGAGTGACAGTAAGGGGGAAACAAGACAAATACCCATGATGATAATGATGGGTACATGGGCTTCATTTTAGGATTCTCTTGACTTTTGATTTGTTAGAAAATTTTCATGGAAAATAAAACAAGGTGCTGTCTCCTTTGTGTAGTTGGACCCGTGGAGCTCACACCTTGTCACTTCCCCCAACTGCTAAGAGTAGCATCTGGACTTTTCACCGGCCTCTTTCTCCCCACCCACCAACCCCACAAAAGAAACACAAGGCAGAAGTTGTGAGCATGGCAGTTAGAATCCCGGCTCTGGAGTTACAAAGATGAGAGTTCAAGTCCTAGCTTTTCCTCTCTATGTCTAACTTTGGAACAATGGCTTATTAACCTCTGAAACTCAATTTTCTCATGAACAAATTCAGAGTCAAAGAATGGCTGCATCATAGAGTTGCTGCAAGGGTTCAGTAAGGATATGTGAGCAAAGTGCTTAGAACAGTGCCTGACCTTCACGTCATCATGGCTTTAAGATGCCTGCTTTCCTTCATTTTCCACATTTAACATTCTGAAATCAAGTCCTTTTTTTTTTCTTAATGAAAGTTGTACATCCAGAGTTCTCCAATGTAAACAATAGTATAATAACTACTTTTTCTAGTTTCTATCTTTGATGCTTTGACATCTTGGGGCCCTCCCAGCACTAGCCAGTTCCTAGAGATAGTAAATGCCTGAGAGTATACCTTTCCTATGCAAACCAACTGACCTGGAGCCCATATCCTTAACTGCCTCCCTTATGGGGCTCTCTACTCTGGGTCACTATGCATCCGTTCTAATCCCCACAGGACCAGGTACGAGACAACTAGGGACAGCCCCTACACCCTGGAGCCTGCTGAAATTATTCAAACTAGCTAAGCCTGCTTATCCTTCTTCACCAGTTCCTTCCCAGGAAAACCACAATAAAGGCTCTTGTCTACTTTGTCCCCTCACAGCCTCTGCCTGCTGCCCAACCCTGGTATTTCTGCAAGTAGCCCTGCAGGGCACACTGTTTGTTTCTAGGGACCAATGAGTAAAAACTTCTCCCTTTATGGCAGTCATTTCCCTATCTCTATGCCTTACCACACTGAATTAAAACAAATCCCAGGTACTCTTAAAACAAAGAGAAACCAACTCCAGCCTACTTAAGAAGAGAAAACAACAACAACAACAGTAAGAAGCTCACAGATGTTAAGGGTAGAGCAGGACACCAGACTGGAAAAATAAGCAAAGTCCAGAGAAGTTTAACAGCCACATGTTCCCCAGAAACAATCTTTTGAGGATGCTATCGCTGATATGGCTACCACTGGATGCTCAGGGCAGAAGCCCCTGGACTCTCAATGCTGCCGATGCCACTGGACCCTTGATGTTTTCATTACGGGACCCTCAAGATTCAAGGTCATGGGCCTGAACTTCTGGCTGATCAAGGCTGTGTGATTTAACTATACTCCAGGTGCAGAAAGTGGGAAAGAGGGTCTATCTGGCGCCTTTGGTCTCTTTTATCACTCAAGACAGTATTTCCCACTGGATACACAAAGGAAGATTCTCCTAAAATAAGGACGTTTACACCTTGAGTAGCAAAAGGTCAAAAGATCATGAGAGAAGCCAAAGACAACTTGCTAAGATGAGTAAGCTTTACCTTGCCATTGCTAAACACATGCTAACTTCACCAGATATCTAAGCATAATAAATCATAGAATTATCAAAGCCAGGAGAGATTGGTGTTAATTGATTAATGGGCCGTGAAGGACTAGTCAGGAGCTGTCTATCTATCTATCATAAAGCTTCCAGTGACTTCAGAGAAGCTTTTTAACTTTTTCAGCATCTAATTCAATTAAAGGATTACAAGTTTCACTGAATAGAAACTGTAGATGAGAAACCAATATTCTTCAGTTTGACTCAGAATTATATTATCAATCGTAACATGAAAGAGGTCAAGTAGCGTGAGTCATGATAAAGACAGCACATCAGGATGATTCTGTGGGAATGTCTGCTGTCCGAAGTCATTCAGGAGAGCCTTGGGATTCAGAATAGAAGAGGCTTGGCTCAAAATGGACCGTGGCTTTGAAAGGAAAAGGAATCAAATTTTAAAGACAAATTTAAGCTCTTTTTGATGAGTAAAATAAAACTGCCTACAATTTAACAGTATCTCTCCTTCCACCTCATACCCTCCTCACAAAAGTTGTCATTGATTCCGTGGTGATTTTTAGAATCAATAAGATACCATAGTAAATGCCAAGTAAACTTTGGTTTAAAGATATGGCCTTGGGGTGGCATCCTCCAGACCTAGCTAGACTTTCTTCTTTTCCTTTCTTGACCATATGTTCTTTGCCTGAACTTCCTCACCTCTGTAGAGTCCACAGTCCCATGTCTGAGCTGAGAGGAGTAAAGGGACTAGGGGACATCAAGGTTTTGATTTCTTCCCCATAAGCAACGCCAGGAAGCAGTCTTTGTTGTACAGTGAAAGACACCACTGGGAAGAAAGGGTAGGAAGGCAGACCCATAGCTTTGGATTCATTTCTTTGCCTTAGCCCCGGAGCCGGTGACCAGAGGCCCTGAGAATGCTTGGGAAATTTGTCCATCCTTCCTGCAGAGCCTGTTATACCTTTGAGTGCAGACCAAGCACAGAGAAATGGGAGCTGAGGGTCAGCATAAGAATGCAGCTGCCCTTGGCTCCTATCACCTGTAACATACTTAAGGCCAGGAGCCATGTATCACTAAAAACACTCTGCTCTTCTCCAAATCTTGTTTCTAAAAATGGTGAGCCTTCCTTTATCTGACTGCACTCAAAATTTATTATTGTATTTCCATTTTTGTTTACTTGTTATGTTTCAAGAACTGTATGTATACCACCTCATTTAATCCTCCCAAATGCTCTATCAATATTATTTCCCCTGCTCCCCATTTTATAGATGGTATAATTGAGCTTTGGAGGTAGAGACAGGACTTGACCCCAAGCTCTGCATGCAAAACTCCGTTGAGCTAATCAGCATTGGACTGAACTAATCAGATTCTCCAAACACACTTTATTTTTTTTTCTTTTAATATTTTTATTATGTTAGTCACAATACAGTACATCCCTGGTTTTTGATGTAAAGTTCGATGATTCATTAGTTGCAAATAACACCCAGTGCACCATGCAATATGTGCCCTCCTTACTACCCATAACCAGCCTATCCCATTCCCCCACTCCCCTCCCCTCTGAAGCCCTCAGTTTGTTTCTCAGAGTCCAAACACACTTAAAAAAAAAAACGGCTTTACTGAGGTGTAATTCACATACCATGTAAGTCACCCTCTTAAACTATATGATTCAATAGTTTTTAGTGTATTTATAGAATTATTCAACCATTTCCAATATCTAATTCCAGAATATTTTCATCACCCCCCAAAAGATATCCTATTTCTATTAGTAGTCACTTATTCTCCCCACCCCAGCCTCTGGCTACCACTGATCTATTTTCTATCAATTTTCTAGACTGGAAATCCCATGTTAATGGAATCACACAATATGTAACTTTTGGGTCTAAGTGCTTTACTTAACATAATATTTTCAAGATTCATCTATGTTGTAACACAAATCAGTACTTCGTTCCTTTTTATGATTGAATAATATTCCATTGTACAGGTATGCCACATTTTGTCTATTCATTTACCAGTGGATAGACATTTGGGTTGTTTTCAATTTTTTGCTGTCATAAATCATGTGTCATACAATCTACGTCTAAGTTTTTGTATAAGTTTTGAATGGACATATATTTTCAACTTTTGTAGGTACATACCTAGGAGTGGAATTTCTGGGATATGTAGTAAATCTACATTTATATTTTGAAGAACTGCCAAACTGCTTTCCACGATGACTGTGCCATTTTGCATTCCCATCAGCAATATAGGAGGGTCCTAATTTCCCTACATCCTAGCCAACACCTGTTACTGTCTGTCTTTTTTATTAAAGTCATCCCAGCAGGTATGAGTGGTATCTCATTATAGGTTTGATTTGCATTTCTCTAATGACTTATGATGTTGAGCTCTTTTCAGGAGCTTAATTACCATTTGTGTATCTTCTTAGAGAAGTCTCTATTCAAATTTTTTGCCCACTTTTAATTTTGTATATTTGTCTTTTTATTGTTGACTTTTGAGAGTCCTTCATAAATTCTCAATACAAGTCAGATATACTATTTGCAAACATATTATCCCATTTTGTAAGTTTTCTCTTCACTTTCTTGTCAATGTCCTCTGAAGCACAAAAATTCTTAATTTTGATGAAGTTCAGTCTATTTTTTCTTTAGCTGCTAGTGCTTTTGATGTAATATCCAAGAAACTGTTACCTCATACAAGGTCATGAAAATCTATTCCTATATTTCCTTCTAAGAGTTTTATAGCCTTAGCTCTTAGATTTAGATCTATGGACTATTTTCAGCTGATTTTGTATAGGGTGTAAGGTCGGGATTCAATTTCCTTCTTTTGTATGAGCATATCGAGTTGCCCCAGTACCATTTGCTGAAAAGACTATTCTTTTCTCTCTTTAATTGTCTTAATGACATTGAAGAAAATTTAAGGATTTACTTCTAGTCTCTCAGTTATCTTCCATTGATCTATGTTTACCCTTATGCCAATACCATATTGTCTTGATTATGATAGTTTTGTAGTAAGTTAGCTACAGGGAAACCTGAGTTTTCCACCTTTGTTCTTTTTTTCTTTTCTTTTCTTGTCTTCTCTTTTCCTTTTTTTTTTTTTTTTTGCCAAGAACTCTTGGGCTATTCCGGGTCCCTTGTATTTTCATATGAATTTTCAGAGCAGCTTGTCAAATTATGCAAAAGAGGCAGCTGGCATTCTGATAAGGATGGCACTGAATTTTTTAATCAATTTGGGGAATATCAATGTATTATGATATTAGTCTTAATCTTAAGTGTTCCAATTCATGAACATGAGATTTATTTTATGTATTTAGATCTTCAATTTCTTTCAATGATTTTTTTTTTTTTAGTTTTCAGTGTATAAGTTTTAAACTTCCTTTGTTAAATTTATTCCTAAGTATTTTATTCTTTTGGATGCTTTTGTAAGCAGAATTTTCTTAATTTCTTTTTAGATTTTTCACTGCTGGCGTATATAAGTACAATTGATTTTTGTACATTCTTCTTATATCATGCATCCTTACTGATCATATTTATAAGTTCTAATAAATTTTTTGCATGTGAATTCTTTAAGATTTCCTATCTACACCCTCTAAACACTGCTGTATGAAAGCCTGAATCTCTGGATGGTCTATTCAGATCCAAAATTCACATTATTTATGACCATGAACCTTTCTTACCCTGTTGGCTCTAATTTTGTCTTTGTTGGTGTTTCATTGATTTCACCACCTAGTAGCTATTCCCCCTTCTGGAAATAGTACCCCAATTTCTTCAAGGGATGCACTTCCTTTCCTGCTCTCAGCCCATAGCCTTTGGGGAGCTGCAGTTCTAGTGGTGGCCATGCAGTACAAATCTGGCCCTCATGTCGATCTGGCCATCACAGTTGGTTTGGGCTGAGCATACAGCACAATCAGAACGAATGAGTTGCATTCTCAAGATTGAAAAGTCCCCCACAAGGTCACACATTTCTCTTTTCTGTTGGACTTGGGTTCAACACAAAGACAAGAGATGGAGACAGATTGGTTTTGATTACATCACTTCAACCCAGAATCACACCACACAGGAAGTCGGCCCAAGTCCTCAACTGCTCAGGTTTGTGATCCAACAAACTTTCCTTAGCAATTAGCCAGTTCAGAGTTGGTTGTCTGTCACTTGAACTGATACTAGTTTTTTTCTTTCTGCCTCCCTTTTCTTATTCCTGAGTTTTACAGGTGTCAGGAGATACCATCATTAAACTTTCTAGATCTTTGTTGTTATCCTACTGGAATACTTAAAAACCTCTCTTCTGAAATTTGGCCAGAAATGACAAGGAATCATGAGTTAATTCCACCAAGCATCCACCAAGAATGATGACTCTCAAGCTAAAGGCGTTTTTCACCCATCGCAGTGGAGTGAATGATGTGGACATTAGTGCCCCTACTTACAGTCATTGATGAATCTGACCTTAGCGGCTGGAGCACCCAAGTGTGGCGGCAGCAATGGTGAGAGAAAGGGTTGTAAGGGGGGGATGAATGAGCTCATTGTGCTGGTGTATTCTGGAGGCCAAGACTACTGCCAGATGGCTCAAGAAATGGGATGCAAGAAATATGACTTTTATCACCTAAAAAGAGTAAAGGATTCAACAAAAGCAAACTCTAGGAAGAAAGGACAGCCAATATTGCCCTAATCCTAGCTCTTCCAATCATGGCATTGGTCGATTCCATTACCCAAGCTAAGGAAAAATGCCTCCTTTACAGGTGTGTTCTGCTAGAGACAGCCATTATTAAAGCAATTTGTTAGAGGCAGATCGTGTACATATTAAAGCAAGATAATCGTACTGGAGAAGCTGGCCTGAAGTACTGACTCAGCTGCAGAGGCCATGGGACATAATTCCATTCTCTAGACCTGGGTGAGGATGGCCAAACTTAGTCACCTAGCTGCACACCATACTTTAATGCAATTTTCCCCAAAATACACGTGGTAATGGGATTAAGCCAACTTAAAAAGTAGACACTCCTGGAATACCACTTTAAGAGAGGAAAGCGCATCAATAAGATCACAGCCTCTTTTAGGAGAGAAAAATTTCAGTCTGCCCCTTAAGTTTCTTTATTCAAACAATCAATATTTATCCAAGGCTCACTCTGCAAGAGGAAGGGAATTTACGCAGTAGAGAATAAGAAAGACAATGTCTATCTTCCAACGGTGGGTGTCTGTGTTGGTGGAAGAGACCAAACAAGGCATTAAGCAACCAGATACTCAGTTTCAAAGGAGAACTACAGGGCACTTTGCATATGAATATTAAGGAACTCTCCCTAATGGGGAGAATGTTTTCTTGAAGAGGGTGCATTTGAGCTCACCACTAATGGATCAGAACTAGTTAAGAAGTAGGGTGGCCAAGTGGAACGGTGTTCTAGGCAAAGAATATGGCATATGTCAAAGGTCCAAAGCAGGACCAACAAAGAAAGATAGTGTGATTGTAGCTCAGAGAGTCACAGGGGAGAGGCACGTCAAGGTTCTAAAGAGGTTGCTACAGCCTTTGCATGTGCTGCGCTCCTTGCCTAGAACACACTGAACGCAGGAAAACGTGTGCGGGGCCATGTTTAGAATGTGGCTCTACTCTGAGAGCAAGGGGGAGCCGTTGAACAATTTTAGGCAGGAGGCGTGCCAGTAGCTAAGCATTTCTGAAAGGTCGTTCAGGCTTCCATGTGAAGAATGGGCTGGACAGCGCAAGGAGTGTAGAGTCAAGAGGTATTTAGGACAAAAACCCAACAATACTTGGAAGCTGACTGGATATAGAACTGACAGATAGATCTCTGTGATATATTGCTAGTAGAAAAATTACATTTTAGAAAGAAACTTTAACATTGAGGAAATTTCCAGTAACTGTCTCCTCAATTCCCCACTCTGAGCCTCATTTAGTGAGACAATTAACATCAGCGTAATACACACTGAATGTGATGCTATCAGACATGGTTGTCATAATCCTGGAAGAATAAATGTGGACATGCCCAGTGTGCTTAAAGTGTTCTCAACTTTTTTCAAGGTTTTAACTGCCAGAAGCGGGGAGTGCGATTTCTCCCCATGGTGGACCCAGAGGATGGGAGCCACTGCGCTGAGAGCACCTAGAACTGTGTTCTAATGCTGAGCCCTTATAGCAAAAAGGCAACGTGGCGGATCTGTGAAGTCAGCTGTGTGTGAGCTGACAGTCTCATTTTGTCCCTTGTTTTGGGTGGTTCTGACTCCGAAGTAATTACTTTATCCCTCTGACTTTCTCTTTCCTTATCTGAGAAATGAACTTGAAAGAGGCACTGTGTGTGTAAGGCACTCACACTACTTAGCTGAGTAAATATTAGTTGCTTTATTAGTCCCTTTTCTCTAAAAGCAATTACAAAGATCTAGCTAATCATCATATTTGTAATAAAATAATAGTAATAGCTAACAGTTACATTGAATGCCTCAATGTGCCAGCAACTATTCAAAACACTTATATTTATTAATTCACTAAGTCTTATAACAACCCTGCGAAATAGGTGCTATCAGCATACTCGTTTTACAGACATGAAAACGGGGGCCATAGACTCAGGGCCACCCGAGGGAGTGGCACCAGCAGGATTCAAAGCCAGCTCGCCTGAGTGGGTATTTAAAAAAAGTTTTCATACAACTTATGAAGCAACAACAGGCAGAAACGGAGGTTGAAATTTATGTCAATCACCTTCTGTGATTCTATCCATAAATTCAGATAGAAAAACCCAAGTTGACTGCACAGAGGCACAGTGCTCTGAAAAATTTAACACTGTGCCATGCTTATGAAGAATGAAACCCGCTGGATGTCTACCTCACAGCATTCCAAATGTTCCCCCGCCCTTTGCCTGACGACAAAGAAACAACAACTTCAATTTATACACCCACTGATCACGCCCCAGCATTCCAAGGTACTTTGCTGGGGATGAAGTGCAGTGGTTTAATGGCACAGTATGTCATGCTGGGTTAATGACAGAGAGTAGCCACGCCAGCAAAGTCCCCAGCTGGGGAACTCGGTCAGGGATCTGGGCATGCCAGCCAAGCCTGTAGTGGGAAAGGCTGAATGTGTGAAGCAACCTCCTCTTCTGCTCTTCGCTGGTGAGGCGCAAAGAAATCCTGCAGACCTGAGAGCTTTCAAGTTCTGTTGGAAACCAACTGTCTAAAGCAGAATGCTTTAATCACGGCCACTGCAATGACAACGGCATTGTATAAGGTGGCACTTTGAGAGCTAAGCTTTTGCTTCCATCTTTTGGTACAGAGGTCAGTGAATACTGATGTGCGATAATGCTGTGTGCTGTTCTTAACACCTGCTTTTCCCAGTGAACTCCATGAGGGCAGGAGTGAGTCAGCCTGAATCACGGCTGCCATCATGGCACTTAGCATGATGTCTGGAAAAATAGTAATAACAACAAGAATGAAGAGAAGGAGGAGGAAGTAACAGCTTACACAAACTACATACTTACCCACCACAGTCTAAGTACTTTCCATGAATTATTTAATGCTGACAATAATCCTATGAGGTAGATTTTATTGCTGTCCTAATTTACACATAAGGAAACTGAGGCAGAGTGCACCGCGGCAACTGGCTCAGCTACTTAGGTGGTAGAGACAGGATTCAAACCCAGGCCCTGACTTCGGAGTCCGTGCTTCTAAGCACTATACCAGGAGGCCTCTTGTAAAGAGCAGAGATTAGTCATACTTGTGCAGTAAGTAAGTGTTCCAGCAACTCTGACAGTAGTACGGGATGTGTGTGGGGAGAAAGTGTGCCTTCCTAAGAAGGCAGATTAGAATCCCCAGGGAATTGTTCCAAACTACGCACCTCTTTCTTCGCCACTTCCCATCCCCACTTCTAGATGAAAATCTTTGCCGTGATCAGTCACTTTTAGTGGCAGGAAGTGTGTTTTCTCCCTCAAGCGTATTGGTGAAAAAACGAGACTTTAGAAATGACTGCCCTAAACCAGTGGTTCTCAAACCCAACTGCGCTTTAGACTAAACCAGGGAGCTTTTTTTCGTTCCATCGAAATAATTCCCTTTAATTACTGTTGTTCTTTTGCACCATGCATCCATTCTACCATGATATGATCACCCAATGATAGATTCTGTTTAATAGAATTCTGGTTTTGGAAGAGAAATTATGATATAGTTAAATATTCAGTGTACAACATATATTTTGACTTTTTTTTTTTTAGTTTCTAAGAGACAGGAATAGCTAGATAATGCAAGTAAAAAAAAAAATCCTAGAGTATGAGAACGAATAGGAACTTTGAGTTCTTTTAATCTCTTGGTTTGTAACTAAAGACAAACCAGGGAGCTTCTAAAAATAGTGATGCCATGCCTCGCCTTAGGCTGAGTAAGTGAAAATTGCTGGGGTGGGGGAATTGGTATTTCCTAAGAGCCACCCAGGTAGATCCAATATAATGGTCAAGACCCGGAAGCACTGGTCCACTCCCCTCATCTAAAAGCAACCAAGGGATTCTCCAGGCCTACCTCATTCCCCTTCCTTAGGTATTAGCTTAGGGGTACAACTCCCTGAACAGATACCAAGGGTGTCAGATATTTTAAAATTCACCCCAATGAACATTTCATGAGCACCTCCTATGTGGAAAAGACAAAGCAGCACAAAGCACAACTTTTGTCTTTTATGGTCATAACGCTCAATAATGAGATCACACAAGCCTCGAGGTGAGTATATAACACAGCTATACTATGTAAGAAATACCACAGTGATGGAAAAGAGCAGGAGGACTGACAGGAGGAGAGGCCCTAATGGAAAGGGGAACGGACTCCTCTCTGGACAGCTAAGAAAAATGCCATAGAAACAGAGAAACAAACAGATGAGGAAGAGCAGAGGAAGCAAAGATGCAGCTTTCTTCTCTTTCTAATTTTTTCTTTTGAGACGACTGTAGATTCACTTGCAATTGTAAGAAACAATACAGAGAAATCGCACATGCCCTCCCCCCAGTCTTCCTCAGTGACGACATCTTTCATGACTAGAGTACACACCACATTTATTTTTGACAGAAGGCTCTGAGGATAAGCAGATTTTTTTTCAGTTTAAAATATCCTATTAGATAATTTAATTACGAGCACAGATCAACATTTTATTCCAAACTCGTGGTGGAAGAAGAGACTTTGCTTGACCTTGGGAGGGACATTGTAGAGGAAGAGGAACATGAGATCATCACAGCTAGGCTGGATACATGTACGTAGAGCAGTGGGTTCAGATCATTAGACCCTTGACTGACAGTCTGCAAAGGAGGTGGGTAGGTAGTTTCCCAGAAGAAGTCTTACTCTCATTAAAGTTTAATGTAAAAATGCTTAAGCATTTTATCACAAATCTTAATTTCCCTCTTAGTAGGAAGTTGTGAATTACATCATGAAAAAATTTCTGTCTCAAACCAGGTTTGGGACCGGTTTTCTTTATCATAAGCCAAGGAATTCAACGCAGTGTTGAGGACCCACCTTGAGATTTAGAACGACTCAACATGATGCCTCCAGCTCAGCCCATGGGGAACAGGACCCAAGAAGATACCCATAAGTGATAGAAGCAACATGGGAACTTGAACTTCTGTGTGACTTCAATGACTTGACGTTTGCTATATATTACTCACATATTAGACTGTGACTCCTCTATAATGCAAGCTACAGAAGGGCAGGGATATTTGTCTATTATTTACACTGGTTTTTCCACGGAAAAAAAATGTTTTCCGTGGAAAAAGGTGTAAATAACAGACATTATCAAGCACCTAACAGGCATGCAACAAATATTGATTGACTAAGTCAACTCGTAAACATATAGACACAAGTAATACTGCTAGCTCTATATTCAAGTCATGTTGAAGGTGGGGATTTTTAAATCATAATTGCCTTTCATGAACTAATATTTGGGGAGCACATGTATGAGTATACTGATATATATCAATGCCACAACTATGAGGAAAGTATCAGCCTCATCTTGGATCTCACATGGACTTAGTGTTGGGGATCCAGGAATCACTCAAGAAAGCCTTTATTGTAATTATAATGACGAAGAACAAGTCAGCGGTTCCTGGGGATTGAGATGGGGCTGTGATTACAAAGAGATAGAATGAGAAAGTTTTTTTGGTTATTCTGTATGCTGATTATGATGGTGGTTATACAACTCTTTACATCTATTAAAATTCACAGAATGCTGGGGGTGCCTGGGTGGCTCAGTTGGTTAAATGCCCAACTCTTGGTTTCGGCTCAGGTCATGATCTAAGGGTTGTGAAACTGAGTCCAGCATCAGGCTCCATGCTCAGCACAGAGTTTGCTTGTCCCTTCCCCTCCCCCTCCTCCCCTCCCTTCCCCTCCAGCCCCTATTTGTGCTCGCTCTCTCAAATAAATAAAATCTTTAAAAAATAAAATAAAATTCATAGAATGCTGCACAAAAAGTCAATTGCTTTAAAAATAAAATATTTGCCATTAAATGACTACTAAATGGATATATTACTAAATGGCCAGCCAATGAACTAGGACCCCCCTCTCTTAGACTAACCCCTGCCTCCATACTTGATTAGATTTCCAGGAATGCTATTTATATTTGATATTCCATCCCCATCCCACCCTTCGGGGCAAATGACGATGAGAAGGCACCAAGCTGGACCAATCAATTCTCTCTCAGATATTTGAAATTGGGACTGTAGCCACAAGTCAACCTCCAAGAGTAACTGGAATGGTAACAACACAACCTATGGCTATGAGCCAGCCATACTCTTAAATAGAGGCAAAAGCTGACAAAGCTGGCTTGCAGGGTAAAAGGAGGAAGGATGCAAACCTGCCAGAAGTGGACATGAAGGAAATGAGAAAAAGGGAAAGAGAATCAGACATGTTAACTGACTGATTTCATGGTTCCTCTTCTTAAAATCTATCTACCTTCTCAGTCTTCATTGCAGTGAGCTATTCTACACTTCTCTAATATAACCTTGCTTACGTTTCTATTTAACCAACCTCAAGTAATCCTGTTTCTAGGATCATAGACTCTAAGTTAATCTATGTGCCATTAATTACTAGCTCCACCACCTCAACACAAGACAATTTGGGCAACTCAACCTCTCTGTGCCTCGGTTTCCTCATTTTTTAAAGAAGGATAACAGTACCCTCCAAAGGGTTGTGAGGATTAAATGAGTCCATGTAAGGTTGTTAGAGAAATGCCTGACATATAGTAAGAACTCAAATACTGTTGTTGGTATTTTTGTTTTCCTTCTCCATCTCCTTAATACTAACACAGATTTACCAGAATCTGTCTAGATCCCTACTCCGACTTCATAGCAAGAAACAGCAATAATCATCCATGTTTTGCAAGGTGAGAGGACTAAGTATGGAAAAATATCTCATCCATTCTAAGAACCTCAGGATCTCCCCCAAAACACGAACGAGTTCCTTAAAAGAATAATTCCAATATAATGCAAAATTATGAAAATCAGGAGTTTTATTATATTTCATTAAAGTCTGGTAAGATCTCCTACACAGTTATAACACACAGTGCCAAAATGACATTCAAGACCATTCACTAAGTTTGTTCCTATCCTCTGTGTGGCATGAATACAGTGGGGGAGTTGTAGATGACATCTTAAACCCGCATTGTAATTTAGAGTTTACAAAACACTCCCTTGGATTCTATTTCCTTTTGATCTCTATGACAGCCCTTTGAGGCAGGTATTATTGTTGAAATTTTACAGATGAGAAAATTAAGGTTCAGAGAGAATCCAATGTCATCCAGCTACTTAGTGTAATAACCAGGATGGAGATCTTCTGGCCCCATGAATTAAGCTTTCACAATAATCATAATTATGCCTACCAAACAAATAGCTCTGCAGCTGAAGATGTTTTCCCCGCTTCTCAGATTCTACTACGAACTCACATTTTCCAGGCCCATACATTTAGTGCTCGCAGTCGTACAATCTGGTAAGCAGACTATCCTCATTGTATAGATTATGTACCATGTACGAAGAGCAGTAGACGCTCTGCACAGTATTATCTTCTACAGGGGATTTCATTTTCTTCTGGCAGCCACAGATTATGAGCAGGTAACCTTGCTTTGGCAGAGACTGGGTTTTAGGTTTTGTAGTACATCCATGGAATTTGCTGGCCTTACCATGCCCCTGGTCATCCTGAAGTAACTGTGAAACGGTCTTTTGAAGTTTCAGTCCCAACTAGGTGGCAATGCCTTGCAGGGCTCAGGCAAGGTTCTCCGAAAGGTTGTATACATGCTGAATCAGCATCCAATATTCAGTGCTGTTTCTATCATGCCTAGGATTTGAGTCCAGGAATCAAGGGATGACAAGAATGACTGACTGACTCTGCAGGTGATTCAGACATCATCAGGACTACCCTCCACCATACGCCTGTGGACCAGGCTGCAACTTCCCAGTGCCTCAGGGGTGGGGCCACTGTGAGAGCTGGGGGCAGGCCTTCCCTCCAAAGCCCAGGAGGTGGGGCTTCCCTGGGGGTGTTACGCTTCCCCAGTGGGCCCAGAAAGAGAATCACTGAGTCAAAGATGATTATCTCCAGATGTAAGACCTAATGGATTTTGCCTTGCTAGTTTCTGGACTTTCTAGGGACCCATCACCTTATTCTTCCTTCCAATATCTCCCTTTTAGAATGGGATCATCTGTCCTGTGCCTGTCCCACCATTATATTTTGGATGCACGTACTTGTCTTGTTTCATAAATTCACTGCTGGAGAAGAATTTTGCCTCAAGATGAATCATACTGCAGATAGCACCCACCCTTGATTTAGATGATATTTTGATGAGACTTTAAACCTCAGGCTGTAGAGTTGATGGTGGAATGGATTAAGACCTTTGGCACTGTTGGGATGGAATGAACGTACATCGGGGTTCCCTTGCTTCCTCAATTAAAAAATACCTGGAGGTAGGTAGTCACCTACTCCAAGAAACAAATGCCAAAAGTGGGGGTGTCAGAATAAAACATATTTTTTTTTATCACAGGGCTCCTGCTCTGGTCTAACGTCCATTCTGCAGACCTTTATAACCAAATTCTTCAATGACTAAATCTCTTTGAAAGGTGCCCAAAGTGGGCCTACCTTCCACCCATTTGTCTCCTTTGTGATGAGTAACTAGCACTATAGACATATCATGAGAAAGCAGGGTGAAATTCAGGTGGGCAAGGAGACAATTCTCTAACCATAAAAACATTAAAAGCGTGATGTTGCTAAAAACACTCTGAGAAATAATTCTTTGGAGATACCTATTATCCAAATCTCTGTATAACAGATTTAAAAGAGAACAGTGTTTGTACAAACTTTATCAATTAAGGGTGCTACAATCACTATTTCCAATCAGGGAGAAAAATGTGTATATATATACACATATATATACAGTTTTCTAAAGCATATACTTAGAGCCACAGAATAGATTTTGAGTATAAGTTAAAGCAGAAAAAGCTGCAGGGCATCTCCCTATGCCTTATCCAGTTTTATCAGTGAGAATCAGGGTATGAAGGTAAAAAGTTCCTTTTAAGCACCCTTCAGAAGATTTGCTTATTCCTAACATCATGTGCCCATCAACTTGCCAGTCTCCTATAAGGTCTGTTTTCTTAATATTGAAAATGATATCCACCCTGTCCTGTTATCAGCTTCCCTGAGTCACCCACTCCTTTGAAATTCAAACAAAATTAGCTCAAGCCACATACCATATGCTGTGGGAAAGCTCAGTGTTGATCCCCATCTCTGTGCAGATTCTTGAGATGTAGGGACAGGACTGTCACTATCATTTAAATAATCATTTCTAGCTCAGAATCCCACAGTTCAGGGGAGACCATTTGGTTTATGGATAAGCACACTTACTGTCCATTTCTGCACTGTCACCAGAGACTGATCTCCACCCCTTCAATCCTGAGTGTGGGCGTGGCAGATTTTTACTGAAAGTTTGGACAATGACTATAGCACAGCCAAAAATGTAGCAGTAAATCATCTCACTGTCTTAAAATTCCTTCAACCTCTTCGGGTGCCTGGTTCAGTTGGTTGAGCATCTGATTCATGATTTCAGTTCAGGTCATGATTTCAGGGTCAAGACCCTCTTCAGGCTCCAAGCTCAGTGCAAAGTCTGCTTGAGATTCTCTCTCTCTTCCTCTGCCCCTCCCCCTGCTTGTGCTTGCTCTCTCTCTCAAAAAATAAATAAAATATTTTTTAAAAAAATCCTTCCAACCTCTCTATCTGCCAGCAGGATGTTCATGGGCCATGCAGTTCAGCCCATTCTCTCTCCTTCCTCCTCCTCGCCTTCCCTTTGTTCCCTGCAAGCCGTAACTCCTAAGTTACTACGAATCTCCTACGCAACCCAGTTTTCAAGGTACCTTTATTTCATTATCTCCCTTCTAACTTAACATCTCACCACCTTCTAAACTCATGGGGTCTATTCTCCTAAATAACAGGAGGTCTTTCCCCAAAAGAAACCCAGCCGCCAGATTTAAAATTATTAATTTTTACCCTGTTTCAATCCTTCTACTTCTAAATGCAGCCAGTGAATGGAACCTAATCTGTGCCAGGCACTAATACATAGTGGGTGAACACAATAAAGCTCCTAATTTCATCAGGCTCCCAAGTGGGAAGCTCAACAAACCATTATTTGTGTGGGAAAAAAATACAGTAAGGTCTTCTATGTTAATGAATGAACACAGGGCATCATTTCCACATCAGTGATTTGGAACTTGGACTTTTACACATAATAATGCTTCCCTCTTCTGAGAATATCCACCCAGGCCCTCACTTTCTAGAAACAGGGAAGCCACAAAGTACAGAAAAAACATTCCTAGCAGAAAGCTGGAAGCTCATGGCTAATAGGTAACTCTAATTCTTCTGCTAGATTAACCAGCCAACTACCAGTTCTAATTATATCAGATAAGAAGGCTTCTACTGCATTTTTCCAAATAAAAACAATTTCTCCCTAAGTGCAACTCTAGTGCCAGCTGTTGAAAAAAGTACTTCTGGTTTTTTTCCTACCACAGAGATGACTGGATTCTTCAGGAAGACTTTGCCAGGACTACAAAAAATCCACTTCCTACTTATGGTAGAATATAATGCCAATTTCTATTTGCAGGAAGGAAACTTAAGTGGTTGTATCAGTTATCAGTTACCTATTTCTGAATAACAACCATAAGCATTTATGATTGCTGAAGAGTCTGCTGGTGAGCAGGGAAGTTCTACTGATGCGAGCAATGTTTGGGTGACTTCATCTTGTATCAGCAGTTAGCTGGCAAAGTAACTGAGAAGTAGCTGGTCAAGGACAGCATCGCATGTCTTATGGTGGGCTGGCTTTGGGCTTGTTGAGGAGTGACTGAAACCTATGAATCTCTACATCTATCTGGCTAGTTCATGGCAACTAGACAGAGTTCCAAGAGAAAAAGTAGAAGGAACAGGGCCTATTGAGGTCTAGATTCAATACTGACACACTGTCAGTTCCACTGGCCAAAGTAACTTATAAGGTAAGTTCAGATTTAGAGGAAAAGAAACAAGATCTACCTACTTATGAAAGGTGCTACATGCAAAGTCATACAGCAACAGTTGTGGATACAGAGAGGAATGGAAAACTGAAGCCATTATTGTAATCAACATACCACACTGGTTGAGGCTGCATTGTCAACCTTTCTTGTATTGTATCTCAAATTTATCTGGAAATTTTAGTACTTAGAAGAAAGTCAGTGGGTTCCCTTCCACTCCAAACATAGAAAGTCATGAGAGACAGCTGCTCTCACACAAAGAATCAAAACAAGTCACTTAAGCCATACCAAAAAGCTGAACCCACATACATGGATGCGCGCACACACACACACACACACACACACCCTGAAAGAACAAACCTCCAGAAAGTGAGAGGCCCTTTACACAAACAAGAGACTCAACACTGCCATAATCTCTGGTGATGCTGCAGGGAATGGGAAAAGGGGGAAAACATTAAATTTCTAAAAAAGTTTAACAGCCCTGTGAATGTTGGCATGAGAAATTAGAATTTCAAGGAGCCCCAGCCACCAAGCAAGTTCCAAATCATCTACTAAATACTTACTCAAAGGTCCTGGTGGGAGCTGTGCCCCAAAAGTAGGAGTAGAGAAAGAGGTGAGAAAAATCACCCCTGAAATGCATCATTCCTCCTCATATATAATAATACTGCTGTCCAAAAGGAATGAAGAGGCAGGTGGGAGAGATGAGACAAATCTCTCCCCGATTCACACTGGATTTCACCTAAGAAAGACTAAGGTAGGGCAGTAGAACCGAGAGAAACCATAACATATTTTAGGCTTTCAATCATTAAAGAATGGGGGAGAGAGAAAAGATGTGGTAAAATCTCCCTTACAGGTATTCTAGTCCTTTATGATGATTATAGCTACTACTCTTAGAAGACCCAGAGGGCGAAAAGCAGGGCTGAAAAGTCTCCTGTGCTAAATTAAGGAGCAGGACTGATGAGCAGAGTATTCCCCAGAAACCCAATGTGCTAGCAGGTTGATGGGATATCAGGGAAAGATCCCCGCCCCCTGCCAAATCTTGTAATTGGCAACTTGTTTGTACAGCACAGACATACTTTTGTAATCTCACTAGCACCCAGATTCCAGGTCCTACTCACTGGAAAATCTTGATCCCACAATCAAATCATTGGAAGCCGGGGGTAAATTGAATCAAATAAAAGCTGCAACAAAACCCAGACTGAGCTTACAAATCAGACTGAATCAGCCTTCACCCTGGTATAAGAAAGGGTGCATCCCTTTCCGGAGGTAAACTTTATTTACTTCAGTCTTTATGATTCCTTTATGTCTAGCATACAATCAAAATAAAACCACAAGACACATCAAACAACAACAAAGAAATGATATTATGATATGATTTCCATAAAATGGAAAATTGAAGCCGATCAAGAAACGGCCCAGAGGTTGGAATTACCAAGGAGAGACTAAAAATAACTGATTAAAAACATTAAAGTATCTAGGAGAAACTGCATGACAAGAAGGGGAATTTATCAGAAACATATGAACTATACAAAGTACCAACCGGAAATGCAAAAATGAAAAATAAAATATCAGGAAAAAAAGAATTCATAAAATTGGCTGAAGAACAGGCTAAACACAAAGGAAAAAAAGTGAATGAGTAGATGAGTCTATAAAAGGTATCCAAACTAAAACAAAAATAGAAAAAGAGGAGGAAAAAAATGGGCATTATAGACTTGTGCCACCATATTAAATTGTCCAACATATGTGTAATTGGAAAGTTAGAGAGTGAGGAAATGTATGAAGTGAAAACAACTGAGAATGGCCCAAAAGGATTAAAGATATTAACCCACATATCCAAGAAGTTCCAGGAACACCAAGCAGGAAGCAAGCAGGATAAACACCAAGAAAAAAATGTAGGCACATCACAGTAAAACTGCAGAAAACCAAAAATAAAGAGCACATCTTAAAAAGCAACCAGAGATAAAACATAGTACATACAATGGAAAAAATTATACAAATGATGGCTGCCTTCTCAGCAGAAACAATGAAGACCAGGGGGAAAAAAATGCACTGACATCTACAAAGTATTGGGGGGAAAAAAGTCAACCTAGAATTCTGTATCAATCAAAAATATCCTTCAAAATTCAAGGGAAACATAGAAATCTTCAGACAGACAAAAGCTAAGAGAATTCACCTCTACCATACTTGAGCTATAAGAAATGAGGAAAGAAGTGATTCAGGCTGAAGACAAAAAAATAAAAGGAACTCTGAAAACCAGTAAGAAATGAGGAGCACTAGAAAGGTTAAATATTTGGCTCAATGTAAAACATTTTCATTTTGGTACCTTTATTTTATATAAATACATTTTCATAAATTTCATTTAACTATTTAAAGCAAATGTAACAATGAATTGTGAGGCTTATTACATATATAGTAGCAAAATATAAGATGGGAGCAGGAAGGGTTGGAGAAAGTAATTGGAATTTAACTGATACAATGTTTTTATACTCTGTGAAGTGATACAATGTTATTTGAAGGTAGGCTCTAATCATTTAAAACTGCATATTGTAATTTCCACAGCAACTACTTGATACTAATAAAAATGTCTAGCTAAAACTTAATTACAGAAAAAAAAATATTAACAGATTCAATTTACCCAAAAGAAAGCAGAAAAGAAAAAGAACAAAGAACAAGAGAAAAAGATATAAAATAAAAGATATAAAAAAATATAAAATAAAATCAGAATGGGAAACTAAAACTCAAACATAATACTAATTACATTAAATGTAAATGAACAAAACTAGCCAATTAAAGGGCAAACTAGTAACAATATGCTGTTTACAAAACAACAGCAACAACACACACACACACACTTTAATTATAAAGAAAAACACAGGTTGATAGACAATGTATACAATATAAACATCAAGCATAATAAAGCCAGTATGACAATATTAATACCAAACAATGTAGAATTACAGAAAATAGTACTACTATAGATGAGAAGGAACATTTCATAATGATGAAAGGAGCAATTCATCAAATAAACAGCTCAATCCTGTTAATTTAGCTCGAACAACAGAGCTTCAAACGTATAAAATAAATTGACATGGAACATTCTCCAAGAATGTAATAAATATAAAAAATTTTAAACCATATAGAAGAAAAAGATCATATGGAAGATATTCCCTAAACACAACAGCATCAAGAGTCAGTAAACTATGGCCATGGGCTAAATCCAGTTTCTTGTCTGTTTTCATAAATAAAGTTTTATTAAACGAAGGCACACTCATTCATTTACATTTTGTCTATGGCTGCCTTCAGACTGCAATGGAAAAAATGGGGTAGTTGTAACAGACCACATGGCCCACAAAGTCTCCATTTACAATCTTTTCCTTTATTTTCAATCCCTTGTGTAAGTTTTCACCTTAACAAATGAGAACAAAGTAAGTAGAAGAGATGAAATAATAAAGAGCAAAAATTAACAAAGTATAAAATAGGAAACAATAAGGGAAAATATATAAATCACAAGCTGATTCTTTAAAAAGACTAATAAAATTGACAAATCATTACCACGGCTGAAGCAAAAAGAAGATATAAATTATCAAAAAGAGGAATTAAAAGAGGAACATCATTACAGATCACATAGACATTTTTTTTCTTTAATGGTCGGGGAGTTTTTTGAATAATTTAATGTCAAAATCAAAAATTTACATGAAATAGATCCCTTGAAAAAATAAATTATCAAACTTCACATAAAAAGAAAAATCTAAATATCCTCATATGTGTTAAAGAAACTGAGTTCAGAGTTAAAAACCAAAACTCTCCCATAAGCTTCAGGCACAAATGGTGTCACCAGGGAATTCTATAAACATTTAAAGAAAAATGATAACAATTCTACACAGCCCTTTCAAAACAATAGAGAATGAAACACTTTCCAACTCATCTAGGAGGTCAACGTAACCCTAATATTGACACTTGACAAAGATTATTACAGAAAAGAAAATCACATATCAAAATATCTCATGAAGAAATGCAAAAATCCTCATGAAAATCTCAGCAAACATAATTCAATAATTTATTTTTAAAAGTTAATGCAAGTAGGATTTATCCTAGGAATCAAAGATTGATTTAATATTCAAAAAATCAATTAATGTAATATATCACAGTGGCAAAAGAAAAGACAAAATCATATTATCGTTCCAACAGGTGCAGAAATTCAATACCTTTGTGTGATTAAAAAAAAAAACTTCAGCAAACTAAGAATAAGGAAAAAAACTAAGCTGAATAGCAAATCTATGAAAAACCTACAGCTGCCACCATATCTCTTACCATCTTTAATGTTAATCCTTTCCCCCCAGATTAAAAACAAAGCAATGATGTTTTTCTTACCACTTGTACTCAATAATATCCTGGAAATCACACACAATGCAATAAAAAGGAAATAAAATGTATAAAGATAGGAAAAGATAAAATTCTAGTTATTTACAGACCACATTATTGTGTATGTAGACTGTCCAGAGGAATCTACCAAACTACTAAAACTAATTAGTAAATTTAACAAAGTCATAGGACACAAGGCTGACATAAAAAGTAACATAACTAATAAACAACTGAAAATTGAAATTTAAACACGCACTAGCTCTTTCCCTTTTCTTTCCCCTTTCCTTCCTGAAGAGCTCTGTCCAAAAACCATTTGGTGGGCCTGAACACAGTTAGGCATCTCTGCAGGGAGGTGGGGTAAAGTTGTTACGGGACAGTATATGGTGTTGAAACCCAAGCATAGTAAAGAGAGTATTTACAAGACAACATGGTCCATTACAAAGTGTCAGAGTCTGAGCAGAGTGAAAGGGTTGTCTGCACAGAGAAAGGTGGGTAGGTTCAGGGCACTAAAGCTCATGCAGGTTGAACAGGGACATCCAAGTGGGAGGGAAGCCCAGCACAAGGTGCTGGGGTCTGAGTAGGGTGAGCAGGGGTGGCAGCAATAATGGGAGAACGGTACCCACACAGGGAGTGATCAAATAAGTAAACATATTGAGGGTCATGGGAGTTAGATTTCTCACTATCATAAAGAGATGTACAAATATGAAAAGGGAGAAAATCAGAATGAACTCCACAGTGTCAGATGGAATTAAATGCACTGGTGTAAACCAGTGGTTTTCCATAAATATAGACAGGTAGCTATGTAAACAATATATATGGTAATGAGCACACCTAAGGCCCAAGAGTTGCTTTCTGAACACCACTCTGAAATAAAAGGATGAAGAGCTTTCTGGATAAAAGGCCGATTTCAGGTCTAAAGCAAGAAAAGTAAAAGATCCTTTATCCAGCGAGGCTGTCATTCAGAATTGATGGAGAAATAAAGACCTTCCAGAATCGCCAGTCATTAACCAATTTCGTACATGAAACCAGCCCTATAGGAGATATTAAGGGGGTTTCTATAAAGGTAAAAAGGCCCCAAGAGTGATACAGAGCAGAAAGTCACAACTGATACAAACANTTTCTATAAAGGTAAAAAGGGCCCAAGAGTGATACAGAGCAGAAAGTCACAACTGATACAAACAAAGACTTTACAGGCAACATGACATCATTAAAATCATATCTCTCAATAATCAGTCTCAA
>NC_048227.1:25676344-25676559 GCF_002007445.2 Ailuropoda melanoleuca
GAAACCAGCCCTATAGGAGATATTAAGGGGGTTTCTATAAAGGTAAAAAGGCCCCAAGAGTGATACAGAGCAGAAAGTCACAACTGATACAAACAAAGACTTTACAGGCAACATGACATCATTAAAATCATATCTCTCAATAATCAGTCTCAACATGAACGGCTTGAATGCTCCCATAAAACGCCACAGGGTTGCAGATTGGATAAAAAGACATG
>NC_048227.1:25676659-25676832 GCF_002007445.2 Ailuropoda melanoleuca
TGATCGGTAGGGGAAGAAAGGGATAAAGAAAGGGGGGGTAATCAGAAGGGGGAATGAAACATGAAAGACTGCGGACTACGAGAAACAAACTGAGGACTTCAGAGGGGAGGGGGTGGGGGAATGGGATAGACTGGTGATGGGTGGTAAGGAGGGCACGTATTGCATGGTGCACT
>NC_048227.1:25676881-25688553 GCF_002007445.2 Ailuropoda melanoleuca
AAAAAAAAAGAAAAAAAGAAAAGTAAAAGATGAGACTGGTACATTTTTTGTTAGAAAAGGAAGGAAGTAGTTAAAAGCACAATGCAGCTATGTCAAACAGACATGGAGACCAGCTTGAAGGTGCTCCAATCAGCCCAATCTGGGATAATCTGAGCATCAAAATAATGATATTAATGAATTCAAGTCTATTAAATAAAATAGGAATGCATTAAAAATAGGAATGCATGAGCATATGTTGATAAAAATGAACAGTTTTGAAGTTTGATGAAAAATAGGACACTCTCAAAAAATCACTAAACAAGTGTTGATTACAAAGGGATAAGTAGTAAATTTACAGTGGAGAAGTCTAATAGACACGACCTTAATCAATCAAATAAACATCAATCAAAGTAAAAATCCTCAGTAAGAGAACAAATCAAAACAACGTGCCGCTTGACAGGATGCAGTAAGAATAATACAGCCCTGTTTCCATGATATTTCAGCCAAAGATGAACAATCTAAATCTAACCAAAAGGAAAAATCAGACCCATCCCAAGCCTATAAAATAATCATAAAATTTGTCAAGGTCATAAAAATCAAAGAAAAACTAAGGAATTATTTCAGATGAGTACAACAAAGTGCAACACATGATTCTGGATCAGAAACTTGTCCTATAAGGAGCATTTTGAAGAAGTTGACAAATCTTCAATGGAGTCTTAAAGATTATAGGTTAACAATGTACCCATGCTAATTTCCCTATTTTGATGGTTGTATTGTGATTATTAAGGGAAAGACCCTTGTTTTAGGAAACAAATGCAGAAGTATTAGGGGATGATATGATACCAGGTTGACAAATTACTCTCAAACGCTTCTAGAAAAAGTTTCTTTGTTCGCTACTAAACACTTTTTGGAAAGTTCGAGCTTCTTTCATAAAAAAGAGAAACAGTGTAGTTTTCAATATCAAAAGTGTCAAATATGCAGGGGTAAATCTAATGAAATATGTATATAACATACCTACCCAAAAAAAAAAAACACAGTATTTCTGAGAAAAGGTAAAGACCTGAACAGTTATACAATGTTCATAAATTAGAATACTCACTGTTGCTAAGACAGTCACTGTCCCTAAACTGATACACAACTTCAACATCATTCCTATCAAAATTCCAGCGGGCTATTTATTACAAATACACAAGATAATTCTAAAATTTATATGACAGTACTACAGATCAAGAATAACAAAAGCAAAACTGAAAAAGATTAACAAAGCTGGTGAACTAACACTATCTGATTACAAGTCTTAATCCATAGCTATAGTAATCAAGACAGTTTCATAGGATGGTAGGATAAAAAAAAAAAGAACTAGATCAATGAAAAAGACTAGACTATGTAGAAATAGATCCACGTTTACATGGTCAATTGATTTTTCCTAAAGATGCCAATTCAGTTGTATGGGGTAAAGAATATCTTTAACAAATCTTGCTAAAATGACTGAATTCTATACAGGGGAAATAATGAACCTTGACTTCTTTTCTCTATATAAACGAAAGTTAATTCAATATGAATCATGTGCTTAGACATGAAATTCAGAAATTTAACACTTCTAGAAAAAAAATATGAGAATATTCTCATGACCTTGGATAGACAAAGATTTTTTTGAACAAGACACAAAAAATACAAACCCTAAAAATTAAATTTTGAAAAATTAGACTTCATCAAAATTAAAACTTTCCACTCATCAAAAGCACCATTATAACAATGAATAGGCAAGGCAAAAATTAGGAGGTATATTTACAACATCTATATATAACAATGGACTTGTATCCAGAATACACACACCAAAAAAACGTTAAGTGAACAATTTAAGAAATAAGCAACCACATTTTTAAAAATTCACAAAATACTTCAACAGATGCTTCGCAAAAGAAGATATACAAATAGCCAACCAGTATTTCAAAAAGGATTCAATATCATGAGTCCTCAGGGAATGTCAATTAAAGACCATGACCTTACTTGCAGTACTTGCAGCCCACAGGAATGGCTAAAATAAAAGACTGACAATGCCAAACATTGGCAAGGACGTGGAACAGCTGGAACTCTCACACATTGCTGGTATGTGTAGAAATACCACCATCACTTTTAGAACTATGTGTCGGTTTCTTATAGAAGTTAAACAGATGTGTACCCTTTGATCCATTTGTTCTTCAACTAGATATTTACTCAACAGAAATGAAAACATGTTTACTCAAAATCTTATATAAGGGGAACTTCCTTGGACACATGGATTAACTGTTAAAAGGTGGCAACAGGGGCGCCTGGGTGGCACAGCGGTTAAGCGTCTGCCTTCGGCTCAGGGCGTGATCCCGGCGTTCTGGGATCGAGCCCCACATCAGGCTCCTCTGCTATGAGCCTGCTTCTTTCTCTCCCACTCCCCCTGCTTGTGTTCCCTCTCTCGCTGGCTGTCTCTGTCTCTGTCAAATAAATAAATAAATAAATAAAAAGAAAAAAAAAAAAAGGTGGCAACAATGCAAATACCCATCACCTGGAGAATGTTGAAGCCTTAGATGGATTTATTACTATTCACCAATAAAAAGAATGAGCTACTAATACACATGACAATATGCATGAATCTCAAAAACAAGCATGTTGAACAATAGGAACCAAAGGGGAAAAAAAATGTCCAAACCGCAAGAATAAGCATATATATGGAATCATTGGTATAAGACAACAGTAATCTAAGATGACAGATATCAGCAGTGGTTGCTGGCAGTGGGAGGTGAAGCCGCAACTGACTGAAAAGGAGCTTAAGGGTTTCTGGAATGATGGAGATCTGTGTCGTTTTGAGTAGCGATTTCCTGGTGTATGTAATTATCAAAACTCAGTGTATTTTCCTGTACATTAATTACATATCTCAGTGAATAAAAGAAGGTCCTTTACTATAAATGTCTGGTTCAGGACCTATCTCGGATAAGCGAAATGTTCAGTGTTTAGAATTCTTCCCTGCAGAAGAGCACAATGTTTGAAAAATTAAACGTTAAGGATATGTATAATACATCAGTATGCACATTGGCAACTCAGTGCTTCCAAATAGTTGCTACCCAACCAAACAAATCAGGAAAAGGGAGCTGTCACAATTCATGCGTAATTGGCCAGCCCCCCGTGATGTCCTGGGTTGTATCCAACTGCCAGCAGCATCCTGTCCGTGACTTGGGGACCATGCAGTCACAGCTACATCACTGAGGCTGAGAGCACTACCTTGCAAGTCAGGCAGACCGGGGCCAGAATTCTGCCTCAGAAATGCCCTACTGTAGATTCAAGCTCTTCTTTAATAGTTCTATGAGCCATAAGTCTAGTGGTGAATGGGTAGATAGTTCTCATTTCAATCTGTTAGAGGGCCCTACTTGAGACCTCCTCATTCTAGGTCTATCCTAAGGCTCACAAAATATAGCATCAGCTCCAGTGACACAGACCACACCTGAATTATAAATGCATACTTCACTTAGCCCCTCACACCCTCAGCCACCCTTTCCCCTCTTTTGGAAACAGCAAACAAATAACCAAGATGACACACCAAGTGGCGACGATTTTGGAAAGTGCAGCCAGAATGTAAAATGCCTTCCTTCAACAGGACTGTCAAGGGGCAAATAGACACTTACTTATTTTGGGGTTATGTGTGATCTAGGATGCCACTCCACGGCCCTGGATTCTCATTTAACGCCCCTGAGGCATGCAATTGTTCGACAGGCTTAAAACACATGAATCTATTTCCAAAGACGGAGACAGACATCAAGGCCCTCCTGAGTGTGGAGAACATAGAGCAATGAGCAGAAGAAACCAGCAACAGAGGGTAAGCCCACAGACAGCTGCGGCTGCATTTGTCTTAGAGCAGAAGCAAAGAAAATGCTCCTTTGACTTTGGAAAACTTTCCATACCCTCCCGCATAACTGCCAAGCTACCCCAGACTTCCTCACTAAAGCCCCAGATGCCCATATCTTCCAGGATATAGATGCAACCCTCTTTTCTTTCTTCGAGGCAGGGCAAGACCTCCAGATTTAGTCACTACTGCTACGGGTACCATGAGATGGTTTGTTAAACCAGGAAGAAGCCTGAGTAGCAGCAAGATGGCAGGACGTTCCTTCACAGAGAGCCACATGATCCTAATTCATTCACACACTTTCTTCTGGGCAAGCCAACAATTTAAAACCTTCCAACGGTGGGTCTTCCAGGAATTACAAAAGTGGGAGTGCATCCAGATTTGAGGACTGGTGGCCCCTGTTCCCTGGTGCCACCCCAGCTGGAAGATAGCCAGGAACTGGTTACAGAGTCTCTTTGACAGAAATGGAGATTAGCAGGTGCTAAAGACAGATTAGCAACTAAATGAGCTTCTCACTGGCATAATCAGTATTCAAAAAAGGAAGGTTTTAGAAAGAAGGTGGGCAGCTGCTGGGAGTCTTCTCTGACAAGAAGAAATTTGCCTGCATTTACCAGGCCTGTGCAAACTCAAGAAACCAAAGCATAAAGGTAGCCCATTAACAGACTCTGTAGAGGACAGGCACTCAGGCAGAATGTGCATCTGAGATAAGACGGGTCAGAGCAGGTTTGGTTTTGTTTTCCAGGCACTTCCTGGGGACGGATGGAGGAGGTTTCACTTCTGTCCTTTCCTTTTTGTCCTGACTCGGTTTTGACTCTAGTGCCAATACACCTGGGGTTGGTGCAGTACCTTCTCTCTGCACCCTGAGGTCTGGCCATTGGGCTGGAGGGCAGAGGGGAGAGTTTGAACAGTCTCAGATGAAACAATGTCGTCTTAGTCCATTCGGGCTACTATAACAAAAATACCAAAGACTGGGTGGCTTAATCATTAAACCTTCGTTTACTCACAGTTCTAAAGGCTGGAAAATCTAAGATCGAGCTGCAGCAGGTCCTGTGTCTGGGAGGAACCCTCTTCCTGGTTTGCAGATGGCTGTCCTCTCCTTGTACTCTTACTTGGCAGAGAGAGAGAGAGAGGCCATCTCCCTTGTCTCTTCTTGAAGGACAGTAATCCCACTCATGAGAGCTCCACCTTCATGACCTAATTACCTCCCCAAAACCCCACCTCCTAACACCATTCCATTTGGGGTTAGGCAGCAACATATAAAATTTGGGAGGGACACAAACATTCAATCCATAGCAAATACCAAATACATAGTCAGCTAGATTTTTAGAACAAAAGAAAAAAAAAGATTTATTAAAGCACCTGCTTTGTGCCGTGCATTTTATGGGGCCCTTTCATTCATTTTATGTTAACCCAAAGGACAGAGTAACCCAAAAGACCTAGTCCACATTAGTTGATTTGGCATAAGGGAAACTAAAGACAGACTGAGTTCCCTGTTTCTTTCCCATGGTTTTGTATTTCCTTCTTAATGCTATTTTGAATTTGTTTGGGCTCAAATTATATTACACCCTTGTCATCTCCATTAGCTAAAATGTATTTATGGCTGATTATGCATGCAGAAAATAAATTAAATATCTGAATAACATTACCAGTAATTGGTGAAATTGCCTTATGTTTTCACATCCTTACAACAAAAAAGGCATCAACAAATGACTGCGAAAACAAAAGGATAATCCATTATAATTGTCCATATTACCACAGAGATAGGACAGACACAATTATGGGCAATTTCAGTGTCTAAAAATCAAGTGCGATGAAAATTATATTGAAGTTAAAAAAAAAAAAAGAATTACTTTAACTGGGGCTTTAAAACAACTGCTGGTCAGGATAAAAGGGAATAGACCCTGCTCTGAAAAATCAGCCACTGACTTGGAAGTTGACACTGAATCTCTTAAATTCTACAAAATATAAACCACGGCTGAAGTGCTCATTTAGATCTGCCTGAGTGATTCTTCATGATACCATCACCCTTCAGACACCACTGGTTTACTGGTGAAATATTTATGCTGATTTAGGGAGAGACTCTAATATGTTTCAGCTTCTAAACACCTAAGTACCACCCCCAGCAAAGCCTGATACATATACTAGATTAGGCTGGCTTAATCTCTCCTTCAGTTGCATATCTGTGTTTTTTGAAAATGACATAAATTTTAAATATTTACCACTGTAATTATTTTATTATGGTACAGGTACTGACCAGTTGGGAAGGATGCCAGCTATCGTATCAGAGCAGAATTTGGGACCCCTCTTGTGCAGGCAGAGGGCCCCAGTCACTGGGGTGCAGAGAGAAGCTGCCATATACCAACCAATATGGAAGTCTTTTAACGTTTTAACAATGGGGCTACCGTTCCGGTGTGTCCCGCTAAATCAGCACCACACAGACACACAGATGAAAGACCCAAGTCTGGCCTCTCACTTTGCCTCACTTATCCAGGTGGCCCCGCTCAGCACCTTGCCAAATGGACACCCCAGGAACGTGCACCCCCGCAGAGCTCTGGCAGGTAGTATGGCAGCCCAAGCCAAAGACCTTTTGTACAAGAACACACCTTCACTTTCAGCACTGACAGCTCGAAAACCCCAGTCCTGCCCACAGAACACAGCAGTTGGGGCCCAAACACAGCACAATTTTGATTGTTAAAGCCAAAAACGTGAGATTTTTTTTAAAGATTTTATTTATTTATTTATTTGACAGAGATAGAGACAGCCAGAGAGAGAGGGAACACAAGCAGGGGGAGCGGGAGAGGAAGAAGCAGGCTCCCAGCGGAGGAGCCCGATGTGGGGCTCGATCCCATAACGCCGGGACCACGCCCTGAGCTGAAGGCAGATGCTTAACCGCTGTGCCACCGAGGCGCCCCAACATGTGAGATTTAAAAGAAAGTCTCCAAATCTACCAAAGGGAATCTAAAGAATAAAACAAATCAACAAAGAGAGATGCAGCAGGGCCTGTATCTTGAGAGAAACAGAACCTTTCCATTTCATTGTCAAAGTGAATTTTATAAAGTGCAGATCCAGTCATGCCACTCTTCAAAATTCCTCGATTGCCAAACCTTTACTACGGCACCCAAGGGACTTGCCTCCCTTTGTTTCTTGCTGCTGACACCCTCTATCTAAGCAATACTGAACCCACTGTGGTATCAGAACATATCGTATACTCCCACTCCATTGAGTGGGCACTCTATTACAACCCATGTCTTAAGTCTTGGAATCATTTGCTAGAAAAATCACCTAGTTGACTTCATCCAAGTGTCCTGAAAAACACAAGGCTTGGTACCTATTAGGTCACAATAATTTGGGCCCAATAGACAATTCCATTTAATCACCAAAAACGGTGCCCACACTATCATAAATCTTTGGGAAAATAAAGATATGTCTAATATATTCTAAGGTCACATGATCAAAAATAAGAAGAACTGAAAATTAAAAGACCACCATATCACGGTGGAGTGGTGAAGACGCGGAAGAATTGGAACTCTCATATATTACCAATGGGAATGTAAAATGGTGCAACAACATGGACAACAGTCTGGCAGCTTTTAAAAAGTTAAACATATACCTACTATATGATCCAGCCTTCCCAGTCTTAAATATTTCTCTAAGAGAAATTAAAGTGTATATGCACACCAACTTTTTACACAAATGTTCATAGAAACTTTATTTGTAATAGGCAAAAGCCAAATGTCCTTAAACAAGTGAATGGATAAACAAACGGTGGTACATGTATGCAATAGACTACCTCCCAGCAATAAAAACCAATGAACTACTGATACATAACAACATCGATGAATTTCAAAGCAATGATGCTAAATGAAAATAACCAAGCAAGAAGAGTATATGCTATATGATTCCACCTATACAAAATTCTAGAGAATGCAAAGTCATCTATAGTGACAGAAAGCAGATCAGGGCTTCCTGAGGGATGGAAAAGGGAAGGATAGGAAAGAGAGACTATAAAGGGACAAGTGGAAAATTTGGGGGGTGTGATTACTATATTCACTATTTCTATTATGATGATGGTTTCACAAGTATATAGACAGGTCAAGATTCATACATTACATATATATATATATATATATATATATTTTTGGTTTTTTTTTGTTTTTTTTAAAGTAGGCTCCAGGCTGGGCAGAAGCTTGAACTCATGACCCTGAGATCAAGACCTGAGCTGAGATCAAGAGTCAGACACTTAACCAACTGAGCCACCCAGGCGCCCCTCAAATTCTATACTTCAAATATATGCAGTTTATTTTATGTCAATTTTACTTCAATAAAGTTATGAAAAATATTTAAAATTAAGTCTATGGTTTATGAGAACTCAGTCATTGTGGTTTAGGGAATGCTCTGATCTTAGAAGTAGAGGTTAGAGACTGAGAACAGTCACCCTTTAGAGGAAGGATAAAATATAAGAAAAAAAGTCTAACAGTTAAGGCTGCCCAATGATAAAATACACTGGCCTCATAGGTAGTGAGTTGCCAGTCCCTGGAAGTATTAATCTGATAACCACTATTAGTCCTAGAAATGGATTTCTGCTCTGGTTGGGCAATTCTCGTATACGATCCCTGAGATTCTTGTAAACTCTAAATTCACTCATTCGCTGAGAGGGCACTGGCAGGGTACATTTGCTGGTAGCAAACTCCCTGTTACGATGCTCACAAAAACAACCATTAGGAATTTTCCTCAAGAATAAAAGAAGTGAAAATAATTCAAAGGACTAGGACTTCAAAGTGGAGTTGAAAGGAAATCAGTTCTTCAGATATAGGAATTACAAGTGAGTACAAAGAGAACAGTGAGTGATGGAACTTTGGAGAGAGGGTGGCTGGGTGGCAGACAGTCTGGGTGTGAGAATATCAGGGAGCGGGGGGCAGCACTAGGGTTTAGAAAACCTAGGGGGTTGATGTAAGAAACTGAGAAACAGAGGTCTCAGCAGGGGCGGGAAGGCTGGGGTCCAGGGATATTTTATCACAGATGCTGATGGACTTGATCTAGAATCATCTTTTAAAGAACAAAATACAACCCCATGTTCAAAAGCTTCCAATAGCTTACTGTCGTACTTAGAATACCATTAAAATTCTTTACCAGGGTTGCATGGGTACTGCTAAGTAAAAATTGCAAGACGGAGAGAAATGTACAACAAAAATGGGATGGGATTAAAAACAAAGACAATAAAAACTCCCTGTGTAAGTGGATTCTACATGAGCATTTTACACAAAGGTATCACTCTCAATGATGACACTAAATTAAAATTTCTCCTAAAGCCTGTCCCAGGAACCCCACAAGCCCCACTCTGGCATATGGTGCTGCTCCGAGAGGGAGACAGGGATAATTGCTGGAATCAGAGGGGTCCTTCAAGGAGCAGTTGTGATCCCCACCAGCCACCTGGATGAAGCAATTACATGATCGAGTGACTGAATAGTAACAAGATGCCAAAGGGATGAAAATTGACTTGGGTAAAGGGAAAATGAGGTCAATTTCCTCACTCCTGAAAAACAAGGTGAATGTTAAGGGCAGATTCTTCTCTTTATCCCACATCCCCTCCTTGGCTCATAGAGGAAAGGATAACACTCTTGTGGGAAAGAAGATGCCAATTCTCTCCACTCCTTTTTCTCCCCCAAAGAAAAGAGGAAAGGACTAAAATAAGTGGTCAGAGGGCAACACCTACTGGATCATGGTTTCCTAAAGGACAGAGGTAGGACCCACTGTTGACCACTTGCTCTTTGAACGCATCTCAGACATACCTTTCCTTCTATCTTCTGTGTCCCAAGGTCTGTAGGGCTCATCCCTGTAGCTGGATGAATAACTCAAATCAGACCTGACCTACAAGTTATCTTCAATTCCAGGTTTAACTTTATTCAACCTTTAAACCTTATTCAAGGTTTAACTGGAGACTCTGCTTTGAATGTAGTTAGGGGGTTGGGTAGCTGTCAAGAAAATGGAACCATGTGCTTTGTCGGGGAGCCCATAAGTCAGGATCCTGGAAGGGAAGAAAGAGACTGGTAGGATATGACTACCATGAAGTCTTGAACAGTGAGAAAAAACAATGGAGTTACACAAAGGAAGAAGCAAATTAGCCTCTGAATATACAATGGCCTTAGGCACTCTTCTCTCTCCTGCCAACACCACCACCAATACAACCACTGTGAGGTGCTCACTCCTCTCTACTTCCTGGGTGATTAAGTGGAGACAGAGCGCTGTGTACTGAATGTTTGTGTCCCCCAAAATTCTTGTGTTGAAACCTAATCCCTTATGTGATAATATTAGGAGATGAGGGCTTTGGGGGGTGATTAGGTCATAAGAGTGGAGCCTTCATGAATGGGATTAGTGCTCTCATAAAAGAGACTCCACAGAGCCCCCTAATCCCTTTCACCATGTGAGGACACAGCAAGAAGATGGCTGTCTATGAATCAGGAAGCAGGCTCTCACCACACATCGAGTCTGTCAGCACCCCGGTCTTGGACTTCCCAGCCTCCAGAATCATGACAAATATCTGCTGTAAAGAAGCCACCCAGCTGGGGGGGGGGNATCCAAATGGATGAATACAGAGAGAGTTAAAACAACTGGCAGTGGCACAGGCTAGCTCCAGGGAGCTCTTCATCACTCACTATTCTACCTCTTTAAATGCATGAAAATAGGGACACCTGGGTGGCTCAGTCGGTTGGGCAGCTGCCTTCAGCTCAGGTCATGATCCCAGGGTCCTGGGATCGAGTCCCACGTTGGGCTCTCTGCTCATCGGGGGGCTTACTTCTCCCTCCCTGCCACTCCCCCTGCTTGTGCTCTCTCTCTCTCTCTGACAAATAAATAAATAAAATCTAAAAAAAAAGCATGAAAATATATTATAATGATTACTATGTTATGATTACAATTTGAAAGAGAAAAATACTAAACCAAGTATGCCCAGCAGCTCTCAAAGCCAAAAACAGGCAAGAAAAACACAGAAGAAGCAGNTCAGAGGGGTCCTTCAAGGAGCAGTTGTGATCCCCACCAGCCACCTGGATGAAGCAATTACATGATCGAGTGACTGAATAGTAACAAGATGCCAAAGGGATGAAAATTGACTTGGGTAAAGGGAAAATGAGGTCAATTTCCTCACTCCTGAAAAACAAGGTGAATGTTAAGGGTAGATTCTTCTCTTTATCCCACATCCCCTCCTTGGCTCATAGAGGAAAGGATAACACTCTTGTGGGAAAGAAGATGCCAATTCTCTCCACTCCTTTTTCTCCCCCAAAGAAAAGAGGAAAGGACTAAAATAAGTGGTCAGAGGGCAACACCTACTGGATCGTGGTTTCCTAAAGGACAGAGGTAGGACCCACTGTTGACCACTTGCTCTTTGAACGCATCTCAGACATACCTTTCCTTCTATCTTCTGTGTCCCAAGGTCTGTAGGGCTCATCCCTGTAGCTGGATGAATAACTCAAATCAGACCTGACCTACAAGTTATCTTCAATTCCAGGTTTAACTTTATTCAACCTTTAAACCTTATTCAAGGTTTAACTGGAGACTCTGCTTTGAATGTAGTTAGGGGGTTGGGTAGCTGTCAAGAAAATGGAACCATGTGCTTTGTCGGGGAGCCCATAAGTCAGGATCCTGGAAGGGAAGAAAGAGACTGGTAGGATATGACTACCATGAAGTCTTGAACAGTGAGAAAAAACAATGGAGTTACACAAAGGAAGAAGCAAATTAGCCTCTGAATATACAATGGCCTTAGGCACTCTTCTCTCTCCTGCCAACACCACCACCAATACAACCACTGTGAGGTGCTCACTCTTCTCTC
>NC_048227.1:25688653-25700191 GCF_002007445.2 Ailuropoda melanoleuca
AAAAATACTAAACCAAGTATGCCCAGCAGCTCTCAAAGCCAAAAACAGGCAAGAAAAACACAGAAGAAGCAGTTTGGTATAGTGGGCAGAGCTCAGAGCGTGGTCCCAGAAGACTAGGGTTCAAGTGTTAGTTCTACCATGAAATTTCAGCTCCCTCAGATGGGAAACACTTGTCCTGGCAAGGCTCAGACAAGATCACATACACAAAAGCATTTTACACATGCAGTGCTAGGTCTGAACAAGCAAAAGTCTGATATGCTTGTAAGTTGGTTGTTATAAGTCGCCAACTTCGAGTTGACCCAATGGTTCTCCACCCAGGGTGATTTTTTTCTCCCAGGGAACACTGGCCGATGTCTGGAGACATTTTTGGTTGCCACAACTTGGGGGAGGGTTTGCTACCAACATCTAGTGGGTAGAGGCCGGGGATCCTGCCAAAGGTCCTACATTGCACAAGACAGCCCCCTAAACAACGAATTATCCAGCCCAACGTGTCAATAGTGCCAAGGCTGAGAAACACTGCTTTGGAATCAATTCATGTGTTATAACAATTCAGGAACAGACTTCATGCTCAATATACATTTGTTGAATATTAGTATAGAAAAACAAGGACATAATCAAGCTCTGCAATATGGTTAATCTGAGAGAGCAATGTCACAATCAGTAAACAGGATGTAAATAAGCCAGGAAGACTGAGGGATAAGCTACATATTTGCTACTCAAATTGTGGTTCATGGACCAGCTTCACCCGCACCTGAACACCTGTTAGAAAGAATCCTAGACTCTACCCCGGATCTACTGAATCAGAATCTGAATTTTAACAAGACTCCTAGGTGATTCATAGGTATG
This sequence comes from Ailuropoda melanoleuca, assembly GCF_002007445.2. NCBI lineage: Eukaryota > Metazoa > Chordata > Mammalia > Carnivora > Ursidae > Ailuropoda > Ailuropoda melanoleuca. Next base: position 25,689,500 of record NC_048227.1, read on the forward strand.
TTAATGTTTGAAAAACACGTTCCTAGAGTCTATACCTGATAGCGGGTTACTTCCCAATACCAGTCTTACGTTCCAACTGACTAGCACAGAAACTAAGGTCTCCTGAAGATCAGCCCAGATGAAGTCTCCCTCTTAGCTATAATTCAGCTCTATCCACAGGTGGCATTTCCCCCTGGATGCTCTCCATTTGGATAACAGAGAGTGTGTCCCCCAGGCACAACAGCAGAGCCTTCTCTCTCTTTGTTCACAAACTAGAGCGCTGAATATAATGAAATATGGCACATGATCAATACCCCCTATGCAGAAACTGTACAGAATGCCACAGCTGAAAGATTCTTTGAAGAGGAAAAGAAAATTCTATTGCAACTTTTATTTGGAGTTTGATTGCTTCATTGCCTCTTGCCCTCCAGGTGAAGGGGTAGCCAAGAAAAATGCATTCTGTGGGAAACTATGAGCTTGGATAACATTCTGAATGTTGCTCAGACTGTGCCCTATTGCACTGAGAAGGGAAAAGAGGTGCCCTGCATCTGCTTCAAAGCCAAACACTTCCCCAATCAGGATTATCTTACTCCTCCTTCAAGGAATAACTGGACATAAGAATTCAGTATTTATCAAGCACCGCTAAGTATGATGGCCCTATTCTAAGTATTTGACATATATTAACTCCTTTAATACCCCTGAGGTATTACATACCCTATGAGGCAGGAACTATCGATATCCCCAATTCATAGATGAAGAAACTAAGCACAGAGAAGTTAAGTAACTTTCCCAAAGTCAGATATCTCAGAAGTGGCAAAGCCAAGATTTGAACCCACTACATCTGGCTTCAGAGCCAGGGTTCTTAACTCCTCCACCATACTGTTGACATTTAATTGTGCATTAGGGACTCCAAAAGGATTTTATGAGCATCAATAAGATGAAACTTCTTCCCTGATGCCGTACCCAGCCTGGTAAAGGGGAAGAGATAAATGAACACAACACAGCACATTAGGTGCTTGGAGCAAAATGTGCTATTTTCCCTAGTTAGCACCACCACATCCCTCCTCACTCTCTGTCTTTATTCTAATTTGACTCTAGAAACATGTTAAAACTATCAGTTACCTTCTAGGAGGTCATTAAATAATGGTTGAATGAATGAATAAAGTAACTCATGAACGAATGTGGTCCTACAGTGGGATGTGCAGAAAGTAAAGCATCCAGAACACTAATAGGCTCTTAGAACAAATATCTGCTTTTCTTCCCCCCTGTTCAGCACTATTCCTTGAGGCCCCTCCTTATTCATGGATTTGCTTCTTCCCGCCAACTCTACCCATGTGGTTCCCACTGGAGAGGCCAGGCCTCACACCGCAGCACCCGTGGCCTTGGTGGACTGGCCAGGGATGGGCTCCTAAAATGAGCTAGGCCAATCAGTTCCCTTTCTCAGGAATTTTTTAAGTGAGAGGAAGAAAATCACAACAATCTCTCTAAGGCAGTTAAAACTGTGCAATGAAAAAAAATGGAATCTGTTGGCATCCACATTTTCAACCCCAAGGAGAAGGCTTGTCTTAGGTAAGAGAGCTTCATAAAGCTTTGTGCTAATGTGAAGTCAAGAGCCAAAGAGAAGAGACGGAAAGAAATTACTTCTGACATCATTCAAGTCTCTGTTTCCAGACACGTAAGCTCTCTGAGCTTTCATTTCCTTTTTTTGTAAAAATAAGGGGAGGAAAGTTGCATCTTAAAAGGCTACAGCCCCACCACTGTTGAAGAAAGAAGGGTCTCCAACCAGAGGGCAGCCAAGGAATGGGGAAAGTTGACCCTCCCACCTATCTTCACACTTACAGCCCCTAGCATCAGAAAACAGTTAATAGTTGAGAGAATCTAGTTCCCTCGTCCTTGAGTTCTACAAAATAGCCTTCTGACTCCTGACCACAGATGATATGGAGAAGAGTTGTTGTGATGGACAGTATGAACAGGTAGAGCTCTATGTCAGGTGAGTCTCAGGTTTCTCATGAATAAAATGGCAAATGGCATTTTAAATATATACAACTACCCTCCTGTGTCTTTGGATGCCATGAGCCATTTCTCAGGGTCTGCTCACCTGGAAGCACTCAACATTCAAATTCTGCTCCTGTAGGACTGAAAGATCATGCCCTCTTGGCTCCCACCAAACATCTGGCCTCAACAAGGTAGTTTCCCATGTCCATTACAAGGCTATGCTGTCCCTCAATGAAGAAGTACAGCAGTTTCAGTGAGTTCCAACCACAGTATGGTCAATGGAAATACCCCTTAAAATTCCCTAGGCCCATGGTTTTCACATTTTTCTTTGAGGATCCTCAGAGGTCACCTGGGGAGAAGGGGGGGAGTTAAATGGAATGTTCCTTCTACTGGCTTCCACCATTGTAGCTCTATTCTGATGTACTTTATTTAGGTTTAACATGTATTAGGGTTCTCCAGAGAAACAGAACCCAGAGGAGATAGATTGATAGACGGTAGGTAGGTAGGTAGGTAGGTAGGTAGGTAGGTAGGCAGACGAGAAGATGTATTATAGAAATTGTCTCAATTTGTTATAGAGACCAAGAAGTCCTACAATTTGCTGCCTGCAATCCAGAGAACAAGGAACACTGGTGGTATATTTCAGTCCAAACCTAGAAACTTGAGAACCAGGAGAGCCAATGGCGTAAATCCCTTCCTGAGTGTGAAAGCCTAGAACCAGGGGCACTGATGTCTGTGAGCGGGAGAATATGGATGCCTTAGCCAAAGCAGAGACTGACTTTGCCCTTCTTCCTCCTTTTGTTCTACTCAGGCCCCCAATGGACTGGTGAGGGAGATCCTCTTTAGTCTGTCTACTGATCCAGATGCTAATTCCTTCTGGAAACACCCTCAAAGACACATCCAGAAATAATGTTTTTACCAGTTAATGTAGGCATCCCTTAGCCCGGTGAAGTTGACACGTAAAACTAACCATCGCATAACATGTAATACATTCTGACATTTCCTCTTTTAGTTAAAAATTTTAAAAGGCAACCACACCTCACTAAATAAACATCAGGATCTCCTAATGGGCCCCACACTGAACTTTGTAAAACATTACTCTAACATGCGCACAAAGCACTTTCCATCTTGGATTTACTTGAGTTCTCTATATCAAAGATCACAAACCAGTTTCTACCAGACAACAAGGAACGTGTTTCATTTCAGCCCCAGATAGGTGGCTAGCACAATGTTTAAAAAATAAAACATTTCCCAAAGTTTCAAATGGAGACATATACATTCTAGGAAGCTAGCCTTCCATGGAGGGGTAAGTGGGGAGGGGAGGTTGGGGATAGGAAATAAACAGAAGGTTGTGCAACACGGGGTCTATATTCCCACACAATTGGCTGAAGCTGAGTAGCGGCCACTGAATTATATGGAGTATGCCTCTTCCAGTTGACCAAGGTCCTTTTTGCTTATGACAATCTCACTAATATGGTAAAAGATCTCTGATTTGCCCCCTCCATCCCAGACCTTTCCCAAAATATAAGTCTGAATAGGAAGCAATTCCGACACCACTTGGGCTCACCCAAAGGTTGCCTTGACTTCCACATGTCAAGCCTCCCGCTGCAAATCCTTTCTCACCAGGGATTCAGTGAGTACAGCCAGCTCTCCTTTTGATAAATACACTTTGCTAAGATGCAGGTCAGTGTAATTTCCCAAAAGGTTAGGAGGAGTGACTGCTCAGAGAGGGCTCGCTTATTATTTCAAATGCCACCCGTCCCATTCTTTAACATTTACTGAGTTATTTACAACTTGATTCCTGCCACACCTGCCAGAGTATCTGACCTACTCCCATCTCCCCTCCAGGCATCATCTCTCCAGCCCTGAAATGGGAGCAAGGGGGCCACAGCGCCATGCCTCCTGGAGCCAGGTGGTCTCTAAGCCAAGATAGAGAAACTACCGTAATGGGTCATTTTTGCACCAAGTCATGCTTAAAAGTCATCAATAAAATTCACCTATTTTGAGGGATGCCAGGTTAATTGTGTCCATGCGGCCACAAATGTTTAGTCCATTTTCAATTTGCTCAGACAGATTAAAAAACCAATACTAATGTTTTAAATGAGCAAGCCTCAAAAACACTTCATTTCTTCTTTAAATAACATGGGGCATGTGTTTGGGTCAGTAATTTCAGTTAAAGAAATCTTTGGGGGGCAAATATTTTTCAATAAAAATGTAAAGATTTAATAGAAATAAAAATTATAATAAGAGTCCCACCAAGATCTACCATCTCTTCAGTGTTCACTATGTGCTGAGCAGACATGCACTGTTCAGCTCTTTGCTACGTAGACAGATAGAAAGAGAGAGAGAGAGAGATACAGATAGTTGTTTAACTCACAACATCTCTGCAAGTGAGATATCAGAGAGTTAATTCCTTTCTACAAATAAAAAACCATGGCTCAGAGAGCTTCAATACTTTCCACATGGCCACTCAGTCATTACCGGAGCCAGGCCTGGACTTCAGGACCGTCTGTGCTTTCTACCCCACACACTGCTTCTCAATCAAAATTATACCACGAAGCATCTCCTTGCAGCCAGCATCTACATCCACATACACATCAAAGCACCAAGATTACTCAATTAGGTAACTCTGGAAATTTCCCTGTAGTCATGGACTTTCTTCTGGTCTAGAATGAGAAATTCTGGAGCTAGGGTGGGCCCAGATTCCTTCATCCCCCAGGACCCAGAAGATTGTGGTCTCCCAGCCTCGAGTGTTGAACTCCTCAACACTGGGGTCAGACTAACCGAGACTGCAATGTTGCCTTCTGCACTTAGTAGTGATGGGACCTTGGGCAAGTCATTTAGTCTCGCTAAGGCTCAGCATCCTCAACTTAAAGAAAGTGGGACACCAACAGTACCCACCTCACAAGGTTATGGTGGGAGAAAAATAAAAGACTGGGTAGAAAGCCCATCACCCTGTGGCCAGAGCTATGATGAATAAGCATTAGATATTATCTTGGTTAGCCAGCTGAAGGCTGCTGCCTGAGCAGCCATGAGAGCCATGATTGAGAATCTACAAGAACAGAACATTATGGCTTTACTTTTGGGGCAAAACGACCACCACTCATCCCAACCCATATGCACTCTTCTACCCCATCAACCACCCACAACACCACCACCACCTTCTCCTCCACTGCAGAGAGAAGGCCTTAGTCAGGTTCTGAAAAGTAGACAACTGAAAGGCAGCCTTTGTCAGTCTCTCGGTTGGCAGAGTTCGCCCGAGGAAGCCTCAGGCTGTGTATCCTAGGCTTGTCCTCCAGCATGCCACCTTCTCCACTGGGCATCAGCTCTGGGCCCTTTGCTCCTCAACCTATATGACTAAGGAGCTACAACCTCCTCTATACTTACTCTTGGGTCCTAATGAGAGCAGATCGATTTTCCTCAATCTCTCCTTCCCTCCCCCTTCCTCCTTTGCCCCTGCCCCTTCCTTGTAAACCCCTTTGTCATTTTTTACTCCAGGATAATTAGGTCCTCTCTAATTTGTCCTATGAGCTCTCAGATCCGCCCAATGTTATCTGCTTCTTCATCCTAGTTCAGTACCGAACGTGGGCTGGAAGGAAGGAACTCCGCTGTCCCATTAAACATCTTCGCATCATAACATCCCTGTGTCTCAGGTCTGTGTTAGTTTTCTAGGGCTGCCATGACAAATGATCACAAACTTAGAGACTTAAAACAAAAGTATTCTCTCACAGGGTTAGAGGCCAGAAGTCCAAAACCAAGGTGTCTGCAGGGCCACACTTCTTCCAAAGTTTCCAAGGAAGAATGCTTGCCTGTCCCTTCCAGCTTCTGGTACATCTGGGCATTCCTGGCTTGTGACAGCACAACTGCCTTCTCTTCCCTCTGGGTCCTTTCTTCCTCTACCTCTAAAGACAGTACTTGTCATTGGATTTAGGGCCTGTCCTAATCCAGCATGATCCCATCCCAAAATCTTTAACTGAATTACATCTACAAAGACCCTTTTTCCAAGTAGGGTCGTATTCACCAGTTCCAGGTGGACCTTTATTTTGGGGAACCACCAATTTAAGCCGTCCTTGGTACGAATGAGTCCCTGGAGAGCTGTGGCATAGCTTCCTTGCATCATCCGGCTCACCTCACTCCTTCACCAAAACAATGCCAAGACCTAGAGTAAACATTCCATTCTATTACGCAAGCCAGATCTTCCACTCCCTTCTCCAAATTCCACATTGTGCAGAAATCCAAGCCTGGAGGAGGAGCTTGTGAGAGTGACATGGGGAAATGAAACAGAATTCCAGAAAGATAAAAGGGTCCTTGGTCTCCTCCCAGAGCCAATTAGCTGTCCACTCTAACCCATGAGACAGTGTCTGAGCAATGAGCAGACATCAGCACTTCCCAAAACCTATTTCCGCTGTGGTAACAAAATTTCTAATTTCAAATAAATCTAGGAAGTGTTGAGTCAAATAAATTCAAACCGGTTTCTTCATTGAAGATCTTGCCAAAGCTCTCAATACAGTAACTATGAATAGAAGTAGAAATGATTTGTAGTATTTCCCAAACTTATAGCCCAGAGAACCCCTTTACCTGTGAAGCATCTCATAGCCCTGGCATTCTTCCAAATATGCAATGGGAGATACTGGTACAAATCACCCTATGCAAATAAGTAGCTATCAAGTCACTGGGGAAATGCAAACTGAAACCACAATCAGGTACCAGTTTACATCCACTGGGATGACTATGATGAAAAGACAGAAAATGACAAGCCCTGGTGAGAGTGTGGGGCCATGGGAACCTCACACTTTTCTGATGGGAATGTAAAATGGTACAGTTCCTTTGGAAAGAAAGTTCAGCAGTTTTTTTAAAGGGTCAAATGTACCCTGTGACCCAACAGTTTCACTCAGGAGAGAAAAAAAAATGTGTATATACGCACAAACACACACACACACACACACACACACACACACACACACACACCCTCAATGTGAATGTGCACAGCAGCATGATTCATAATAGCCAAAACCTGAAAACAACCCAAAAGTTCAACTGGTAAGTGGATAAATAAAACATGGTATAGCCCACAATGAATTATTATCCAACGATAAGAAGGAATGAAATACTGATACATACTACAACATGCAAGAAACAAAAGACCTTGTATTGTATGGTTCCATTTATATGAGATGCCCCAAAGAGGTAGATATACAGAGACAGAGAGATGAATGGTTGCCAGGGGGTTGGGGACGGGATTAGGAATTGACTGTAAATGGACATGAAGAATTTTACCAAAGTGATGAAAAGGTTCTAAAACTGGATTATAGCGATGATTGCACAACTCAGTAAAATCACAAAAAATCATTAAATTGTGCCCTTTAAAACAGGTGAATTTTACAGTATGTAAATTATGCCTTGATAAAGTTGTTTTTTAAAAAGTGCTGTCACTGGGGCACCTGGGTAGCGCAGTTGTTAAGCGTCTGCCTTTGGCTCAGGGCATGATCCTGGCGTTCTGGGATCGAGTCCCACATCAGGCTCCTCCGCTGGGAGCCTGCTTCTTCCTCTCCCACTCCCCTGCTCTGTTCCCTCTCTTGCTGGCTGTCTATCTCTGTCACATAAATAAATAAAATCTTTGAAAAAAAAAAGTGCTGTCACTGATTAATGAAATAAAATTTTATTAACCTGAAAAGTAATGACTCTCAGGCTATATGCTCAGCCCAATGCATACTCGAGTGAAGGAAGGCACCGCGCAAGTTTCTAGAGTAAGGAGGAGCAAAGGTTCCAGTGCAAAGTTCTTCGTCGCACTTGGGCAAGCTGAGCGTCTTGCTACAGTCCCTACCTCTTGGATTGTGGTTGGAAGCATGCAGTGATGTTTTTTTCTTATGGAAGAATGTGTGGAGGTACTTGCAAATCAGAAATACGTGTGGTGAATCTCTACTTGCAAACTGTACACTCAACAAAACAAGACCCAGCCCACAGAATTTAATAAAATGGTAGAATTGATTAGAATTCCAGGACCAGTGTGATGGAAGTTCTAAGGGAGAGGGACTGGGCTCTTTGATCTGCCTGGTTCCACCCTGACTTCTTTTTAATTAGCAAAGATTTTGAGGCTGACTGATAAGCATTCTGGGCACTACACATGTCTGGCCACTGACTAATTAATTAAGTTTTGACTTTGAGCAGTGACACTTAATTTGAAAACTTTCTACTATTCATAGGTAAATGTGGAAAAGTAGGACAAAAGATTTAAAAATATGCTAAAGGTGCCATTTCAAATCCAGCTCACTCCCAAGACAGTAGAAAGGGTCAGTGAGTTAAATAAAGAGAGGGATGCTGGAGGGGATGGGTCTGGGGATGGAGTGCTAGGCTGGCTCTGCCCCCATTCTGCTGTGTGTTTGGGCTTAGCTGTTTACCCTCTCTGTTCTCTCGGTCATTTTATTTGAAAATTAGTCTCCTCTGCAGTCTAGTTCATTGAAAAGTGACTCTGTGCACTGCCCACAAAGAGAAAAGGGACACAAAACAAAAATGACTCACCAAGAGGGGAATGAGAAGGTGGACAAAAGTTATGAATCTACACAGGGGTTTCGAAATTAACACTTCCCAGATCAAGGTCTGCAAACCATAGCCCAAGAGCCAAATCCAGCCTGTCATGGCTTTTTGTAAATAAAGTTTTATTGGGACACCCATTTGTCCATGCACTGCCTTTGGGTGTTTTCACACTACCAAGGCAGAGCTGAGTGGGAGCAAGAGAAATTATTTGAGCAGCAAAACAGAAATATTTGTTCTCTCACTGTCAATGGAAAAAGTTTACCAACCCCTGGTCTAGCATTATGCTTTTTTTGGTATAATTTTTTTAATATTTTTAAAATAAAAATTAAAGGAACATTGGAAACCTCCTTCTCATCTTAAAAGACCTCCTTTTTCTGACAAGAAAGGAACTAACATTTTTTGAGCACCTCTATGCAGTTGGCACTAGGCCCCTTTCTCAAAGATAAGTCTCGCCCCAAATCTTTGAGGTTGGGATTAACATGGTCAAGTTTCAGAGGAGAAATATGAAGCTCAGAAAGTTATTAACTAGCTCATAAGTTACAGAATCAGCGTTTGAAACCAGTCCAACTTGTCTCCAACATCATAGCATGATGCCTCCCTATTATGCCAACATTAAAGCGAACATTTTGCCAAGAGGCTCCCTCAGACATTCCCTTTGTAAAGGTTCAAAAAGCCTTGGGACAGATTTTAGAGTGATGCATTTGATAGCATCTATTCAGTCATCTCTGTGCCAACTTTATCCTCCGAGCTTGGAGAGAAGCCCCTCTATTAATCCCCTTCCAAGCAGAACCAAGACCTGGCCACAAAATTTAACAAATATTACCAAAGAGTTGAGAACTCCAAAATTTTTCACATAGGGGAATTCATTGCTGCCACTAGAATTACTGCCTCTCTAGTATAAATCCTATAAACTTAGGTCCCTATTCTCCCTATCCCCAAGCCCCAGATGCAAAAGAGCCCCACACTTCCAGCCCAAGGCCTTCTCTTTCCCATCCCAGTGTACCGACCATAGAACACTCCCTTCCTTCAGAAGAAATTCCCACTCCAACCACACAGCAGACTCTACCCTCCAAGGTCCAGATAAGGCATTCAAAATATTTACAGTGTAGTTCTAAAGGTCTGGGTTATTACACCACATTAATAAAAGACAGGATAAGAACCATATGATCCTTTCAATTGATGCAAAAAAAAAAAACACATTTGACAAAGTCCAACATCCACTCATGATGAAGACCCTCAACAAAGTAGGATTAGAGAGGACTTACCTCAACATAATAAAGGCCATATATGAAAAACCCACAGCTAATATCATCCTAGATGGGCAAAACTGAGAGCTTTTCCTCTGTGGTCAGAAACAGCAGGGGGATATCCACTCTCACCACTGCTGTTCAACACAGCACTGGAAGTCCTAGCCACAGCAATCAGGCAACAAAAAGAAATAAAAGGCATCCAAGTCAGCATGGAAAAAGTCAAACTTTCACTATCTGCAGATGACATGTACAATATATAGAAAACCCAAAAGATTCCACAAAAAATGCTAAAATTGATACATGAATTCAGTAAAGTCACAGGATATAAAATCAATGTACAGAAATCTGTTCCATTTCTATACATCAGAAATAAAGAAAAGTCAAGGAACCAACCCCACTTGCAACTGCACCGAACAACATAAGATACCGAGGAATAAACCTAACCAAAGAGGTAAAAGACCTGTACTCTGAAAACTCTAAAACACTGATGAAAGAAATTGAAGGTGACACTAAGAAGTGGAAAAACNATCTGCAACCCTGTGGACAGAGCTAGAGAGTCATATGCTAAGCAAAATAAGTCAGTCAGAGAAAGACAAATATCATATGATTTCACTCATACGTGGAATTTAAGAAACAAAACAAATGATCATAAAGGGAAAAAAGAGAGAGGAAAACCAAGAAGCCGACTTTAACTATGGAGAACGGATGGTTACCAGAAGGGAGGTGGTTGGGGGAATGGGTGAAGTAGGTGATGGGGATTAATGAGTGCACCTGCTGTAAAGAACACTAGGTATAGTATGTTAAGTGAGTGTTAAGTGTTGAATCACCAAGTTGTATACCTGAAACTAATATTACACTGTATGTTAACTAACTGGAATTTAAATAAAAATATAAATAAATAAATAAATAAATAAATAAATAAATAAATAAATAAATA
>NC_048227.1:25701013-25795966 GCF_002007445.2 Ailuropoda melanoleuca
AAAAAAGAATGCTATCTTGGCATCTGCAACCCTGTGGACAGAGCTAGAGAGTCATATGCTAAGCAAAAATAAGTCAGTCAGAGAAAGACAAATACCATATGATTTCACTCATACGTGGAATTTAAGAAACAAAACAAATGATCATAAAGGGAAAAAAGAGAAAGGAAAACCAAGAAGCCGACTTTTAACTATGGAGAACGGATAGTTACCAGAAGGGAGGTGGTTGGGGGAATGGGTGAAGTAGGTGATGGGGATTAAGGAGTGCACCTGCTGTAAAGAACACTAGGTATAGTATGTTAAGTGAGTGTTAAGTGTTGAATCACCAAGTTGTATACCTGAAACTAATATTACACTGTATGTTAACTAACTGGAATTTAAATAAAAATATAAATAAATAAATAAATAAATAAATAAATAAATAAATAAATAAAAGTCTGTTTATTCACTATACCAGAAGGGCTATGCCAAGGCTAGTCTAGTTCATGTTCAAAGTCCTTTCTCCAGCCTAAGGTAAAGAGATCAGGCCTGACCACACTGCCCTCCCAACAGGATTCTGCACCCCTTATCACCTATAAACAATTCTTGGAAATGAACACATACACATTTCCCATGAAGAAATAATTTTCAAATATCATTCAGCTGAAATTCATTTTTAGAGAGGAACAAGTTTCCTCTAACTCTGCAAAGGATGCAACCTTGCTAAACAGAACATCAAATTTTATCACTAAACGGAACTCTGAACATTTCAGGGCATAGCTTCTGCATTTAAGTTCTCATTGACCAAGGTCACTAAGAGCTCTCATGGCATCTTTGTGCAAATCAGGAAATGGGCACTTCCTCCCTGCAGGTACACCACTGGACAAGTGCACAGTTCCACTGTGAGTGAGAGCAAAGGGCTCGCCCCTCTGGGTGCACACTCATCACCCTAGGGCATAAGGATACGCAAAGAGATCATGGGCTGGGCTTCAATGTGACCACTGTGTAGTGAGCAACATGCACAGACATCCATGATTCCACATGCTTTTCTCCAGGAATATTGGTCATTTCCTTTTTATCTGTTCAACTAATGGGCCCATTCCAATGATTTTTTTTCATAAACAGAGGTCATCTGCAAACGTTAAACTGATATCTACCCCTAGAGAAAATTAACATGCTGAGGTCGTCAATAAATCAGTTCAGAAGGCCTGGGTAGAATATGCCACTTGGCCTTCCTCAGGTTTTCATCTATAAATTGGAGGCAGCACACCCAAAATCTCACAGATGTTTAAAACCTCTAATCCCAAAATGCAGAGTGACTTGATAAACATAAAAGGATCTGTGGATATTAGGCAGTAACCACCTAAAAACACAGAAACAACAAATGATATCATTCATGATTCCATCCAAAGTCATTTTTCCTATTCCTGCTGTCTCTTGGCTACAGTATTCTTCTAGCAAAAATCTGAGAAGGGCCATTAGTTGTCCTTGGTTTTCCAAAAAGGTCATCCAACCAATAAAGGGTTTCCAATGTGGAAGGTAATTAGCTCTTGAAGCCTTTCCATCCCACCTGATCAATTAGACTAAGCACTAAACACTCCCATCCCTAAAGTGCATAAAATTGAATTGTATGTGTGCTTTACTGTTACAGAATAATAATGTGCTGCTCTCAGAATCGGTCACACAAGCTGGGGAATAATCTATCTATCTATCTATATATATATATATTTTTTTTTTTAAGTCCACACCCTGCCTGGTGATATTTGACTAAGATTTTTAATTTCTGGAAAAAGTAACACAAAATTTTTAAAACTATGATAGAGGCTTTTGTGTGGCTCATTGGGGATGCCTTAAAGGCCCTGCAGAATCCAGCCCCGGTGGCAACTGGGCCACCTTGACCATGCCCTTCCACCGCCGGAACCTGCCATGCAGTCTCNGCCGGAACCTGCCATGCAGTCTCGGTGACGAGGCGGGATGTAAGTACAAAATGCAAGGCCCATTTTTCTTTGTCAAAGTCTCCCCGTGGTAGGAGGCGGTGTCAGACATCTGGCACGGGATTTTTCTCAGCAACCCACCCAAGCATAGATGTGCACCCTTTCCCTCCTCTCCTAAAAGACAAGTTATTTAAAAGATGTATTTTTGAAAGCAGCCTTCTCTGCATGTAATGCCAACAGCCACAAACAAAGGGGGAGGGAAGAAAAGGCGATGGGAGAGCCATCGGAGGAGAAGAGGGAGGTGCCTCCCCACGCGCTTTAAGGAATGATAGATGCATGTGTCAAAGGCGGTGATAAGACATGCCGAGCTTATCAAAACCGAAGCTCTGATGACAGAGTTCATGTATGGCGGGAAGATAAGAGAAGCTGGGTTCTTCGCTCCCTCTTTTCTCTCCCCAAAGACCCTGTTTTAATTTCCCACTCCGCATGTTACGTTTTCAGTCCCAATGGAGACCACTGAGCCTCATTCAATTCCTTTTCTAATCTCACTGTAAAGGTTTCCAGGAGATGATGATTAGCAGATGTCGACCTCAGAGCTATTCGGGGAAATATTGTGTAAGGGTGTCAGAGATCCAAAATGCAGCTGAAGGTTTTGAATACTCGGAGTGTGGGAAGGGAATTAAGCTGGATGTTGAACACGCACATACATCCTGCCTCTGCCACAAACATGCTGTGTGACTTTGCATAAGTCATGTCATCTCCCTGGAAAGGAGTCTCCTCTCCTGTAAAATGAGAGGAGGTGGGCTGTGTTATCAAGAATATTTCCATCTAGGGGCGCCTGGGTGGCACAGCGGTTAAGCGTCTGCCTTCGGCTCAGGGCGTGATCCCCGCGTTATGGGATCGAGCCCCACATCAGGCTCCTCCGCTATGAGCCTGCTTCTTCCTCTCCCACTCTCCCTGCTTGTGTTCCCTCTCTCGCTGGCTGTCTCTATCTCTGAGAAAGAAAGAAGGAAAGAAAGAAGGAAGGAAGGAAAGAAAGAAAGAAAGAAAGAAAGAAAGAAGGAAAGAAAGAAAGAAAGAATATTTCCATCTAGAACAATCCCATCTTCACTGCAGCTCTCTGGTAACCAGGCTGAGAGGTCACAAAGCTGGAAACCTGACCCTACCATCTTTGCCCCTCTGCTAATGATACTATGTTATCATTAGCAGACAGCGGGTTGCCCTAACAAAATATTGTAGACTGGGAGGGGCTTAAACAACAGAGATGTTTTTCTCACAGTTCTGAAGGCTGGGAGTCCAAAATCAAGATGCCAACAAATGTGATTCTTGATAAAGGCCCTATTCCCGGCTTGCAGAAAACATCTACCTCATAGCTATGTCCTCACATGGTGGAGAGAGAAGATCTCTAGTGTCTTTTTCTTCTTATAAGGACACTAATCCCACCATGGAGACTCCGTCCTCATAACTTCAACTACTAATCACCTCACAAAGGCTCCACCTCCTAGTACCATCCAACTAGGGTTAGGGCTTCAACATGTGAATTTAGGGAGGACACAAACATTCAGTCCATAACAAGTATAAAAATTATTGCAAGAGGACCAGAATCTTGATATGAAAGTCTATTTTATTGTTCCTTGAACTGTAACCAAAACCACCTTCTGTCCCCTTTACCCAAGCCTGAGATGAAACTAGCCCTTGTCAAGAAATGGATTTCTCTCAGTTTCCCTTCTTAAGGCTCCTCCTTGGAATTCTGCNCCCTTCTTAAGGCTCCTCCTTGGAATTCTGCCCTTGGAAGTGGCTGCCTGGCATTGAGAAGGATCCTGAGGCCATGCTTGGGCTGAGATGGAAAGAGAGCTGAAATGGGTTAGTGATTCCTGCCCTGGATGCCATGTGGGAGAGCAGCGGTAGATACACCATGTGCTTGTCATCCCTGACACCCCAAGCCTGAAACAGGGGTCCTCCAATACTGGTGCACATCAGAATGATCTGGAGAATTTGCTGAAAGTACAGGTTCCCAGACCCCATCGGGGATTTCTGATGAAGTGAGTCTGTGGGGGTGCTCGTGCATCTCACTGTAACAATGCCGTGAGCTGATTCTGGTGCATGCTAAAGTCCACATGGCAAAGATTTGGGAAGAAGCTTGTTCCCTTGCAATCTTAGTGGTCTGGGATTCTTAGTGCTCCAGGAACCCTTTGACATAGATAACTCAGAGATGTGTGTCTTTTCCACATGCCTGCGGTCTTGTAACTTCTGTGCAAAGAGGACTGACTTCCAACTATTGGTATTTGCACCCCTCTTTGCACCTCTCTGCAGGAGGGTTTTCTGAGGGCACCAGACCCTGCTCTGCTCCACATAAGGCACAACAGAAGTACCAGCGAACTTCTGTGCTCTAGAAGCAGCAACTGACCAATGAAGCCGCCAAACACATATATCAGACGCTCCCAGAGTTCCCTAGCAGGAATAAATTCCAGTTGCCCACAGCAGTGCTCTGCTTGATGACACAACTTTTACTGGTCACCTTCCCTTCCCTGTCCCACTTTCCAGCTCTCCTTCCCCAAAGCATGTCCAGGGATTATCACCCAAATATTCTATCTGCCCTGCAATCCTTGTCCTAGCATCTGCTTCTGGGGAAACCCACATTATGACAAAATTTGAAATAGAACTACATATGCATATGATCCAGTAGTCCCTCTTTTGGCTACATACCCCTCCCCCAAAAAATCAGTATCTCCAAAAGATATCTCCACTCCTATGTTCATTACAGCATTATTCACAATAACCAAATATGGAAGCAACCTAAGGGTCCATCAATGGATGAATGGATACAGAAAAAGTAGTACATAATATACTATACAACATTATTCAGCTTCAAAAAAAAGGAGGAAAATCTATCATTTGCAATGACATGGATGAACCTGGAGGACATGATGCTAAATCAAATAAAGCAGACAAAGAAAGACAAATACAGCATATCTCACTTACAGGTGGAATCTAAAACAAGTCAAACCACTATAAGCAGAGTAAAATGGTGGGTAACCGAGGCTGTGAGATAGGAGTGCTGCCTGTACCCAGAGGACAAGGAAAGACCCAAGAAAGAGAGGGATAGTCCAGATGGGTAGGTGGCAGGTTTCAATAAGCAAGGGAACAGAAGCACAAGCCTTGTCTTGGGTGGCTGCAAGATGACTAGATCTCTGCACCTGCTGGCCAGAATTTTAAAAGTTTATGTAGAAGGCATAATGGGGTTAAGTCACATATCCTGTCCAGATGGCCTCAACAATACATTACTGTCTTAAGGCTGTGTCCCTGAAATGGCTCCAGCTCTGGGAACAGTGGGCAAAGCATACATCCCAAGGACAGGGGAGGAGAGGATGGGACTTTAGTTGGTCAGGTCCAGCCTGAGGGTCAATAAGCAGCCATATCCTCTCAATGCCCTCCTCCATAGACAGCACGGAGAGAAGTCAGAAGATGTTGGGCAAAGGATATGAAGTTGCAGTTATGGAGAATGAGTAAGTTCTACAGATCTAACGTACAGCATAGTGGCTACAGTTAGTAATACTGTATTCTATGCTGGAAATTTGCTAAGAGTAGATTTCAGGTGCTCTTGGCACACACAAAAAACTAGTAACTATGTGAGTAGATGGAGATGTTAATTAGCTTGACAGTAGTTGATCATTTTACTGTGTATAAGGAGATCCAAACATCATGTTGTACATCTTAAATAGACACAATTTTTATGAAATTAATAAATAAACAGTTAATTTTCAGGCATAAACTTTGTGAAAGAATGTGGCTTTGTCAAAGTTAAAAGCCTAATAGAATTTTTTCCTTAAATTCCCTTCCCTCCCTCAAAACATGCAGTTCTAATTCTTCCTCCCATCCGAACCACATTCCATACATAACATGAAAGATCCTGTGTATTTGCAGAGAGCAGTTTTAGCTTTTCAAAGCACTTATGCATTTAGACATCCTTTGGTATTTATAAAAGATCTGCTAGATAGGATAGGCAAGAGCATTATTCTCTTTGGGTAAATGAGATGGGCTCTTCGAACACACACCTAGAGAAACGAGTCAGACTGCACAAGGTCACACATCATATTGGCCTCCCGCATGTCACCAGCATCACTGCGTCTCCAGGGTGGCATCGTCTGCTGTGAGTTATACGATCCCAGGGGCAGGGACAGGGCAGAGGGGCTGAGAGCATGCACCACACCCCACCAGAACAGAGGCTTGCTATGAGAATGCTTTAGTAGTAACAGCCACTGTTTTCACTCTGGGACAAGGAAGTTACTGTAAGAGAAGAGAAAACTGCTGTCAAATACTATCCTCGATGGGAGAGACAAACTAACTGAGCTGCAGTTTGCTAAAGTAGAGCCAGTCAACAGTATTCTGTTCTTTATCTTCCGTTCGTGGGCACCCGACACTTGCAGAGGTAGATAGAGGTGAACGGCCTTCTTTGATACAGCAATTCAAAGGTCAAGTCAGTGTATTCACAGGTATAAATGTCAGATACAGATTAGCACACCAGAAGAAAAATCAGATTAAAAAAAAGAAAAAAACCTTTCCCAAATCACTGATTTTCCAAATGAAGGTGCGCCAAGATTCCCCTAGAGGGCTTGTTAAAATCCAGATTGCTGGCCCTACCCGCCCCCCCGAGTTTCTGATTCAGTAGGTCTGGATGGGGCCTGAGACTTTGCATTTTCAACAAGTCCCTGGGTGAGGCCAAAGATGCAGCTCTGACTCTGAGGACTTCAGTGCTTTCCAAATGTAACGTGTGTACAAATAACCTGCAGCTATAGTTAAAATGCAGATTTGGCCTCCAGAGGTCCCAGCTGTCTAACAGGCTCCCAGTGATGCTGATGCTGCCGGTCTGTGGACCACGGTGAGGAGCAAGGCTCCAACCTGGCATCTCTCAAAGGGATGTGCAATGACCCCCCTTACATCAGAAGCACCAGTGAGCTTATTAAAAAATCCAGGTGGGAACTCTGTGGTGACAAAGAGGGGAGGTGAGAAGGAGTGGACCCACACTTTGGAATGAACGGCCACATTTGCCAGCAGAATTACGGACAACATAAGATAAAGTCTGAGTGGCCAGTTACTGTCACTCCCCAGCTCTGTACCCCCAGCAGGGTGATCTCAGGGCATTGAACTCAGCTCTAGCTCTCTTGAGTTAGCACCAAAGGTGGAATCCTCTGAGTGCCTTGAAAACAGCAAGGGGGCAGAAACCCACTTAAAGGGAGAAAGAGAGAGCCAGCAGCCCTCCTTGGCCTAGGAGTGACAAAGCCTCCATGCTGGAAACCAGCTGGGACCTCGAGCTGAGCCAAGCAGAGTTGGACCATCATCAGTCCAACATCCCTGAGGCTATCAACAGAGCCTGCCTTACCTCCAGCAAAAAGAGAAAGAGAGAGGGAAGGAGGGGGGAAGAAGAAAGAGACAGGAAAGTGTATTCTCATTACAAGACGGTATTTGGAATAACGTAGAAATTCAAAACAAATATTGAACAACTTGCAAATTGCATTTTGCTGGTACTTTTCTCTTGGCTTTTTTGGTTTGTTTGCTTTAATTGAAAGCTGCGTGCTTCGGTGAGCTCACGTGACATGCCCTGTTCAGTTATTCCAAATGACGGGGACCACGTGATGCTCTATTTCTCGTCGGTTGCAGAGCACATTTTATGTTTCAGGAACTACAGTACAATCACTTTCTAACTATCACATCACACAGAAATGGCTTTGGCACTCAGGTACAATGGCACTTTCTGAGTGACTGGGAGGGTCATCCCTGGGTCAAAGATGAGCAGGGATCATGAAAAGCAGGTGGTTCCCCATGTACCGTCTAGGGGAAAGGACAGAAAACAGGAAAACCAGCTACAAGGGAACACAGCATAGCACCCAGGGGTCCCCTGACCCTGGAGTCAGGAAAATGGGTAAAAAGCCCAAGACTGTGGCTGGAGAAATTGGGGCAGGGAGGAGACATGGAGCAATCCACTTTATTTCTAGAGAGATTCCAACCAGCCCACCACCTTTTATATCCTCAAGACTGGAAACTTGTACCAGATCACGCCCCTGAATGGCACAAGTTGTACTAATTTATTGAATTCAAATATTTGGGGCTTTTTTTCCTAACCCCCCACAAATAATTTTTTTTCAAAACCAAAAAACAAGCACAGATTTACTCACAGCGCTAAGAGCTAATACAGAAATCCCTATATTGATAGACGGCTGGGCCAGTAACGTGACTTTGACTCCTCCCAAGCACCATATAAAGTAGGTATTATATCCATTTTACAAAGCCTGTCCTTGCTGAGCCATCAAATCAATGCCAGCAGCCACACACCTCTAGACTTTTTGACATCTGGATTTTTCTATTACTTGTAGGTGAATGCATTTCTAATTAATATTGTTATTAGAAGCCAAACCAAAGTAGTGGGTTTTTTTCTCATTCCTGAAATGCTTTAGGGTCTCCTGCTTTGATATTTCTCCCTTTCCTGCTGTTTCTTCCAAATCATCCTTAAGTTCTTTATCGTCCGACTAGAAGACCGAGGAGCCCGTCTTGCAGCCCCTACGTTAGCTTCAGTTTGAAACAGCCACTTGGATTCATTGGAAATGTCTCAAAGCAGCAGCCCCAATGGGAAATAAATGAGTCCGATTTCAGAAGAGACAAGCCCATCATCTCTCCTCACTAGCAATCTCATAGTACAATGATAATTACCAATAATGATAATAGGCAGTTAATACACATTCACCATAATCAGTGCCTCTCACCACAAGTGTCCTTCATTTCTCCCATCTCTGATCTTGGTGGAAGAGGGAAATTTCGGCAAAGTATATTCCAGAAACACACAATGGCCCCTCAGGTGGCCACCCTGATTTCCATTCCCTCAGTTTTTTCAGAATAGGAAGTCAGGAAACTGAGGGATCACCGACAGCACCGGGGTGTCCTGCTTCCCTCTGCAGGCTGGATTTAAACTGATGGAAGGAGACAACTTCTCTTCAGGCACCTGGAAGAATCATGATGGAGAATCTCCAGAAATGTGACCATAATTTTCAATAGTGATCAGGTGTGATGGGATCCAGGGAGGATGTATTCAGCTGGGATTGAGGGATAGGACACAGGAGAAAGGAGTAGGGAGGGGAGTGTGGTGTGAAGCTTCTGACATGGCCTCCCAGTGATCTCCTCCTTTTTATGTGTGAGCCAGACCAGGAGATTCTCTGCCGGCAGAGAGAATGTGGCAAAAGTGACGGGATGTCACTTCTGTGATTAGGTTACAAAAGGCTGTGATTTCCATCTTGCTATTATTCTCTCTGGCTCTTCTCACGTGCTTGCTCTGATGGAAAGAGCCACATGCTGCAAAGACGTGACGATGGCCTCTGGCCAAGCAAGCAAGAACTGAGACTCTCAGTCTGACAGCCTGGCAGTTGCTAGATCCTACCAAGAACACTGGGTGGGCTCAGGAGCAGCTACTGCCCCAGCTGACCTTGAGATGACGAGGCCCCAGCACATACCTCGACTGCAGCCAGTGAGGGATCTTGTAGTGCAGGGTACAGCTATGCCATTCCTGGATTCCTCACCCTCAGAAACTGTGTTGTTTAAATCTTTGGGGTCATTTGTTACACAGCAGGAGATAATACAGGAAGAGAGTCATTCTGATGTTTTAAAAGCAGAACAAAATATACACATGCATAAATGTTTTAAGACCTCAAAACCTTTCTCTACTCCACATTGTAAGACAGTTTCATTTTGTTCTGTTTGAGGATTTCTCTCTGTTTGCTGGCTTAATTTTGTTTTGGAAGTTTTCCTTTTTGTTTCTTTTCTGCTCAAGCTGCTGCTAACTGAATCCGGGCGCTTACTGGATTAGCCAGGATGGTACCAATTGATCATTGTTACTATGTCTGCCATTTAATCAGACTTTGTAACATGTCAAGCACTGTGTTGCGCTTTTTAAGTATTATCTCATTTAATCTTCACAACGACCCAGTCAGTGGGAGAGGAAGAGGTACTGTGCTCATTCCCCCTTTCAGCACGAGGAGCGCGGACATTAGAGTTCTAGGTCTTGCCCAAGTCACTTCACCGGTGAGCTGCAGAGCCAGGATGTGGCCAGGGAATCTGACTCACAGGCTGTTCTCTGAATCATTTAACTGAGCAGAGCTGGAGAAGGGAGATGGGGCAGGAAAAATAGCAGGACTTTATGCTGGACAGGGCACAGATCCAGAAAGCTGGGGGTCGGGGCACCTGGAGGGGGAGAAGAGCTGACAAAGACTAGGTTTTGGAAGAGAAACATTGGGAAGGTGAGAAGAAATACATGAGAGACTGGAGTCACTGCCTCACACATTGGGGGGAATAGGAAACAGAGAGAGGAAATATGGAAAGGGGATGGAGAAAGAAGGACTGAATAATTTTGCTGTACATTATTCACACAATTCCTTTTCAGCATTTCCAAAAGATGCAGTAATGACTAAACTACTTTCAAAGTAAGAGATGGGTGCGGCACAAGGCAGTAGAGGAGATGGGCACAGTGTCAGGATTACTGTGTGTCTTTACATTCTATTAGTGTCTCCATTCACAGTTTCTGCGATGCCTTCCCTGGCTGTCTGACCCCTTCTTTATCTTACACAGATCTGAGCTTGTTCCTAATGATCAACCATATCTCCCCACTCTTTAATGCCACTGATGCCGCAACAGGTCCAACACTCACCTTCTCCCTCCTGGATTATGCCAAAAACCTCTGTGCCTTCACTCTTTTTTTTTTTTTAATGTTATGTTAGTCACCATACAGTACATCCTTAGTGTTTGATGCAGTGTTCCATGATTCATTGTTTGCGTATAACACCCAGGACTCCATGCAATATGTGCCCTCCTTAATACCCATCACTGGCCTATCCCAATCTCCCAACCCCCTCGCCTCTGAAGCCCTCAGTTTGTTTCCCAGAGTCCATAGTCTCTCGTGGTTCATTCCCCCTTCTGTTTACGCCCCTTCATTCTTCCCTTCCTCTCCTACCAATCTCCCTGCTATGCCTTCACTCTTACCCCTGCCAACCACTCTTCTAGACTAGTGATGAGACAATCGGTTTAGTTGTACAAACTTAACCGGGAGAATGCAGTGCTGATGCCCTTCACATAGAGAATCGATGCCAAGCTTCAAACGTGATATAAAAGCCTACCACCACCTCCTGCTTGAACCACAGTGGCCATTTCTAAGCAGAATAAAAAAGAAGTAACAGTAAGCCCTCTTGCAATTCCTGTTCGCTGGGATCCCACTCCCTCCCCCAAGAGAAAACCATACTTCTTGTTTATACTTCTAGATATGCAGGATACAAGCATGACGTGTAGGAGGATTAAACTGCACCCACTACAACTCACGAAAAAATACAGCAAATACAATCAAGTGATCTTTGACAAAGGAGCAAAGGCAAAACAATGGATAAAGACAGTCCCTTCAACAAATGGTGCTAGAACAAACACCTGGACATGAAAAAGGATGGGTCTAAACATAGACTTAATGCGTTTCACAAAAAGTAACTCAAAACGCATCAAAGATTTAAGTGTATAATGCAAAGCCATAAAACTCCTAAAGGATAACCTGCTGACCTTGGGATGGCAATGCCTCTCTAGCTACAACACCAAAGACATAATCCATGCAAGAAATGACTGATAAGCTGTGTTTCATTTAAAATTTTAAAAAATTAAAAATTGCCCATAAAAGTCAAGCCGCAGACTGGGAGAATATATTTACAAAAGATGCATTTGATGGACTGTCATCCAGCATAGACGAACCACTCTTAAAATTCAACAATAAGAAAACAAACAACCAAATTTTAAAAAGGGCCAAAAGCCTTGACAGACACCTCACCAAAGAAGACTCTACAGCAGGACTGTGTCTCTTTTCCACAGCCTATCATCAGGGAAATGTAAATTAAAGCAACAATGAGATACTATTACACACCTGTTAGAACGACCAAAATCTGGAATACTGACCACACCAAATGCTGGTGAGGGTGTGGAGCAGTGCTCATTCAGCGCTGATGGAAATGCAAAACGGTACAGCCACTGAAGACAGTCTAGCGGTTTCTTTTTTAAGTATAATTAACATACAATGCTATGTCAGTTTAGGTGTACAACACCTTGATTCAACAATTCTATGCATAATTCAATGCTCACTGTGATAAGTGTAGTCACCATCCGTCACTATACAACGTTATTACAGTGTTATCGGCTATATTCTTTATGCTGTGCTTTTTTTCATTTCCATGATTTGTTTATTTTATAACTGGAAGTTTGTACCTCTTAATCCCCTTTACCTATTTCACCCATCCCCCTACCCACCTCCCCTCTGGCAACTGCCAATGTGTTCTCTGTATTGAAGAGACTGTTTATTTGTTGTGGTGGTTCATTTGTTCTTTAGATTCCACATTTAAGTAAAATCATATGGTGTATGTCTTTCTCTGTCTGACTTATTTCACTTAGCATAATACCCTCTAAGTCCATTCATGTTGTCACAAATGACAAGATTTCATTCTTTTTTATAGGTGAGTAATATTCCATTATCTATCTATCTATCCATCCATCCATACATCACATTTTCTTTATCCATTCATCTATCAATGGACATTTTGGCTGCTCCCATATACTGGCTACTGTAAATAATTCTGGTAGTTTCTTACAAAACTAAACTTATTCTTAACACATGATCTGGCAATCTAGCTCTTTGGTATTTATGCAAAGGAGTTAAAAAGTTACATCTGCACAAAAATCTACACACAGATGTTGATAGCATGTTGACTCACAATTACCAAAACTTAGAAACAACCAAGATGTCCTTCAGTAGGTGAAGGAATAAATAACCTTTGGTCCATCCAGACAATGGAATGCTATTAAGCACTAAAAAGCAATGAGCTATTAAGCCATGAAAAGACATGGAAGAATCTTGAATGTATATTGCTAAATGAAAGAAGCCGATATGAAAAGGCTACATACTGTGTGATTACAACTATATGACATTCTGGAAAAGGCAAAACTATGAAAAGGACCAAAAGAGCCATAGTTTCCAGCAGTAGAGTTGATGAGAGGGATAGACAGACCACAGAGGATATTCAGGGCAGTGAAAATACTCTGTAGATATTATAACGATACGTACATGTCACTATACATTTGTCCAAACACACAGAATGTACAATACCAATAGTGAACTCGAAAGTAAACTATGGACTTTGGGTGACTTCAATGTAGGTTCATCCGTAGGAACCAATGTACCACTCTGATAAGTGATGTTGATAATGAGGGAGGCCATGCATGTGTGGGGGTAGATGGAAAACAGAAAATCTCTCTGTGCCTTCCTCTCAACTTTTCTGTGAACCTAAAATTTCTTAAGAAAAAAACAAAAGAAGTCTTTAAAATGCAGCAAACTTCAGATTCCCTGATTTCATCTTGCTCAGAGCCCCATTCCACCAAGTAGTATGGAAAGCACTAAACACGCCAGGTTTTATATCCTCATCTCAAGAAGTTTAAACAGTCCTGAGTTGGGTCAGACTTTTTAGGATAAACGTTCAATCAAATCTGAAGAGTCAACTCTATAGTAGGACTGCTTCTCTTTTCCACAAGATGTCCCATGCATGTAGGAGAAAGTGTATGTCTCCTCAGAGGAGGAGAAGAAGGAAGTCTCAGGTCAATAGACATCTTGTGGGACTTTTCTGGTGCCTGCAACAATATGGCTGGACTGGTCTGTCCCTGGCACCTTCAGAAGAGATGGTGGGTCTCTTTCGACGTTTGAGATATCATACTGGAACCTACTTCTCTTTCCAGCCATTTGCCCCTTGTTTCAAAGTCCTTGTCTTCTCATAGCTCCTTGTTCTGACCCCAGATGGTCCACAGTTCCTCTCAGCATCTCCACATCACCCTGCAAAGAATTCAGGGGGACCTCTGGACAAACACTGCAGGGAATTCATCCCATGTTTCTCCCTCACTGTTCCTCTACCAAACTGAAACAGAGCTTCTAAAGGCCAGGGGTGTGAAAATACTCACTCTGCACTGCAGGAAATCAGGAGCATGCCCCACCACACTCTGAAAGGCCCCCAGAATTATTTTCCTGTTTCTACCACCACCCTCCATGTATCCATCATGGAGGGGGCACTGGAGACACGCACAGGTCCTTCTCCTTCCCACCAGCTCTACTCCTCCTCTGGGACAAGATGGGCTTCCTCCAGCACCTCCACCATGTGGAACACATGCCCTGTCCTAAAACCCTATGGTTTAAGTTGTCCAGGCTTGCACCTTGTTGCACAAAAAGGCATTTTGGAATTCAGAAAGAAAGGGTAAACAAACAAATACACAAAACCTTTATCTCTGAATGAAGTTTCACTCTGAAGATTGTTTTCTTGCCATTTACTGGGAAAAAATAAATAAGTCATCTTTGAGATTCAAGGTTGAATGATGACCTCTTTGTTCCATTCCATGTGGCCCTCTCCTTCTCTGGGGCAATCTCATGCTCTGAGCTCATGGCTTAGCTTTAATAACTCAAGGGGTGCCATGAAGAAAGAAACTGGCTTCTAGGGGAATAATTAATCACCAAGGGGTATTTCAAAAACACTACATCTATCGTATTTGGTGTGTGTAGGTATATGTGCATGTGCTGTGTGTGTGTTTCGACATAAGTGCCAACATGTTCTACACAAGGGGTCTGCAAACCATGGCCTGTAGGCCAAATCCAGCCTGCCTCCAGTCTTCTGTATTGCCAACAAGCCAAAAATTATTTTTACATTTTTTAATGGTTGGGGGACACGCATGTGTGCACACACACACACACAAAACAGAAGAATATTTTGTGACACACAAAAATTTCTGAAATTCGAATTTCATTATGCATAAAGTGTTACTGGAACACAGGCCTGGTGCTTTATGTAATGTCTATGGCTCTCTCACGTGACATGGGCAGAGACCATACAGACCACAAAGCCTATAGTAGCTACTAACCAGCCTTTAGGGGTGCCTGGGTGGCTCAGCTGGTTGAGTGTCTTGTCTCTGGGTTTTGGCTCAGGTCATGATCTCAGGGTCATAATCTCAGGGTCATGAGATCGAGGCCCACATCAGGCTCTGCACTCAGCGGGGAGTCTGCTTGAGATTCTCTCTCTCCCTCTTCCTCTTCCCCTCCCCCAGCTCACATGCTCTCTCTCTAAAAATAAATTAATTAATTTAAAACAATAGTTCCTATCCAGCCTTTTAAGAAAAAGTTTTCCAACCCCTTTCCTATACTGTTCGATTACTATTCTTCATCTTAAACACATCCTGACGATCAGTCCCTACTGAATGGGATGAATTCCATATCAAATACGAATTCCAGCCTTACATTGAATCTACTTCATTCTTTCAAGAGGCTTTTCCCCAGAATCTTCCTATTACCAGTACTGCCACAATGAATATTCTTGGACATCTGACTTTCTGTAGATAATACACCACACTTCCCTCCATATTCTTCCCCCTCCAGGACCTTAAGCCCCCTGAAGATAGCAATCTTCTCCTTATGGTCCCAGAGTAAAACTAAATAAAAACACTAATTGGCTGATCACAATACATCTGGTTCTAAATGCAAAATTAAAACAGACTTGGCATTCTCTCCAGAAGTTGAACGTGGTTCAGATAAAGGGATTTGAACTTCTGTAAATCCTGTGTCCTTTAGTAACGAAACCTATCTTCTGCACCATTCTTTGTGTGCATAAATATCTACTCTGCCTCCTTTTTCTTAGCAATTTGACTTATGTTTAGCAGCCATACCCCAAGATAGCATATTCCTCTGTGACAAGATTTAATTAAACTTCCAGCAAAATAATTAGCAAGGCTATCTTAAAAGACTGTTTTAAAATACCAGAGTGATACCAAGGAACAAATAGAGTTAACACTGTCATCAGAGATCAA
Source organism: Ailuropoda melanoleuca (assembly GCF_002007445.2). Taxonomy (NCBI): domain Eukaryota; kingdom Metazoa; phylum Chordata; class Mammalia; order Carnivora; family Ursidae; genus Ailuropoda; species Ailuropoda melanoleuca. The sequence continues at coordinate 25,716,823 of NC_048227.1, forward strand.
AGCCATCCAAAGACGTGACTGCAAATTTAACCTCCAGCAGCCGACTAATGAAGAAGTACACAGGAGCAGTTGTGATATCCTCCCTCTTGGGTCCCATCAACAAATTCATTTGACATGGAAAATTTCCCAGAGGAAGCTTAAAAATGGTAAATTTCCATTAATTACATAGCAAAGAATGTTCTTCTCATAATTTATTATACATTAGGAAACTTCTGGGGAAGCTCTAATGTCCTCTTATTATATAGACTATTCTTTACTTGGGGAGGCTGATGGGATTGACAAAGTTTCTCAACTGACAAAAAAGCTCAGGAAGTAAGGAGGGAGACACTAGGTAAAACTCTCTTGGCTGTGACAGGGGTGATGGCTCTCTCAGCATTGAGTCCTGTGGTGATGTGACAGTAGGAGTGGTGACAGAATGGGGACGTTCAACAAGCCCAGCCACCAATTTAGGACCTGTTACCTTTCACCAGGATTCTTGGGAAGAACGGGAAAGGTCAGGGGATACAAAGTCAGGAGGCTTAAGTGTGAGCCTCTGCCCTACCACTGGGTCATGCTACAGTCACAACGAAGTCTTTTATCATCTTTAAGCCTCATCGTTCACCTGTACAATGGGTATCCCACTCTCCTCCTTGTCTATTTTTTGTAGTTGTGGGGATACTGGGAGATGCTGCCAACACTCAGGTGGATGGTGAGAAGAGGGATTCTATACAGAACCACCCTAACACTTGCCTTTCTCACTGTCTTTCATGAATAGCTTTACCCCCAGGTAGCCCCCCAAGAGATCTAAAAGTGGAATAACAAGGTGAGATTCTGGTCATTTTGCAATTAATACAGACATATGGTGACTCTCATTTCTTTCTTGGGGTCCACAGTGGAAGAGTGTGCTTTATATTTTTTTCTTTGTGTTGGGGATATATGTATAAAGGTTTATTTACTCTTTGGAGATGTAAGTTGAACTACTTTCCAAATGGTGGTAACCGATTATTACCCTTTTGCATTTCTTAAGTAGTCAGAAAATCCTGATTATGATTATCGCATTAAAGAGATATTAATAACCAATATTTAAGCACCCATTATGCATCAGGCATGGCACAAAGTGCCTTTAAAGCTGGTACAGTTATCATCCCCATTTTATGAATGAGGAAGCTAAGGGCTATAGGTATTTTCCTAGGTTTGCAACTTCCAAAACCTTCTCTCTGCCTCTCACATCCAATATGTCTGTCCACTCCATGAAAATCACCACCACGTCTCACCAATGTCAACCCCACCACTTCTCAGAGATCCACAGATCCTGCACCTCTGTTCCTCATCTTCCAAACTGCAGTGACATACATCTTAATGAGCATTTAAACAGTTAAATGGACCAGGACCTGCAACAGACCTAGCTTGCAGCCCAAAACACAGTGACTGTTTAGTAAATGGTTGCTACAGCACAGCCTGGGTGGGGGGAGGGGGTGTTCAGTACAAGAGCTCAGGGTTCCGAGGTCTTGGTTCCAACCCTGGTTCCTCCACTTGCAAAAAGGGACACCTTACCAACATGCTTCCCTTCTCCTAGACTCCACTTCATCTTAGGGATAATAATACCTCCCCTCATTGGATTGCTGTAAAGATTAAATGACTCGGATACACATAATGTGCTTGGGACGCTGTCTGGCACTATAAACATTCCATACATACAGCTCCCACTACTATTGTTATTTCCCGACAATGCAAAGCTTCTATTAAGTGAGTTCTTTTTCCCCAGTGCTGTGTTCATGCCAGATAAACCGAATTAACCTTAGGAAGCTTATTACCTTTAAATCTTGATTGCAAGCATGTTCCCCTCCCCCAGCAAGACTCTCTCATCCTCTCAATTCCTCTGTTAATTCTTCGGCTGATTATTTTTCTTAAATAGGGTTAGATTGTTTTCCCCCAACAAGCTCAGAAGAGAAAATAGAGATGAGGGAAAAATCTGTTTTAGCCATTAACTTTGTCTCTCATGCTGCTGGCAACCTCGGCGGGGCTCTTGTCAACCCTCCTCACCTCCCATTTGCACTCAAGTTCCCTTTAATTTTAATACAAGCAGTAGTGGGTCAGCCCACCACAGCCTGTGACCTGGCCAACAAAACCAGCCCCAAACGTGGCATTCACAGTGCAGGGAACGTCCAAGGGAGATTTAAAATAAATACTCACCATAGGCTCTGTGGTCAGCTCTCAGAATTTGTCTCAAAGTGATTTGCATATTCAAGACCATATTCTCCAATGCTTTGGCCCATTGGGGAGTGATTTGCATTCAGGGAGGAAAGGCTAATATTCTAGTCTTAGCAATTATTGAAACACATGCAGTCAGTACTCTAATAAATTATCTTAACCCAACTACTAAAAAACATTGCAAAACATTACTGTGCATCGAAGACCGTTCTGCCCAGGAATCTTTATTGGCAGGGTAATTAAAAACGTACTAGCTATGGCTTCTGCTCAAATATTTGGGGATGTTTTGCACCATTTGAATTAGCTCTGTAGGGCTCTGAGGAGAAAGATCTGCCTACTCCTTGCTTTACCCATCCCTCCCTTCCCCGTTCCTCACTTTTGGAGTCACTCACCCCTGGGGTCTCATTCCCTTATTAATGCCACCTACAAGTTCCTTCTCACCCTAAGCCGTCTTACAGGAGCTTGGTCCTCTCTCTTCCTCTCTCCTCCATCCCTTCCTTCTCTGTTCAAAACAAAAGATTTTCATTATCTGTCATGTATTGGGTGCCTATTGTGTGTCAGAAACTTTCACATTATCGGAATAAATCCTAAGGTAACACCACAAGGAATGGTATTCTCATTTCTAAGTATGAGAAAATTTAAGGATTACAAAGATTAAGTGAACTCCCAAAGTTGACAAAGCCAACAAGTTGCAAAGCCAGGACCCAACTTAGATCTGGTGGCACCCAAGTTTTTCTCATTCTTCCACAAGGTATTTTTTGGCTGCTGACCTGTGCCAGGCACTGTGGCAGGCCCTGGGAAAAAGACAGTGCAAAAATCAGGCAGCGTCCCCACCCTCTGTATGCAGCTATTAGGTGTATCAGTCAGGGCACATTAGTTATGCTGAGGTAACAAGCAAGCCCCAAATCTTAGTGGGATGTAACAAACTGCCTTCTCATTGGTGCCATGCATCCACAGGGGCTGACTGAGCCCACAGCAGTCCTCTGTCCTCATCTAACTTTAAAGCAGATATGGAAACTTAATCCTAGCAGAGGACTGGAAAGTTGGAAATATTTGGTAAACAGCGCTAATGACAACCTTGGCTCCTGCCAGACGGAGAGGAGGGAAGCCGTTTTCAGAACAGCAACTTGGAGCTCTGCAGCAGATTTACAATCGAGCCATGATCCTGGCCGAGGTCCCCAGCACTCTACTTACATATCCAACATTCCGCTCCAGCACCATCTCTATCAGACCACAGGGATCCCAGGCATTAAACCCTGCCACAATCACAGGGACAGGCAACACTCACTGCCTCATAACTAGGCTCATCTTCCCATCCTGCCATGTGCACCAGGAAGCGGGACTCATGAGCCAGGATCTAAGGGTGCAAATGAAGGCAGCCTGGATCCAGAGCAGGGAGGTGGCCAACACAGGCTTGCCTATGGAATTAATGTTTTAGAATCTCTAGAAAGTTCTGAGCATTTTAATCAAGCAGGCCACAAAGAGGCAGTTCTTCCTCAGTATCATTAATGACAACGTTTGGCAGTGCTTCTCCTTTCACTGTGGGACAGGTCCTGAGCTGGGCTGCATTATCCAATTTCATCTGCACAACAATGCTAAAAGGAACCTATCAATGGCTCCATTTAACAGGTGAAGAGGCAGGAGCAGGAAGGGGCATGGCAGGCACTGAACCCGTGTCTTTTGGACATCTGAGCACACAGCAGCCTAGAGCAGCTAGCTAGAGCCACGGTCAGAACCACGGCAGAGCCTTTGATTCCACAGCCCCAAATGAAGAAGCCTGAGGCTGTGGCTAACTGACACCAGGGACAAGCAAAATGGTTCAAAGTCCAAGACAGAAGGAGCTGAACTCAACCCACATCCACCAACATTTAATGGGAGAAGAAAAACTCATTTTTAAACATCTACAACATGCCGGAAAGCCAGACAAGTCCACAGGCCATGCGTTTCCACAGTGCACATGGCCCAGGCTCAAGGCCACATCTTGTCAATCTTCACAACATCCATACGTTAGGTATTTTACGGATAAGAAATCTCAGTCTCAGGGGCGCATGGGTGGCTCAGTCAGTTGAATGTCTGAGTCTTGACTTCAGCTGGGCTCGTGATCTCCAAGTCGTGGGATCCAGCCCCAGGGGCTCCATGCTCAGTGGGGAGTCTGCTTGGGATTCTCTCTTTCCCTCTCCCGCTGCCCTCCCCCTGCTCGCTCATTCTCTAACTCTCAAATAAATAAATTTTTAAAAAATAAAGAAATTGGAGTCTCAGAGAGGATGAGTAAGTTGCCAATGCCACACAGCTTATAAGAGACAAAGTGCACACGCGAATTCTGTGCTGCCTGACTGCATATTTTCTGCTCCCAGGGGAAGGCCAAGGATGCCCCTGTAATACACACACACACACACACACACACACACACACACACAGAGTGTACACATGGATTTTCACGATTGTCTTATTGAAATAGCACAGCATCACCTGGGAATGGGTTTGGGCTCCTCCCCTAAACCAAACTCTGCCTCACTCTGAACCAAGCCCTGTTAATTTGTCAGGCGGTAACACCACCATCAGCCCTACCAACAGCAGCAATAATAGTAGGAAAGAGGAAGAGGACAGGGGGGAAGAAGTGAGAGGCAGAATAGGAAGAAAAAACAACATCACTCCCCCCACCACCATTAATTAAGAATGTCATAAGAACCAGCATGTTCCGAGTAATTTATAAGCACCATTAAATCATTAAATCTTTACCGAAAGCCCCAAAAGGTAAGGAACACTATTACTCCCATTCTACAGGCAAGGAGACTGAAACACAGAATGGTTGGGCAGCCTCCCCAAGGTCAGCCAGCACAAGACCCAAATCTGCACGCCAAGTCCATTCTCTCAACCAGCTACTGCATCTGCCTCTGATGAAAAGCAAAACGGTTTTATGTGGATCAGGGCTTGAGGAGGGAGGGACATAATCCAGCTTCCCATCGGGGGGGAAAAGTACACAACAGGCTTGGTTTCTTTCCAAAGGGGCTTGTTTTTCAAGGGTCTGCCTTATAGCCTCCCCACCCTCCTCCTGGTACCCTACCCAGATTTCCTTTCTGGTGGGTGCATCCCTCCCCCAGCTTCTGTGAAAATTACTCACAGCCGCACACACCCCACTCCAGAGAATTGCTTCAACCTCCCCCCCTCGCACAGAGGCAAGACCCACGCTTCCTCCTGAGGGCTCTCCCCAAATAAGCCACTTGCACAAGAATCCCTGCCTCAGGCTCTGCGTCTGGAGAACAAGACCCGACACCCCACTTCTCCTGCTCTCCATCTCTGCCTCTGCTCACTTGGGGTTCTGGTACATAAGCGTCTGCTTCTCAGACTCAGAGGTGGGAGAGGCAGAAGAAGGTGAAGTGAGGGACTCAGGAATCTGGGGTTGCTGGGAGGCATGAGGCCAGGCCGCTGAGAGAGGGCAGCCAACGCAACCACGCTGGCAGTGCCCAGCCACCCCCAGGCCAGCCTGCCCTCGGCCTCGTGCACTTTGGGTAATTAAGAACAGATGGCCCAGCGCCTCCGCCAAGCCCCATTAACTCCTTAATGCTGCTCTTCTGGAGGCCGGATGGTCGACTGGAAAAGCCAGCTTTGGAGGTCATCTGATGAAATGATGCCCGGCACAGAGGGCTGCCCAGTCTCTCTTCCCAGGCTGGCAGCTGCCCCCACTGCTTCATCAGAGCTGCCATCATTGACCAGATGGGCTGGGAAAGGGGCCTGGGTGTGCTTACTGGGGGAGATGTGCTCTGGCTTACGAGCCAGGGGATGATCACTGCCCTGTGGCCTCGGACAGGTCATTTAATCCAGGTCTCACTTTCATCACCCGCCAAATGGCAAGAGTAATAAGAACAATAACCACACAAAAAGAAGAAGTTTAACGTTGTTCTCATGGCAATTATTATTGCTTCGGTGCTGGTGATGATCATTCTAGTGGTGGTAAAAATACTGTCAGGGAACCCTTCACAGGTAATCTCTTCTTCAATCTCCGTAAGTGCCCTTTGGGTGGTTCCTCTATGATCTCCATTTCACAGATGGAAAAACAGGCTCAGAAAGGTTAAGTGGTGTGCCAAGTTCATCTGCCTGGTGAGAGCCAGAGGGAGGATTTGAACCCAGGTCTGACTGACTCCAGATGCCCTGCTCTTCACTGCCAGGCTATAGCACCCCATGCCACCTGCCTGACAGGATATTCAAAACTCAGAGGAAAAGAACAAAGAAAAACCACAAAAACTTTCCCTTGTCCCTGACACACCAAAGAATCCTTAATTCCTCTCTTCCAAAAAAATAAAATAAAAATAAAGACCCTATTATTGATTCAGTCCATTCTTCACCAGATTACTTTCTCAGACCTAGGAATCCAAGGCTTGTGCCAGAAACTCCACGTTCTTTGCACTGCTTCTCACTACCTAGACCAAGGGGAAGGTAAGACATGTATATCTACACATTTTGGATAAAAAGGAGGCTCTCAGAAGGCGGCTATGCCCTCGGTGAATGAGAGAACCCAAGAAACATAAATGCTAGTGTCTCATTGGAAAACACTGGCCACGTCAGATGAGCCACAGGGGAGCACCACACAGGTGAGGGATGTGGATTCAGGGAGGATCGATCATGGGGGCGCTGATCAAGAGGGCACAGGGAACCGATTTCCCACACACACGCCTTTGGGGCTGGCTGACCAAAGTGCAGTTTGGCGCCTGATTTTGGCCACTGACAGGAGAGACCTCAAAGAAATAGTCAATTCTAGTACCTGGTTTTGAAATTTTTAAATGCTTTGGCAGAAAATGTTTTATTTCTTGTCACATGAGTGTATTCCATTTGTGAAAAATCCCTGAGCCGCTCACTTAAGTATGCTTTTCTGACTGCATATTATACTTCAATAAAGAGTTTTTTAAATAAAGGAAAACTACCTCTAATGAAAAGCAGGAAGTGCTTTGGAAAACCCAAACTGCTATCTAGGCTGGCAGTGTTGCTGTTCTTATCATGCTGTAAGCGATTTCCCCCACCACGCCACCCAGAGCGCCGGCTCCTCATCTGGAAACAAATGGGCATTCGGTTCACTGGATACCTGCCTGCCTTAGACTCCACGATGGTGGGGAATGGTCCCCAAGCCAGCCCACCGCCGGAAGCATTCGGAAGCATCTTTCAGGCTTCATTCCTCCTTATTCTCCAAAGGCTTTACAATGCCAGACATTCTGCTTCACTATCACACCCACTCCTGGAAGGTGGAGACTACGATACAGTGAAAGCAGCTTGGTGGAGACCCTCACCCTGGCAAACACAAGCTTGTTGCCAAAAGCGCCAAATGCTGAGAAAGCATTGGTGGACCCTCCCTTTAGCCTCCTTCAACCGCTTGTCACCCCGCTCATCTTCTCCACCATCCCTGCCTCTGTCTGGCTGCATACCTTGACTTCTATTTCTTGTCTTCTAATTCCATGGGAGTCTTCTAATTCTTTTCATTGTTCCCCGCGTCCCCCAGTGTCACACCACTTCCTCCTCTAGCCCTCCCTAGGCACCATGACCATCCACCTGGTTGTTCAAGTTGAAAATCTTAGAATCACCCTTGGTTCCTCCCATTCCCTGACCCCTCATGTCTGGAATCCAACTGCACCTCCCCACCTCTGGTGACATCACCGCTCCAGGTCACCTGGATGACTGTGATAGCTCTCCTTCACCCTCCTTTCCAACTACTCCTACCAACAACCCAACACCTCAGCGAGCATTCAAATTGTAAATCAGATTAGGGCAATTCCCTGCTCTGAACCTCCACTTCCAAGTCTTCCCATCCCACTTGGAGCAAAATCCAATGTATTGTCCTGCTTACGGGGCCTATGTCTGGAGAAATCCATTTGATGGTGTCCAGAGTGGCCCCCTTAATCAGCCCCAACGTCAGGGGCCAATTTCCATTTCCCACTAACCTCATCCTGACACAAGTCTTTCACGCATCCTCTTCCTTTTGCATAGGACACTTTTTCCTTGGCTCTTCCTACAGCTGGTGGCTTCTTAGCCTTCAGGTCTCAAAGAAAGGTCTCCTCAGAAAGGTTCTCCCTGACCACCCATATCAATTGCCTCCCCATTATTCTCCATCAGACCATCCTGTTTAGTCTCCCTGCCTTAGTGTCTGTCCTCCACTCAAACAGGAAGGACTACAGTATCTATCTGTTCTGTTCTGCATGAACCATGTGCAACCGGCACACAGTCAGGACTCAGTGAATGAGGTCAGTAATGCTAGCACATCCCCAGCATCACTCACTTAGGCTGCCTACAAGAGAAGTGCGTATATCTGGCCCATTCCCTGGCTGGCATCCCAATTCATGAAGAGATAAATGGGACATAAAATAATGGCTCCAGATTCTCCGGAGATATTTCTGTATTTCTGCTTCCTTTACCTCACTCCTTGCACACCAACATCCCAAACCAACAGAAAAAGCAAGGTTGACGTGGGCCTGCCTCCCTCCTTCTCAAGTACCAGTGGTCATGGAAGCTGACCCGCACTCTCCACTCAACTGGAAATGGAGAGGCAGCAATGTGAAACAGTGGAGCAAAAAGTCTGGACTCTGGATGTGGAAGGATCCGAAGTCAAATTCTAGCCCCAATGTATTTATTAGCTATTTGCCCTAATACGAAGCCTCCTGCCTCGGTTTCCCCTTCTGTAAAAGAAGGATCAATCTACCTGCCACAAAGCGATCTGTGGTGGCTGAGGGACTCCTTTGGCAGTAAACAATTACATGAGGTCCATCTAGAAAGTGTTCAGCATGGTAGATGACACGAAGCACTCACTAAATATTATCTAGAATGAGTAGTAACATCTCTGGGAAGCCTGCAGATCTCCCTTTGCATCTTCCTTCCTCTGAGAGACTCCCCTGCTCTTGTGCCCTCTCAGTCTGACATAGATGCTCTTCCCACACACAGCACTCAAACCCAGTGCTCAGCGCGATCCCAGCCTCACTCAGCATAAAAGCCGGTCCCTCCATGCAGACTACATGCAACTGACCCCCATCAGCTCTTTGACCCTCTTCACGTTACTCTCCCCACCATTTGACTCTGCTTTAGCCACCCTGGCCTCCCTGCTATTCTTCAAACTTTCTTAGTCACTCTCCAACCTCGCCTACGACCCTCTCTTCCTAGGACCCACTTTGCCCCAGCTATTTGCATGGTTCCCACCCTCCTTTCCTTCAAGAACTTGATTAAAATTCCATGAGTTTCTCCTTGGCTACTGTGTTAGGCTAAACATGGCTCCCCAAAGATGCCTACATCCTAATCCCCTGAACTTTATGTGGCAAAAGGACCTAAGTAGATGTGATTAAGAAGCTTGTCCTGGATTATCCAAGCAGGCCCATGGTCAACACAAGGGTCTTCATAAGAGGGAGGTAAGAGGGTCAGAGAGAGAGGGAGACTTCTTCCTGAAGGAAGAGGCCATGAGCCAAGGAATGCAGGTGGCCCTTAGAAGCTAGAAAAGGCAAGAAAATGAACTCTCCCCCACAGCCTCCAGAAAAGACACAGGCCTGCTGACCCATTTCAAACTTTTGACCTCCAGAATTGTCATGTAATACATCATACTATTTTAAGCCACTAAATTTATAAATTATTACAGCAGCAATGGAAAGCTCATATAGCTACCTAATCTAAAATCATGTTCTCCACCAAATGTGCATATACGCACGTATTTGCGCAAAACACACACACATGCCTTACCCCTTTTTCCTGGATTAAAAGTTTTCTCCACACCACTCACCATCTGACAAGCAAAATAAATCAGAATAACAGCACATATCTCCCGCACACATACACACAGAAATAAATGTTCTATGAAAACAGTGATTTTTGTCTATTTTGGTCACTGCTATATTCGTTGCACCTAGAAACAGGCCCGGCATTATTGAGTGGATAGACACTCACTAAATTTGTTGACTGCATGCCTTCTTCGTCTGAGCACTTATATATTCTGTTCTGATTAGTTATATAAAATCTGTCTCACCCCTCAACTTTCAGCCCTTGAAAGCAGGGACCTGTCTCCCTTGGTCACTGCTACATTAGTCCATCACTAGCACAGAACCTCGCCCCAACCCCCAGATGATCCCCACCAACGTGCGCTGCATGAACATGATACCACATTCTATACATCTGAGCCCCAGAGTTGTCAGGATTCCAACCTGTCAAGAACACTCACATTTTATTTGATTGCAAATATGTCTAATTCCCAGCTCACTGAAGCAAGAAAAAAAAAAGAAGAAGCCACTCGAGTCTGTAATTTACAAGCAAATCTGCCCAGCTGAAATACTCATCTTCAGAAGACAGTGGATTCAATCATTTTTAAAAAGGGAGAAGAAAGAAACCCGCCCTGTTCCTCAGACTTTCCCATTGTATTGTTTGCAAACCTTTTGAAAGCAGTTTGAGGCCAAGGCTAATCATTTTGCCTCAAGGGGCTCATTTCCTGAGGCTGGTGGTACTTTTTGTCTGTGAGGAAGGAATGCAGCAGGCAGGAAAACTAAGACTGTGGCCGAAGTCCTTCTGGGCGAAAGGATATATGAAAATCCAGTTGATTCTACTTGGCTTGCTAATTAGAATTCTGGGAGTACAGGGGCAGTGTGTCCCTTGGAAATCCTTGAAAACAATCAGATGAACAATTCAACTATCCCTAAGAGGGAATGTGCAAGGACGTATTTAAATTATATTATTTTCACTTTAAATAACCACGTAGGAAGAATTGGTGACCAGAAGTTAAATGAGGCAGGTGGGGGGGGGGGGAATCAGTATGTAATAGTTGCCTTTACTTTTTTATATCCTTGTCAGATTTATCTCATCATGCCACATTGTAAAGGACTCTTCCATGCCCGTTCCCAGACCCGTCTGTGGGCTCCTAAAGGGCAGGGACCATGTGCCACTTTTCATTGCATTTCCTGGCAGCTGTGATGGTGCCTGACACATACTAGACACTGTGTTCGCTGGTTAACTAAATGAGCAGATGAGTGGATGAGCGGATGGATGAACGGATCCTTAAGCCAGGAATAAGTATCCTAGGTACCCCCCTTGCCTGATAACCATCATCCAGGGCACATGTGCAATCTACAGCATCTCAGACCCCCAACCTAGAGGCTCTGATTCTGCCTGTCTAGAACGGAACCTGGGAATATGTTCCTGAACTTTTACCCCAGCAGCTCTGCTCCTCAGGAAAGCTTGGGCACCCTGTGCTGCATTCACCTGTTTCATGCGTCCTCACCTAAAATGCCCTTGGGTTATGCTTCCCCCCTGCAGCAGCAGATCATGCTCACTTCAAGCCACTCGGTATTCCCTCCCGGCCACCATTCAACTGCTCCAACCTCAGCCTGTATTTCTGTTCTGGCTCTCTCCACCTGAGCGTTCAGATGTTTCCAACCTAAGATGGAGACAGCGGTGCCCACGGCAGTCTGAATTCTGCCTGACATCCACACAGTGACCACACTCGATTCCCTGGAAGACCTCGCATCCAAAAGCAGGGCCTCCCGGCTCCGATTCCCGTGCATACAGCATCCTTCCTCCCAGTTCAGTTGATGTACCAACTTGGGAAATGGGGGTGATCAGCACATGCATGTGATATGTCACAACTCAGGTCCCTCCTTTGAGGAATAAGGCCTACACGGTGGCTGTCAACCTGTGCTCTGAGGAGCCTTTAGGGACCGTTTTTATGCCGGGGTGACAGATCAAACTGGACATTAACTATCATCAATTCTTGGAAGTAGGAGGAACCTCAGAGGAAATTATCCTTTCTGTATTCATGGTCCATTGCTGCATAACAAATTGCCCCAGACCTTAGTGCAGAAAAAGTGTTTATCATCTCAGTTTCTCCGGGCCAGGCGCCCAAGCACAGCTTAGCTGGGTTCTTTAGCTCCATCTCTACGAGGGGGGAGTCATCGTGGGCTGACTGAGCTGGGGAAGGCTCCACTTCCTAGATCATTCACATGGTTGTCAACAAGATTCAGTTCCTCAGTGGTACTGGACTGAGGGTGTCAGCTGATCTCTAGCTGTTGCCCACAGCTGTTGCCATGTGGGCTCTCCATGAGACAGTCTATGACATGGCGCCTGGCTTCAGAGTTGAGCAAGGGAGAAAGAATGTACAATCCAGATGGAAGGAACCTCATCTTTCTGTAACCTGATCTTGGAAGTGCTGTCCCATCCCTTTTCCTGTGATCTGTTTATCAGAAGCCAGCTCACACTCGGCAGGTGGGGGGGGGGGCGGGGAGGTTACACAAGGATATGAATACTGGGAGGTAGGGACCCTTAAAAGCCATTTTAGAGGCTGCTCCCCACACCTCCTAAAGCACCCCCATCTGACAGTCTAGTCAGAAGCAATGCGTGTGATATGGTCAGACAGACCTACGTTCAGATCTTGGGTCTACCACTTACTATTACTCCTACTACTGAAAGTAACCATAAAAATGATGATTGCATCCCCTACTACTTATTAGGCACTTTGCAGATCTTCACAAGCGTCATTTATTTTATACTCACAACATGCCTTTGAGAAAGTGCTTTTATGATACCCATTGCACACATGAGAAAACTAAGGCTTAGGAGAGCCCAGCATCTTGCCCAAGGGCTCCCAGTGAGTAAGGAAAGCAGCCAGATTCCAGCCTCTGTGCTTCAGGTGCTGTGAAGATTCCTCTGACCTCTCCCGTGACAGACTCAGACTAACACTGACCAGCAAGGGCTAGCAGAGAGGAGGAAATAAACTAATCAAAGAATGGCACGTGGTCAGAGATGTATAAAGGAGATGTATTTTGTTTAACAAACATCTCTCGTGCACTTCATGTGTTCCAGGCACTGTGCTGATTCAGGGTTCACTTATGCAATTTGTTCAGTGCTCATGCCAACCCTGTGATGTACGTGGTGGTAAATCCTCATGCTGGCTTATTAAAGCTAGACTGTTCTGAGAGTTTTATAAAGTTGGAGGACTCGGTGAGCCCTCAAAATGACTCTAGGACATAGGTACTTGGAGCAGATGCTGGGGGAGGCTCACCTGTATCACTGGAGGACATGCAGGCCAATTCCCAGTCTCTAGCATCTGCTTCTCTGCCAGGGCTTTCTTGGGCTGTCAAAGCTTGCTTCACCCTCCCGCGTGGTATGCACTGCTGCTCCTCCCCTGAGAACACCCTTCAACAATGACTAATACCCCAGTGCACTCAACCGTCCAGAGGGCTAACTCTACGCTGTGTGCTATGCAATGTCGACCCGAGTCACCTAGAGTGATTTCTGTGCTGCCTCAGTGGCAACTGGCTGAATACTAGACCCTTTCTGGCTGCCCTCCCTTCCCTGGCCCATATCCCCACTCCCCTATCTAGCTTCTCGGAGCCTTTGAGATAAATTACTTGCACACAAATCTTTGTCTCAGGGTCTGCTTCTGAGGAACTCAAAAGGACACAATACTATTATTAACCTCATTTTCAGAAGAGAAACTGAGGTACAGAGAGGTTAAGTCACTTGCCCAAGGCCACACAGGTCACACAGATGGGAAGTGGTGGAGTCAAGATTCAAACCCAGGCTGTCTGGCTCTTAACATTACGCATCCTTATGTTTTTCCTTCTGACTAAGCCAGGTAAATAGAGTAAGAACAGCTGCCTTATGGTGCCAAGGAGAACCCTACCCCAAAGTACTGCGTAACCAGTGGCCAAGCGTACACATGCTTTCGTGTATGACTGCAAAGACCAGCTCCATTCTTCAGTGAACATGTCAGCTCCCCAACACAGCCAGCTGTGATCCCACTGAAAGATGTGATTACGGAAGCCATGTTAATAGTGTTATCATGTAGCAAGGATTTCTGGTGTGCCTGTAAACCTAAAACTGTAATTGCCAAAGAGAACTCATCCCCCACAAATCAAGCCCCTCTGTATTGACAATTACATCCGGTGTTGCATGGAATTTACTGCCTAAATAATGAAGTCAAAGAACAATGCTGGAGACTGAGCATTTGAATATACTTGATTGATTCATTTCTCGCTCCCATTTAATAACCCACTTAGTCGGTGACGGTTAAGTGCAGCAGACTTAGAAAGAACATAACACACCAGAGAGAAAACATTTCACAGATTAATAACTGGATGTGGGTACAAGCTGGCGCTCCCCTAATAGCAGCACAAAAATAGGTTATCGTCAAAAATCTGGATTTAATGTTCCAAAATGGGGATTCGTGATTTTCTTTTATACAGCTCCATACTTATCACCACAGGCTAATGAAACATAAATCAGAAATCGGGAGCTAATAAATGCAATTCTGGGGGAGTATTTTTTTTTAATTTAATACCTTCCAAGATCGTGATCTTTGCTCAAGATCTTTAATGTTCAAATTACAATGTGTGAATATTAAGTATATTCGATTATGATCGAACTCTCCAAAAGGCTAATTTATGAACCCTGCAGCCTGACACGTGTGCACCATTTAGAGGAGGATGTGGCCACAGTTCATTTATACCAATTTCTCCAGTACGGAGACAAACACTCTTAAACTGCCTGTACGAATAAAGTCACGCGCGTATGTATCTGGCTGGTTTGCTTGATTTGTGCAGAGGGATGTACAATTAAATGATATTGACTCAGTGTTTAAAGCAATTTTGGCAGGAATTTTGCTTTGGGGAATGTTCTCTTAAGCTTCTTACTTGATGTTTGGGTGAAGGAAAGAGGCGGTTCGCTCAAGGAAGGGTGCTTTCTCAGGTCAGACAGTGACAAAATGGGCTTCCTCTCCAGCCAGAATTCACTCCAGCCATAATTCTTTTCCTGAAATAATTTTATGATATCTGCGGGAAAATACTTTCCCCAGTGAACCCGGTTTTAACGTCAGCTGAACAACATCCCTCCCCTTTGATTTATCGTGAGATTTACCCTCATTTCCCCTGTTTATCAAGGGATGGGCAAGCCACTGGGTGTAATGAGAACTGCCTCATGTCATTCCCAGTGTCCAGCCAGCCCAGAAGGACACATTACTAAAGCATCAGGAACTGGTGGAAGAAGAGTGAAAGTGTTTCCTGTGTGCTAGGAAACACTCTGTCCCGGGACAACTGGCTCCATTCATTCTCCAGGTTACTGCCTTTGGCCATAGCATTTTTTTTTTTTTTATTGCCACAGAGTATATAGGATACCGACTTGGTAAAAATGAAACATGAAGTTAGAACTCAGAGGTTAGGGCAAGACTGGGTAAAATATAACGCAGAGACTATACCTCAAGATCCTACACATTTATTCCAATGAAACCATCTGATTCTGAGCCCCCTGGCAGGCAAGGTATAAAAGGAAACTCATCCCTTAAATGACTCCCCAGGGAAGGCAGACATCTTCCGGCCCTTGAACAAATACTGCCACTGACCTTATAAAGTGTGTCTGAAAGAACTGATAACCCTGCCCCCCACACCCTGCCCTCCATATGCACACTCCTGTGGGCAGGTTCCTCTTACTGAGCACACAGTGTCTTCATGCAATTTAGCAGTAAACTTAGGCCTCTCTGGGTAGAAGTGAGTGCAGGCAAACTGATTGGGCCTAATGCAAGGGAGAAGGCACCCCTTCCTCCAGAAAGATGGAGCCAAAGAAAGGAAAACAGCTTGGCAAGCAAATGCTGGCTTGATAACAGCTTCCACGTACTCCTTTGTCTAGATGGTGCACAACGACCGGGACTTAATTCTAAAACTTTTTCACATGGAGCTTCTAATGGGACCACAGAGAGATAAGACGGACAAAATTCTCAATAATGGGAATAATTTGGGATTCCCTGAAGCAGTGTCTCAGCCTTTGGTGAAAGCCAAGAACGGTGTCTATGGGAAATTTAAGGGAAAACAATTCTACCGGGGCCAAGAAAATGTGGTCCTAAAATCCCCAGTGGTGTGTTTCAAAACTATCCTGGAGGGTATCGGACTGACTATGCTTCAGCCAATCTTCCAAAGTACTACTTTTCTCAGTATATTCAAAATACTTCAGAATATATGAGAGAAATTGATAAACCATTCCGCTAAATCATGGTGCTAGAGGAAACCATCATGAGAAAAATACCCAGCCCAGGAGCAGACCTTCCAGGATGGGTAAGAGACTCCTATCCTAAG
Organism: Ailuropoda melanoleuca; assembly: GCF_002007445.2. Classification (NCBI taxonomy): domain Eukaryota; kingdom Metazoa; phylum Chordata; class Mammalia; order Carnivora; family Ursidae; genus Ailuropoda; species Ailuropoda melanoleuca. Next base: position 25,733,082 of record NC_048227.1, read on the forward strand.
CGAGAAGGTCAGAATGGAGAGAAGGCTGAGATACTGAGATAACAGCCACCTTCTTTTATTTCAATAAGCCCCCTCTTCCTTCCTTAATTTCATTTGTCTTGGGGGGCGTGATTTACTGAACAATTCAGGTGGGTTTTAGAGCATAGATACAGGCTGTAAGTAAAGAAGGCAGCCCAGAAACCATTCAGTTGTAGGGAGTGACGGTTAACACGCGTGGTAGTAGATTAAAGAGGAATGCCAGAGTTAAGTCCCGTTAGCCCTGGAGAAGAAAAAGAAGGGAGCAAGGGAGCAGAGAAATGGACCAAAGCTCTGAGACTTGCCACCTTGAAGCAGTCCTCTGAAACCCTCTGATAGTGAAAGGCCAAAGAAAGACAAGTACGAATATTAGGCTCTTATATTTTCAACAAACATCGTGCCACTCAGTGAGAAGGTTCCTTGTTGCAAGAATTCCTCAAAAGAGTCTCTCTGGAAAAAAATCATTAGGAACACTCTAATCATGAGGGGAGGGGTCTGTTGTTGGAAATAATTTATGCTGGCCGTCCAGGAAGCAGTATGCAAATTTTGACCGTTCTGATTGGACAGAGTCTGGCAAGATGCCAACCAATGCCCACACCCCAGGATTTAACCCCTCCATCCCTGTCTTCATTGTCAGTGTGGGACCAAGACCCGCTCTACCTTCAGACTCAACTCAGTAAGCTTGCAGGAAATGCTTCACCATTGACTAGCTGGTGCTTGAACTACAGAAATCCTCCCCTTGTTCCAGTTTTGTTCATGACCTCTCATATTATGGTCAACATCTGGAAGGAGCAACTAATAATTGCAGCAGTGCCTTGAGGGGTTTTTGCCTATCTACATATAAATAGTTCTGACCAGAGCTGGCCACCAGCAACGGTTAATTTAATTTAGTATCCCTTGGCAAAAGCATAGTCATTGGTTTTCCAGCACTTTTAACCTTGGTAGACCCTTGGGAAATAAAAATTAGATTGAGAGAAAATTACCAGTGGTGGAGAACAGTATAAAAGTGACAGTAACATATATAAACCTCCGGCAGGAGTGGAATAAAGTGGCATATTATTGTTCACTGGCTTCCAAAGTTCAATATTTCTTGTGTGATTTACACTTCTGCCATTGTTTCGCCCCCTGGAGTAATTCTGGCCACTCCGGGCAGCCTCTCCCAAGATGCACATCCTTGTTACTGTCAGAGAAGGGACAGATTACCTGGCTAAGTAGGGAGAGATGTTTGGACAAACAGCCATGAGAAAACAGGGCTCAACAAATAAGACTTTAAAGAGATGCCTGGAATGAAGCGGGTGAGTGTCTGGGATGGCTAAGGCTGACATTCCAGCTTTCGCTACAGAATTCTGTGATCATGCTCCGTGTGGGAGCTCAGCTCTGACTGGAGGTTCTGACTGGCCTGTGCAGCACTCTCGGCCTCATTGCTCACCACAGTATGCCCCCCACTCCATGAAACCCCTTGTATTCTCACACACACACACACACACACACACACACACAGAGACACACACATACACACACACACACACACACACCCCTATACCACAGTTGTTTCTCTTCCCTGAACCTTTGCTCAAGTGGTATCCTCTGCCTAGACCACCCTTCTTCCCCTTCTCTACTTTGCCTGTCTAGCTCCTTTTTAAACTCAGCCTAGGCATCACCTCCTCTAGGAAGCTTTCCCTGATTACCTCCAGGCCAGGTGAGTGCCTTTTTCAAGATTATCCTTCTGAACTTACCACTTAAATTATTTGTATTCATCTCTTTATGTCCTTCTATCTCACCTCCAGAACACATAATGAGACCACTGGGACCTCCCAAAGAACAGAAAATTTAAGTCCAGAGAGAGAGATTAGGGTTCAAAACAGAAGACGGAGGCAGAGGTTAGGAAACTCCTGACATCTCCGACAAATTTCCTGGTATAGGCTTTTCTTTCATAACACATACCACAATTTTGTTCTTACTTTATCTTATCTGGTTGATTAATACACACACACACACACACACACACACACACACACACACACACACAAACATAGGCATACACACATGTAAGCCTGTAAGGGCAAGGGTCGCGTCCACCTTTCTTTCCCATATTTTCAGTACCTACTACAGTGCCTAGCACATAGATGGTGCCCTACACACGTGTATAATTAATTAATTGGCTAATTAATTAATGAGCAGACATGAAATAGATCAGAGAGAAAAAGCAGAAATAAGGTCATAAATGGGTCTGAATTCCAAGGTTCATGTGTACGTGTCTACATGGCACAAGAACAAACAAGCATAGAGATGTATGGAGATGTATAGAGATGATGGATATTGAGTTCGAATTCCAATGAAATTACATCCAAGCCAGGGAGGGTCGGATTCTGAGACTTACGTTTAAACAAATATTGAAACCACCATGGACTTTCTTTTCCCCGAGAGGACCGAAAGCCCATAACCTATTGAGTATAAACGGACTTAAATGATGAAGCTGTCTGGAATCCACGAACACCCTCATTTTACATGTAAGGAGGTAGAGCAGGATTTGATTCACTTACCCACCGGGGTGATAACTTCTCATGGAAAGACACCATATTTGTTTAGGAGACACTTTAATTAACAGTTTGGAGTAGAGCACGAGGCTCCAAAAGTCATGCACAAGTCACAACAGAGGAACACCAAAGTGCCTTGGATAAACGGTGATCGCAGTGACCCTGAGGTTTTTACTTCCCCAAGCACTGTTGTGAGTTGAATTTGCAAGTCTGGGGCAGAGAAGAATTGCTCTGGTAATGGAAAAGAAGGGATCGAGGGCACTGCAGTGGGTGTGAGGAAAGAAAGACACATGGGTGATGAGACTCTAAGAGACTGGGGGATTTCTCACTCTGCTTGCTACAAGCGATGTGATAGAGACACTCGCTCCCTGTCTCCCTATAACATCTTCAGTAAATTCTCCTCGGCTTTTTAATGCTCTCACATGAGTAGATTTTTATTTGAGAGGTGTGAAGGGAGACTCAGAGACTAGTATACGTTAGTAGCTGACATCTGGATGTTAAAAGGATGAGGAAAAGGATTCTTAGCCGAGCTAGTGGACTTGCCAAAGAACCCTCTGCCAGCCACGGCCTGAACCATTCAGACCCATGAGCTTCATCCTCCTACATATCGAAGATTTCATCTAGGCTTTTAGCAGGGTGCTGCAGGCCAAAGGGAAGGAAGGATGAGTTCACTTTGGAGAGTTAATGTCAACATTTATTGGCACCTAATACATGTCAGACAGTTTACGTGGATTCTCACTTAAGCTTCACAACATCTCTATGGAATAGTTAATGTTATTCCTATTTTATAGAGGAAGAATGAAGAAATTTGGGACTAGGGAGGTAAACTGTTACAAGTGAGGCAGCCAGTAAGTATTACAACCAGGATTTGAATTCCCATAGGTCTTTCTACCATGTTATGCCATCTCCTTATAAAAGCTGGATGATGGCTAAGGAAGGGGAAGGGGAAGGGGTGGAGTTGGGAGATGAGGCCACCAATTCAGGTAGAACCTTCTGGTAGAAACTGTTGCCATGAAGCACTTAACAGTACAGGGAGCTAAACCAGGTATGCTGGTAAGATAGATAATCATAAGCCTGGGAACCATGGGACTTACATTTGCCATAGTCACCAAAGGGAGTCTGACAGCATGGTGCTGGAAATGCAGGCACTGGAATGAGGCAAATCCTCATTTGAATCATGGCTCTGACTTATTATCTAAAACGGTTCAACTCTTAATTTCCCTTTAGAAATAATAATCATAAACATAAATTTAACGATTAGTCAAAAGAAGAACAGCCCTTCTGAATTAGGGAACAACTGTTGCCAGAGAATAATAACCCTAAATCTCCTTTGCTGGATTTATGGCAGCCTCCAGTTCACAAAGCGTGAGAGCGCAACCTTGTCATTTCCTTAATTCCTAAAAATAAACTGAAATTTCTGCTGTCATTGGGATGAATCTTAATTCTATGGAAGAGACAATGGCGAAAGTGGTAACTGTTTACTAACCTTGGGTAAATTATTTCACCGCTTTGAGACACGGGTCTGTCATCTGTAAAAGGGGGATAACCATGCACAAAAGTTCATTTTGAAGATGCTGTGAGATAAGCATGGAAGTGCTCAGCATGGTGCCTGGCACAGAGCACACACTCACAGAAGGGAGTGAGGGCAGTGACAGTGTCCATGATGACAACAATGACAGAAACAGTGATGCAAAGATGAGACCCCGATGAGACAAGGACGTGTTGATGTTGATGTGGTAGTGGGTGGTGATGATGACGATGATGATTTGGTGATGGTGGTGACAAAGGCAACAGTGCCGTGATAAGACCCTGATAAGCAGAGATCATGATGCTGATGTTTTGGTTGATGGTGATGATGTTGGTGAGGGTGACCGTGATGAAGGAAGAAGAAACAAAAAGGAGAAAAGAAGGAACACAGAAGAAAGAAGGAATTAAAGAAGAAAGCCTAGGATCTCTGTAATGCAGCAACTCCTAGGTGACTGGGTCTCACACAGCCAAACCCAAAGTGCTGTGTTCCCCCAGCAGATGTGCTCTCCCCGATCAGAGGAGCGGTACCAAGCACACCAATGGACATGGCCTCTGGGACCCTGCCCACTCCTCCCCCAAGGAGAAGGGAACCTTATTATTTTGATTCTCTGTCTGAAGAGGATAATGCAGCCATGTGCTTTCTGTGAGGTGAAGCCAAAGCCGTGAAGGCTAACAATACACAGGAATGAACCTCAAGAGCCTGGTTTCCAGGTGGACCGAGACCAGGCCTGGCAGGACGTGGCCAAATCACCGTCTTGGTGTCATCATTCATGAAACGGAATTGAAGCCTTTACAAGCATTCAAAGAATACCAAGTGGATGAATAAGATCATATAAGCGAATGCGCTCCAAGTTCTCTCGAGTAGCAACTACGAATATCTCAATTTTTAGGTAATTATAAAGTGCAGAATTATTCTAATGGTTGAAAGCATGACTTGTAGCAAGTTAATTAATCTCTCTGAATCTCTGTATGATGAAATAATAAGTTTATACAGCAGTACCTATCTTAAAAGATAGTAACAAGCCTAAGTGAGGTGATCTATAAAGAGTTCAACATTGTGTCTTTCTTGCGGTAACCTCCAGTAACATTAGCTGATATTAATACTAGTGTGGGAGACAATAAGAAAATAAAACAAATGTATCCAAAATACAGAAGTGATGATATGACTCTCCAGCTTAAAACTTTTAGTGGCTTCCCCCCAGTTCTAAGGACAGAGTCCTAATGCTTAATATTGGCTGGCAAAGCCCTTCATGACCTGAAGTCCTGCCTAACTCCCTCCACAACTAACCCTTCCCAAACTGCTTTTATGCCTCCCACGCTTCAGACCCTTTGTGTGCACGCACACTTCCATCACGCTGCTGGCCCTCCTAGAACACTCAGCCCCTGCGCTCGGGGGAGCTGCCTCTCTCCGTGGCCCACAGCCCTTTGAATCTCCCAAGTTACAGCATGGTTGGGTAGTTTCCTGGTGATTTATCTGTTTCCACAACTACTTGAGATTGAGACAGTATACTGACTGTTAATCTTTGCCATCTCTCAGAGCACCCGGCACAGAGCAGAGCCCAGTAAATGCTTGCCGAAGGAAGGAATGAGTACCGTGATTGATGTTTGCATGGCACGCAGAGGAGGAGCATGGATGGGGTCACAGGAAGCCTGATGGGGGATGATACCTGAGCAAGATCTTGATGGACAGGCAAGATTTATCCAGGCAGATAAAAAGAGTAAGAGCATTCCAGAAAGAGAGGAGAGCATGGACAAAGCACAGAAGCATAACCCAGCAAGGTGCATTGGGGAAACTTCCTATAATTCCATAGCACTGAAATCTAGGATTCCAGAGTAGGGTAGTGCAAGATGATGCTGCTTGGTGGGTGACATCAAAAAACTTGGCCTTTATGGTGTAAACACTGGGCAGCCATTGAAGAATTTAAAGCAGAGGATGAATTCGATCAGATTATGGCATGGGATTGGTGCCTGGGACCTACTATCTGATTATTTCCTGTTCTTCCCACCCTCCCATCTGGTTCTCCTTTTCCTATGTCTTCCAGAATATATTCTTTCATTTCCTACAGTTTATGTTTACACTTTTGTTGACCCAGGATGTCGGAGAATCATGAATGAAGCTAGGTCATCCCAACACCACCAACTGGGATTCGGGGATAAAATTCCATTCTGACACGGCTGAAAACATTAACGGGCACTTCACAACATGAGGGCTCTGAAAATAAGGCAGATGGTCCAAAAATGAGCCAGGATTGTATTTTCATGTTGACATAAAGGAACATGTTTATCACTTGCTTAAAATAATTATTTACCTGAGCGTGCCTGTGGCAACACAGCCTTTCCAATGATCAAAGCACTTCTTAAATTGTAAATACAACTCTTCTCTTCTCTCCTCTTTCAGTGTAGAATACACACAATATCCATTGAACAGCATGGCTCATGAAGTTTTTCTAAAATGATGGTTACCAATCTCGAAGTCCCAGACTTCCCTGAGGATTAAGGCTAGGGTTAAGGTTTAAGTTTAGAGTTGGGATTTAGGGTCAAGGTTTAACATTAGGGTCAAGATGGCCTTTAAGGAAAATAATTTTAGAATGATTATAATCTGAGCCACTTCGAAGGTCCAAAGAACGGAACCCAAGATTCAAGAGATTAGGTAGAAACCATGATATGAAACCAGAATGAGAGGGTAGCTGGGGAGCTAATCATTGATTGAGCATGGAGACGTTTTTGAGAATGAGGATTAATATCTTTCTACTAAGGCAAATGTCAGCAAAAATATTCTGTGAAGAACCAGATAGCAAATATTAACCATTTCACAGGCTACCTACAGTCTCTGTCGCAGATACTCAGTTCTGTGGCTCAAGAGCAAAAGCACTCATAGGCCATACATACACCAGTAAGTATGGCTGTGTTTCAACAAAATTCTGTTTACAAAAAAAGCAAGTAAGATTTGGTCCTAGTACTACGGTCTTTAAGAGCATGTTTTGTGATAGACCATAAAAGGACAGTCTTCTGAGAATTGAACGAATGTAGAGAGATGCAGAATGGAGATATTGGAAAGCAAGATCAAGGCTGCAGCATTATTACAAATCTTAGATCCAGCCGTACCTGAAACTAAATTCCCCTAATTTCTTCATTTACAGGCTCACCCTCCTCCTCCGTGGTTTTGCTTTCCATGTCCAGTTACCCATGGTCAACCACAGACCAAGAGCAGATGATCGTCCTTCTGATGTATCATCAACAATAGCCTAAACACTATGTCAAAAGACCTACATCACTGACCTCACTTCATCTCATCACGTAGGCATTTTAACATCTCACATCATGACAACAAGAAGGGTGGGTATAGGACACTAAGATATTTTGAGAAAGAGACCCGTTCATAAAACTTTTATTACAATATATTGTTATAATTGCTCTATTTATTAATAATTATTGCAGTAATCTCTTGCTATGTCTAATTTATAAATTAAACTTGATCATAGGTGTGTACGCATAGGAAAAACCACAGTACATATAGGTTTCGGTACTGTTATATCAGGCTTCTGCTAGGGATATTAGAATATACTCCCTGAATATAAGGAAGATTGCTATATATGAAATAATAAATTATCACGTTTGTTTATGCAGTATGAGTTGGGTTTCTATCCATTGTTTCTATCCTGAAAAGTCCTAATTGGTATACAGAACGTCAGGGGGAAAGAAAAAAAATTCAGGTCTCATCTTAAATCTTCTGACTCCCATTTCAGTGCTCCTTCTCTTCAGGCAGAAATGAATGCCCTAGTTGAGGTATCTTTTGTCCAGCCAAAGGCCAGTGTTGCCTCTGTGGGCTGGATTTTACTCCAAGAAACCCCTATTTCCTGGATTATCATTAAAGGAAAGTATGTGCCTAAGAAATGCTGCCCATGGATGTGGAAAGTTGACAGAACAGCCCTGGAGGGCCAGATGGATTCCAGACAGCTGTGACTTGATGGAGGCGCTCCATTTGGCAGGGCCAGGGAGAGCCCAGCATGAACAGCATCAATTAGCAACCTCTTTTGAGAGAGGACGATTATAGCACATCCCTGCAATCAAGCTTCATGCAGCCACTACAAATAATGGTTATAAAGTCTCCGTAACAACATGCAGACATGTTTGATATGAGTTTAAAAGAGAACAGCAGAATACACCAGAATTCTCAATCATTGCTGAAGAAATTACAAATTGGTACAAGTGCCCCAGAAAGCAATTTTGCCACATGTATCAAAAACCTTGAAAAAAAAAAAACAACTCATGACTTTTGATTCAGTAATCACCCTCCTCTCCTCGAAGAATTTACCCCAAGAAAACAGTCAGAAATGCAAGCACGGCTTTCTGCGCTAAGGATGTTCATCACAGCATTATTTATATTGGGGATAAAAGAAAATAGTGCCCAAATGCCAAAGGTAGGAAATTGATGAAATACATGACAGTGTAGAGCCACAGAAAGAAACATGACGACTGCCATCAAAATTACGATTAAGAAGAATCTCTAATGCCACGGGAAAATACTTACATTAACATGATAACCAGTAAACATGACGTGGTACAAGTTTTCATTTTTACTTACCCAGATATGGTGAAGTGTTTGGGTTCGTGGACTCAGGGCTCCTCTTATGGCTTTATTTGCATGGGGATGCTTTTCTTGGGCTAAGGAGTAAGAAGGAGGATTCCTAGAGAGAGAAGAAACGAAGGACAATTAAAAGGATGTCATAAGAGGTGCCTCGGTGGCTCAGTTGGTTAAAGTGTCTTGTCTTCAGCTCAGGTCCGATCCTGGGATCCAGCCCCGCCCCCAGCTCCCTGCTCAGCAGGGAGCCTGCTTCTCCCTCTCCCTCTGCCCCTCCCCATACCTGTGCTCACGCACGCACTCTCTCTCTCTCTCATAAATAAATAATTTTTTTTAAAAAAAGGATTTAACAATGAAACTACATCAGGTCCTCACAGTGATATTTTTGAGGCCTCCACTGAAGAGAAGTTCTAGGCAGAATTGAAGGATCATAAATGTTGCTTTTTGGGGAAGCCTTCTTCTTCCGCCAGATGACACATCATGCCTCTCATAAATGTTCTCGAAGCACTTTATATTTCTCATACAAAGCACAGAAGAGATGCTGTCAGCATGTATTTAGACGATGCACCACCCTCACTTACCAGTCCCGTCTGGTTGAATACGGCAGCCACGGTAAAGAGCAGGTGGCTATTTAAAGTTAAGTGTAAATTAACTCAAATAAAACAAAACATCAATTTCACAGTCACACCAGCCATGTTTTAAGTAGATGATACAGATAGGAAACATTCCCATCAGCACAGTCTGTCCCATCAGCACAGTCTTATTGGATCATGCTGTCCCACCTATGATTCCAGGTCTTGCTCACATGCTATCCCTAGTTCCTAGAGTCTGTCTGGCACATTACAGCCACTTCATAAACATTTCCTGAGTGAATACTGTAAGGAGAGGTCTTCATTAAAAGAAAGACCTTGGGGCGCCTGGGTGGCTCAGTCGGTTGAGTGTCTGACTTTTCATTTTGGCTCGGGTCGTGGTCTGGTGGTTGTGCGATTCAGCCCCACATTGTGCTCCATGCTCAGCACAGAATCTGCTTGAGAGTCTGTCCTTCTCCCTCTGCCCCTCCCCCCACCCATGTGCGCGCGCACTTTCTCTCTGTCGCGCTCTCTCTCTCTCTCAAATAAATGAATAAAATCTTTATTAAAAAAAGTAGGACCCAACATAGCAAGAGAAATAAAATCATACCTTCCCCTTAGATTTGTCCCATTTTCTAACAAAAGCTAGTTATGAATACATTTCTTTGGTAAGCAATAAACAGAAGAAACAATGATAAAAGAGCTCTGAACTCAAACTTGATGTCCAGGTACATGGCATCAGCCCTGGCAGCAAAGAGGTCTGGGTGACACAAATCACGTCCAACTGCTCGGGACTAAATGTGAACTGGAAGCAGGGATCCCTAGCCCTGGGACCCGGGTGCTGGGGAGGACAGAGCCAAGGCCCTGTCTGGGGCGGGTTCATGAGCTCCTCATCACTCATGTTTTTCCCGACAGCTAAATGAGAACAAAGCTAAAATCTTAATCAGATCCAGGGACAGGAGGGTGGGGAGCTCCAGAGCTCTAGAAGACCCATGCTATTTAACCCCTGTAGGCTCCTCGCTGCCACACACACACACTCAAGGCGAACAGTTCAAGAACCTCAACGTGGACAGGCAAGAAATTGTACTCTCATACACTTCCTTCCCTGCTGGAGGTGCTCAGATAAATGCTGAATTAACAGCTAACTCTCAGTCTTGAAGGGCTGGTACCTCATAAGTAGCATTCACTTATTCATTCAACAAATGTTGACTGGGCATCTACTGAGTGGCAGCAATTTTTAGGCACTGGAGATAATACCAGTGAACAAAAGAGAAACAGATAAAAATGTCTGCCTTCGTGAAGCTTACCTGCTAGGCAGGGTTTCAACTTTGGCTGAATATTAGAATCATCAGGGGAGTTTTGAGGACTCCCATTGCTTAGGCCACACACACACACACACACACACACACACACACACACACATTCTGAATGAAGTGGTCCAAGATAGAAAACTAGGAACAGGTAACTTGCCAGGTGGGCCCAGTGAGCAGGGAAACTGAGAAACACTGTTCTCAATCACAGTGGTTTTCAACTTGTGGTCCCAACACCATGAGCAGCAGCAGCATCTCTTGGGCACTTGTTAGAATGCAAGTTCTCAGGCCACTCCCCAGATGTACACAAACACTCTGGGAGGAGGACCCAGCAAGCTGCGTTTTAACAATCTCTCCTGGTGACTCTGATGCCCGCAAAAGTCGGCAACCACTGCTCTAAGCAAAATTAACTGGGGAGATAAGTTTTTAAAGGCAAAAGACTCATGCACTCCATCGTTTCCCAATCACAAGACGGAATCACAAGAGCAGCCTCCTCAAGTTGGTACGTGACCGCCACACCACGGGGTTTTTAGATGCTCCCACCAGCTGCTCAGGGCCCTGCTCTGCTAACTGGGCCTCCTCCCCCTGCCAGTTCCCCAGTTGGCAACTCCTCCCCAGCTGCCAACGAGCCTGGCATAGACGCCCTCTGGCTGCCATCCCCAGGATAAACTGCAGGTACTACGGGCCGCCACAGCCATCTGAGGTCCTTATCTCCCACAGGGCTGCACAGACAGTGTGCACTCTCACACACTCAGGCCTGCCTCACTGTGGCACACACATAGACAGCACCCCATTTTACACAACACACGTAAACACATTCCTCCTCTATCACAAATATCACATACACACAAGCACTCACGGTCAAGTATACATTCACATCTTGTACGTTGTTCTGCACCCACACACCCACACCCACGTGCACACACACTGAAATCACACTGTACGAGTGATTCTCAAATTTGTCTGCATATTGGCCTCACCTGCAAGCTTTAAAAAATGCTGATGCCCAGGCCACATCCCAGGCCACAACCCACACCAATTAAACCAGCATCTCTGGAGTTGGAACCCAGGTATCTGTTCTTAAAGCTACCCGAGTGATTCCAATGCAAAGCCAAGGCTGAAAAGTCCTGTTCTACACCATGACTAATAGAAAGAAGTAAGAGGGTCTCAGCTTCTTTCACAAGGGAGACAAGACCCATGGAGGAAACTGGAATTGACAGACTTCCAGAGGTCTCCTGGGAAGCCTCTGAATCACCATTATCTGCACCACACACCTGGTGTTTCTTTTTCCATTTCCTGTATGCCGGTGAGTCGAAGACCACCAGGAACACATTTTGTCAAACAAGGTTGGCTTTACTGGCCCACTGCAATGAGGCGGATGGCCCACCATGGAGAAGATGCCATGAGGCATCTTAGTAAGAGAGTATTATTAGTATTAGCAGGAACTTGTTATGGGATCTGAGATGGTGTTGTGTGACTTGGGAGAGGCTGCAAGGGAGCAAGGCTTCACTCCGGACTGGATGTGTCAGGAAGTGAGGATGATGATAATTCTATGGGGGTCCTAATGAATCTTATCTGTGGTCAAGAGGAAAGAAGTAGAGCTGAAGTTATAAGTGATAAGGGAGAAGTCACTCCCGTAAGCCAGGAAGTAAAGATGCCTGGCTTTTTGTGGTTTTGACAGTGGTCCCGTTTTGTGTTCACCACATGATTACAGAATGCTCTTGTGTTTGTCTTGCTCTATTATATCCACAGGGTGGCCTTGTCTGATGTTGGTCATTTGTGCAACTGCCGATGTTCACCAGGAGAGCACCAAGGACCAGCTGTGAGTATGAGGTCAGGGCCTGACTGTCCAGGGCTGTTTTTCTCTTTCTCTACTCTCCTGTATCTTCCATGTTGACTCTATATTGTTCTTTGCACTTTACATGTGTCTGCTTGTTCCTCTAAGAAATAACCCTCACCTTCTCAGCCTCCTCTATAATACACAGCACATACAATATACACAGCACATGTAATACATGCCGATGTGTAGACAAGGGAACCTTCACTTTCTAAAAAGTATCCTGGTTTAGATTTGTAATCAGAAAATCCAACTTTCAATTCCCACTTTCTATTTGCTAAGTGTACAACTTAGCAAATGGCTCAACTTCTCTGAGCTCTTCTCTGACTGAGGGTGACAGCCCCCGTCTGCCCCACTGGGTTTCTGGTGGGAACAGATGAGACAACTCAGGGAGCATCAGGGGGTGGCAAAGCAATAGAGTCTCAAGAAAAGCACATAGGGCAGGTAATTGGAGTGGAGAGATGATTGGTTTGACCAATACCTTGGTTGGTAGCAAAAGACAATTGGCTGTGAGGGTCCCCTGAAGACTTAAGAGTGGGTACGGAAGCTGAATTACCACGTGGAATGCCAGTCACCTAGGTGACCCTTCAGCTCTTAAAAACAGACTTCAACAGTAAGCAACTAGACATTGAACTTGCTTAGAAGGTCACGTTGCAACATTTTCTGAGTGCTTAGTATGTGTTGGGCATTATGATGCAAAAGTGGAAAAAAATACACTTTCTTCCCAAAGATGCTCCTAGTCGGGGCGCCTGGGTGGCACAGCGGTTAAGCGTCTGCCTTCGGCTCAGGGCGTGATCCCGGCGTTATGGGTTCGAGCCACATCAGGCTCCTCCGCTATGAGCCTGCTTCTTCCTCTTCCACTCCCCCTGCTTTTGTTCCCTCTCTCACTGGCTGTCTCTATCTCTGTCAAATAAATAAATAAAATCTTTAAAAAAAAAAAAAAGATGCTCCTAGTCTATGGGAGAAAGAAAGATACAAATAAACAATTGCAATTCAGCATAATAATAATAATAATAATAAAAAGAAGTACTTAGAAGGTAGAGTATAGTATACAGCAGGGAGGAGTTAATCCTATCAGGGGCTGGTGAGGAGTAATGAGGAGAGCTTAGGGAAAACCACACAAAAAGGGTAATGCGTCACCTGGGTTTTCTCAGGATGAGTAGGAGCCTGACAGGCAGATAGAGAAGGAAGTATTAGGAAAAAGTGACCCGTAGCAAAGGGGGCAGCAGGTGGAAAGACAGAAGAGTACTAAATACTCTGATGTGTTCTGGGATCTTGAAACACATTCATAAATAAGTTACCAAGGGCCTATGAGACTGCCATGTTAACTATTACATCCCCAGGCCATAACAAATTGTCTAGAGCAATGTATTTACTTACAAATGGAGGAAGCAATCAATGAACAATATAGCTGCTCCTATCAGAGATTTCAGCCAATGTGACAGAATTCCAAACATTTACAAATGTATGTGCATGGTATAGGCTTGCTTTACAGGTATAGTTACATTATATTTTCACTCTTCTGGTCCCATGTGTACAACTCTTTGGAATTAGCTATACGGTTAACTGGTTTCAATGCTCAAAAACCGGTTTTTTGAACAAAGATTGCACCAATATTGAGATTTCTTATTATTATTATTCAGTCCTTAGTTAGATGCTGTCTTCAAATAACTTACTCAGGAAGGGTCTGACCCAAGGGCGCAAGATTCCCTCTCCAGACTCCTCTGAGTTTGGCTTCTAAAAAGTCAAGTTTAGTTAGCTATCTGTAAGATAACAGGCCACCAGAGAGCCCTGGGATCTTCCCACAGACCTTGCTTTTATAGGAGAGACTCAGAAGTGAATTCTAGGAGTAGCCGCCAAAAGACCTTTGGGCTTCACAGACCTCATGAGTGGAATTCCCCAGGGTGATTAAAACCGAAAGTGATCTCTCTGGCCAAATTTAGTGGGCGGAGAAGCCGTCCTTTTAGGATATGCTCCATACAGAGCAGAGGAGTGGGTACACTTCTACCGGGTCTGTAGCCCCTCTGTGCTGAATGTGCTACACAGCCAACTGGCTAACGAGCCACTCCTGCACCTCTGCGAGTCAGCCATGTCCAGGGCCAGCCAGCCTTGAGACAAATGGGTCCCCACTGTGCCGAGCATAAAGCAGCGCTCACTAACAGAACGAATGTCTCTTCTGGGTGGCTGAGGCAGTGGTGGAGACACAGATGGCCCAATGCCTATAAAGAGTCCACATGAAATCATTTCATGAAATGGGAGCATGAGGAAAAAAAGCTATGCTCTAAAATAACCTATTATTTTATTTTTTTTAAGATTTTATTTATTTATTTGAGAGAGAAAGAGCGTGAGCTGGAGGGAGCAGGCAAAGGACAGAGAATCTGAAGCAGAGCCCACACTGAGTGTAGAGCCCGATGTGGGGCTCAATCCCACGACCCCAAGATCATGACCTGAGCCAAAACCAAGAGTCAGCCACTTAACAGACTGAGCCACCCAGGCCCCAAATAATGTGTTATTTTATACCCAGATTGAAATTGGCATATGAACTAAATAAATTAAATGTAAGTGGACATTTGACTTGTTTATCTCCATCTCTAGAAATTGATATTTTTAAGTTGGCCAAAAAAAAAAGTATTTAACCATGTCATTAAGAAAATGAAAATTACTGTATATTCAGGGATACAGATATATTTCATACTGAGCACTGTGAAAGAGGACCTGGGGAAGACCCGGGGAGGATCAGGAAGGAGGGTGAGTGGCTTTAAGACCCTGGTGCCATCCCCATGTGCCACCTACAGAGAGGACTCAGCACCCTTGGAGGGGTTCACGTTCCTGGTCTCGGCTTCTCCCCATGACCTCTCCTCTACCTCTTTGCCTGAAAACTTCAGTTTCCAAGACTCTGTCCTTAATTATTTTTCTTTTTACTTTTTACATCAGGACCATGGAGGTATAATTTATGTAAAACAAAATGTATCCATTTTAAGGGTATGGCCTGATGAGTTTAAGCAAGTGTACACGGTTATATAACCCCCATCCTGATCAAATATGAAACCCTAAAGAGTGTCCTCATGCCCCTTCATGGTCAGTCCTCTCTGTCACCATAGACTCATTTCGCTGTTCTAGGATTTAATACACGTGGAATCAAACAGTATGTGCTCCTCCACGTTTGGCTTCTCTACGTCAGAGTGAGGTTTCTGAGATTCATCCACGCTGTTGCACGTACTGGTAGTTTCTTCTTTCTCATGACTGCCATTATATGAATGCACTTCTATTCATTTATCCATTCACATGGTGAAAGGCATTTGGGGTTTTCCCATTTTTGAATATTATACCCAAAATGTCTATGAACATCCAAAGTCCTATGCTGCTTTTGTCCAATGCTGGAACACAGTTATTTCACATGTCATGTTGGGTTCTCGGACTGCCTACAGTGACTCCATTATGGGCAGGAGCACAACAGAATCTTCCTTAATTCCCATCAACAGATTTGCCTTCCTGCCCCAGACCTGCTGTCTTCATCTGCCTTGGGAATGTGCTATCTAACTCAACCCTAAGACACTCCTGCCTGCTGGCAAAAAGTATCCCATCAACCATGCTCCTGCCCTGAAAACAGAAAACAGGTATTTATGAATCAGGTGTTGGTGTTCAGGTTAACTTCCCCGTGACCAGTCATGTCAATGGCACATACCCCCAACGTGATGCATGAGAAGGGCACTTCTCTCTTTCTATCTTTCTGCAAAGCCTATTACACCAGTCTAACCAGGAGAGGCCCAAACTGAGGGACAGTCTACAGAATGCCTGACCAGTACTCTTCAAAACTGTCAAGAAAAACAAAGAAAGACCAAGAAACTGTCACTGGACCAGAAGAGTCTCAGAAGACGTGACGACAAAATGTACCATGACCTCCTGGACTGGATCCCAGAACAGAAAAAGGATATGAACAGAAAACCTGGCAAGGTCTTCATTAAGTCTGGAGTTTGGCTAATAATGATGCCCCTGTGATGGGTTCTGGGTTTTGACCAATGTACCATGATAATATAAGGTTTTAACAACACAGAAATCTAGGTATAGGGTATACAGGAATGATCTATGTCATCTTTGCAAATTTTCAGCAAAAATAAAATTATCCCCCCCCCTTCAAGTTTTTTAAAATGTCAGACTTTAACATGTGAAGCATGGAAGGGCCAATCAGGTAATAAGCCTGAGACGTGTCCAACCCAGCTAACACTGCTATGCTGCCCACTGCACCTGCACTTCCTGGGAGAGGCAGGCTAGCCCCTGTCTGTCTGCACATCTTATCCACTCATTCCCCCTTTGGGTAGATCTGCCTGGGATTTATGATTATTAAACTGCTGTCTTGTTGGTACAGCCAAAAATCCTTATTCTGCACAGACTGGCCAATAAACTGTCCCAACCAAGGAGAGGCAGGTCTAAGCCAGGAAGATATGTGTTGTAATGCACATTGAAGCCCAACTATCTCTGGGAAGAAGAGAAAGCCGGAGGGGGACACGTACCACCCAAAGCTTCTCCGTGGGCAGCAATACACAAATGCCCTGCCTTTTCCATCACTTTCCCTCTTCTCCTGGAAAATAAAGCACCCCCGTGTGGGCGAGGCGGGCGTTTTACAAACCCCACGCTGGACTCCAGTTTTATTTTCCAGGGTTAACGATCTAAATAAATCTGTCCTGCCTCACCTCTGCTAAGCTGCTTAAGAAACGATGCTTTACAGTCAACATAGATCAGATTGGTACTTTCTCCCTTTGAAAAGTTGCTGTCAGTAGAAGTTCTCACTCTACCTAATGAACCAATATCAGTTTAACTACATGTTGTTGATTAAAAGCGGAGTTTTATGCAGGCTTTTTTTTTCCTGGCGGGGGGAGGAATATTGTGCTTGCAAAGCCCCCAAGTCCTAGAATTTATAGGCCTTCCTTAATGGATATGGTAAAATATCTTTTAAGGGTGTCCTTCCCTTAGGGACCTCATTCTCCTTCCAAGCAAGATCTGGCCACAGATAACTTTCTATAGCCCGGGCCAAATGGCTTTCATGCGTGGGAGCAAACTTTTCATCCTGGGTTGTTAATTGTTTTTTCATCCCAAACCATTTTCTTGGCAAGTCAACATGAACTGTGTGCCCAAGAAGACAAAGGCCACAACTCCTGGTCGTTCCAGCCAAAGACCTAGGGAAGTGTCTTCATTTGGGTTCCTCCAGAAGCAAACCCTAAAATTAAGGATTCAAATGCAAATGATTTATTAGGAGGTGATCCAAGGACACTTGAGTAGGGTGAAAAGAAGTGCGATAGGTAAGGGGAAGAAACCAGTATGAAGGGTATGTTACCAGGCAAATTACCACTGTGGGAAACTGGGGCTTAGCCATACTGGCAGACCTGGGACCAGTGTGGAATATGCACTGTTGAGTCATCAGGGCTGGAAATTGTTCCCCAACTTTCAATCATTATAGATTGGTGCCTACTCCTGAGAGGTGTTAACTTCCCACTCCTTACAGCTTCCCATGAGCATGGGCAAAGTAGGCTCTAGGGACCACAAAGGCCCTTCAAGCAAAGCAGCCAAATTCCATGCAAATGGTGAGAGCAGAAGGGATGTGTGTGGGACACCAGGAGCACCTGCAAAAATAATGAGTCAAAGCAGAGATGAGATGGAGCCCAGCCTTCCAGCCCTCTAGCCATGTTGGGTAAATCCCATTTCTGCCTTTGGCGGCAAGAAAAGAGTCTGCCACATTTGTAACTATGGCAGGCCGGTAGTCCAGCTCCTTTCTCTCTGTGTGTGGTCCTAGGAAATGGCACAGTAGAAAGATGCCTGACCCAACAGGTCTGATTCTGCCAGTAATGGGGACCTTGGGAAAGCCACTTAACCTCTCTCAAACTCAGTTTCCTCCATCTGTGAAGTGGGGCTAATAAGAAGAATCTCGTTAATACCCGAATGAAAGCGAGTATTATCTCAAGTCTCTAATTGAGAAAACTGGAGCATCCAGTGTTACTGAGTCAGATGAGATAATATATTCATAAGGTAACTAGCAGCCTATGAAGATAAGGTAGTGTTAATAAGAACTTCGTAAGAGAAGTCTTTTCAAGACAGTCTTTTGGAGGATGGTTGCCAAATATACAGCCATCCCAAGGCTGCTCTTGGGTTATTAAGGATATTGTAATCAATGTCTGAGAATGGACACTAGCTGTAAAGGACTAAAAGAAACGTAAAACCCAAACACAACCCATTATTCTTTTGTGGATCCTGGTTTTTTTTTTAAGATTTATTTATTTTGGGGGGGCAAAGGGAGGGGGGAGAGAGAATCTCAAGCCGATTCCCCACTGAGCACAGAGCTCTGACACAGGGCTTGATTCCAGGAGCCTGAGATCATGATCTGAGCTGAAATCAGGAGTTGGATGCTTAACCAACTGAGCCAGCCAGGCACCCCTGGATAGTGGTTTTAAAAAAAACAATAGTTAAAAAATACAATTTGAGAAAATTGTAGGAATTTAAATATGGACCAACTTAATAGAGAATATTAAAGAGCGGTTAATTTTGTTGGGTGTGGTCATGGCATTGTGGTTACATAGGAAAATGATCTTATTCTCTGGAGATGCAGAGTCACATATTTAGGGGTTAAGTGTTACGTATCTCTATTTACTTTAAAATGATTGAGTAAAATATGGCAAAATGCTAACAAATATTAGGGGAGAGCTATATGGGTGTCTATTATACTGTCTCTTCTACTTTTCTATATGTTTCGAAAGTTTCATAATAAAAACTTCCCAATGTTTTTAAGGAGTTTTTTTTTTAAGATTTTATTTATTTATTCAACAGAGATAGAGACAGCCAGCGAGAGAGGGAACACAAGCAGGGGGAGTGGGAGAGGAAGAAGCAGGCTCATAGCGGAAGAGCCTGATGTGGGGCTCGATCCCATAACGCCGGGATCACGCCCTGAGCCGAAGGCAGACGCTTAACCGCTGTGCCACCCAGGCGCCCCTAAGCAGTTTTTTAAATAAACATTTCAAGCATCAGAAAACTGGATAGCATACTTGGGATTTATCTATGCTATTATATGCCAAACCCTCGTTCATTTATGTAGTTGAAATTTTCACTGAGATCATTGTAGATTCACATGCAGGTATAAGAAATAACCCAGAGAGCCCCCACGTACACTATGCCGAGTTTTCCCCAATGGTAACATTTTGCAAAACTATAGTCTAATATCATAACCAGGTATTGATAGCAATGACATCTATTGATCTTCTTCAGATTTCCCCATTTTTTATCTGTGTGTATTTAGTCATTTGTGAATTTATCACGTGTGTAGGTATATGTATCCACCATCACATCAAGATACAGAACACTTGGGTCTCCCCAAGGATCCTTCATGTTGGCCTTTTAAACTACACCCACCTCGCTCCCCATCCACACCCCTCCCTGTCTCTAAGCCTTGGCTCCTCCCTTTCTAAACTTACGTCATTTTGGAAATGTTATATAAATGCAGTCATATGGTATATAACCTAAAAAGTCAACAGGCAGTGAGAGGTAAGACTGAACTAGGAACCAGAAGATCTGGGTTTGAGCCCAAGTTCTGCCACTGGTAAATATACTTCTTAGGTATATTTCAAATACATTTATCTTGGCCTTTGTTTCTTCGACTGTAAAATCAAGCAGCCACTTGCCTTCAAGGGTACAAAGCTTGGACCAGAACACAAAAGCATGCCCTTGGCTAGAACCCCAATATGAATTGTGGCCCCTGGAGTTATGCAGGGCACTATCTGCACCTGCTTCCAGGCTGCCATATTTCCTCATTTTAAATGAATATGTTGGCATTTGGGTGTTTTCTCCATTTCTGCAAGTCCGCTTGAATCAAGCTCTCTCCTCAGTACCTGAGAGAATATTCTGCTCTCCTGTGCTGATGTAGAACTCTTCTAAGCCTGGGGGGTCCTGGACGGTGCATGATAAATCCACCCCCCAAATAAAGGCTACCTTGTGAGGCCCCTTGTCAGACAGTTAAAACTCTCCTGGTGACACCCTGACTTTACTGCCAACTTCTCCTACACTTGAACAGATGGTCTGACCTTTTCAGGGTCTGCATTTCACCTGAAATGAAAAGAGGATATGCAACAACTAGAATTCCATGCCAGCAGAAAAGGGACGGATGGCTGCAGAGACAGGGTGCTTTGCACTCTTAACGTTTAAATAACGTGACATACTGCACCTCTCTTCAGCCAAAGTGTGACTCCAACGTCATCTAATTTATGTTCAATTATTTATTCTGCAGTAATGCCTTCTCCAATTACTAATAGATAATTGCATAAGAGGAAATGAAACCCAACATGCCAGGCTAATGTGAGATCATTTTATGGGCAAATTCCTGGCTTGGAAACACTTGCTGAAATGGGGCACAGGTGATTTAGTACAATGAAATCAGGGAGACAGGGCCCCCTTTAATTAGCTCCATAACTTATTTAATGATGCATCGTGGATCTTGAAAGCTGTTATTGTTTAAGGTTTAATGTGCCATACAATTCAGGGAAAGGAGCCTGGGGAAGGAAAAGGCAAAATGCTGACTTCCGACCCAAGGTCCCCGTGTCCCCTGCTCTGCGCCACCCGAAGTCCTGGGGATGGTTAACTTACTTTCTTGCTCCCTTCTGTGCATCAGATGTTAGTGGGAAGATCCTGTGAGTAACTTCATGCTGCCATTAGCCTCAAAGTCTACTTTAAAACCTTGCCACTACATGGATTTCTACTTTCTGCCTCAACACATTCATAACCCACCACAAGGAACTCACTTTTCCCTCTGAAGTCATCCTTCATCTTTGGTAAAAATCAGAGTCCAAAAGAGATGAGTAAGAAATGTAATTATTTTTCCAACATGGAACTTTTTATTACCAGAGTTCATTTCACAGGGAACAGCTCGGGAACTTTAGGGTTCTCCTTCCCCTGGGGTTACAGGGTTACCTCTAAGCATGCATGGCTTCATCTCTCCATGGACTGCCAGCCTATTTCTCGCCCAGGTTTTCTAGGTGAGCACTCAAGGGTAAAGTGCAGGCACGCCCTCCAGGTGAGCAGTGCCTGGACTCAGGCTTTCACTGTTTCCTCTCTGAGGCTGGCTGTGTTGCTGGCAGTGCCCCACTCCATATATCTAAGTTCGGCTTCTCCTTGTACTCTCTTCTCATTCAAGTTAGGCACCTTTGGGTGGCCTTTTCCATGTGAACCAAAATACTGGGGACCACAGACCGCAGAGTTTGAAACATGGAAGGAGATCTCAGAAAGGACTTGGCACTACTCCCTGTCCTTCACAGTGTAGTCAGTCAGGAGTGGCGGTCGACTACGACCACAAAAGAAGAGCACGAGAGAATTTTCCAGGATACAGAACCAATGGAACGGTTATGTACTCTGATTGTGCTGGTGGTTATAAGAATATATACCTATGTTAGAGTTCATAGGACCTAGTCATACACAGAAAATTACTTTTTACTACATGACAGTTTAAAAGAGCAAAACTGGGGCGCCTGGGTGGCGCAGTCGTTAAAGCGACCGCCTTCAGCTCAGGGCGTGATCCCGGCGTTCCGGGATCGAGTCCCACATCAGGCTCCTCGGCTAGGAGCCTGCTTCTTCCTCTCCCTCTCCCCTGCTGTGTTCCCTCTCTCGCTGGCTGTCTCTCTGTCACATAAGTAAAAAAAAAAATAAATANCTTCTTCCTCTCCCTCTCCCCTGCTGTGTTCCCTCTCTCGCTGGCTGTCTCTCTGTCACATAAGTAAAAAAATAAAATAAAATAAATAAATAAATAAATAAATAAAAGAGCAAAACTAACTTCAAAAATATAACAGAACTAGCAAGTTTGAGGGTTGAGATCCAAATCTTGGTCTCCTAACCCCTGTAAAACTACTCCCCCAAACAACTAGAACTTAGTTGGCAGAGCAGGTCCAGATGGCAGGAACACAGGCATGTGAGACATGAAATGGGGCACAGGTGATTCCATACAAGTATTTATACAGGACATCATATAGATGATATATATGGGTGTATGTGTCCCTCCCATCTTGACCTGCTTTGTAATGTATATTATATATATTCTTCTCCCAAGAGCTTAGCACAGAGTCTGGTCCGCAGTGGGCACGCAAGTTGAATGAAAAAGAATGAGCAATTTGCATACAGGAAGCACCATGAAAGAACGCAAGTGAGATGCCAGGGACACAGTGCAGACAGCTTGAACATCCGGCCTCCAGCACTCTACCTGCTGACTTGCACCATGCCCCTGCCAGGTGGGGGCCTGGCTAATTATCTGTGCTCATAAAATGTCAGTGCTGATGTAAGCTGTCATTTTTCTGCCCTTCAGCTGGGAGCCTTTCAAATCACCCATAGTGGTTTTTACTCTGACCCGCCCCTTGAGGTCCAGGCACAAACATGACTTGCAGCCTCGACAGCCCGATTTCAGTGTTTTCCAGGCTCTTCAAACTCCACGTGGCCAACACGGAACTGACGAGTGCCCATCCCCCAGATAAAACTTCAAGCAAAAGCCAAGTGTCTCTATCCCATTTCAGTAAATGGCACTACCCTTCCTGCAGCTACTTAAGCCAAAACCTCAAATGTCACCACTGATCCCGTCCATTCTCCTCATCCTCCCATTGCCAATCCCTCCACTCCATCAACTGCCTCATCCTCTCTCCGCCCATCCTTCACCCCTCCCCACCTGGTCTGCACCCCTGGCCTGAAGAACTCCCAGCTTCCATACTTGCCTTGCTGCAGGCCATTCTCTGCAGAAGGAACTGGTCTTTTAAATTTAAATCACACCAGAACAGCAAAACCTACAGCATTTCCCTTCATGCTTAGAATCCACTCTGGTGTCAGGCCCTCTGCGATCCGACCCCTGCCCTTTCTCCCATTCCATCTCTCTGCACCGACCCCTCTCTCACACTCCAGCCTCTTTGCCTTTGAACTATGCATCAAATATGCCCATCTCATTCTTAGGGGTCCCTCCCCTCACTGGTCCTTGGCCTGTACTCCAATTCCCCTGGACTGTAGAGGGCTGCCTCTTTCCCTGCAGGTCTCCCTTCAGGTGTGAACTCCTCAGATAAGACTTCTGGAACCACCCACCCTGAAACAGCCTCTTTGAAATTGAAGAGTGTTTATTATTTTCATCACAGAACTGGATTTTTTTTGTTTATAAAAATAAGTCATCTGTTGTCCTCCTTTGTGGGGTTCTTTGCTATGTTATTCTCTGTGATAGCTTCGTGCCAAGAACAGGGCACAGAGTAGGTACGCAGCAAGTGTTTGATGAATGAATTGATAAGAAAGGAAATGCAGGCAATGCACACATAAAAAAAAAAGTAATTGGTACAGCCACTTTGGAAAACAGTGTGGAGGTCCCTCAAAAAGCTAAAAATAGAGCTACCCTAAGACCCAGCAATTGCACTTCTGTATATTTACCCCAAAGATACAGACGTAGTGAAGAGAAGGGCCATATGCACCCCAATGTTCATAGCAGCATTGTCCACAATAGCTAAATTGTGGAAGGAGCCAAGATGCCCTTCAACAGATGACTGGATTAAGAAGATGTGGTCCATATATACAATGGAATATCACTTGGCCATCAGAAAGAACGATTACCCAACATTTGCAGCAACATGGACTGGACTGGAGGAGATTATGCTAAGTGAAATAAGTCAAGCAGAGAAAGACAATTATCATATGGTTTCACTCATTTATGGAACATAAGAAATAGCAGGGAGATCAGTAGAGGAAGGAAGGGAAGAATGAAGGGGGGGTAAACAGAAGGGGAAATGAACCGCGAGAGACTATGGACTCTGGGAAACAAACTGAGGGCTTCAGAGGGGAGGCGAGTGGGGGATTGGGATAGGCCGGTAATGGGTATTAAGGAAGGCACATATCGCATGGAGCACTGGGTGTTGAAACATGGAACTTTACATCAAAAACTAAGGATGTACTGTATGGTGACTAACATAACATAACAAAAAATATTTTAAAAAATGAAATAACAACCAAAAAAAAGTAATTGGGATACCCTCAGAGGAATTCTCAAAGACTGCATAAGCTGGCTGACATATTCCAGAGAACACATTTAAAGGAACAATTTTAAGGCACAAAAGATTTCAGTGAAAAACTATAGTCCAGGGGCAAGAATGCCCTTCTCTTTGTATGTTGTAACATCAACACTCGACACTTAGGAGCTTCTTCCTTCAGCTAGTACGACACTTTCTCTGAGGGTAAAGAGCAGGGCATGTATTCGGGGAATAAATTAGTATGTTTATTGGTCCGCATCCTCGTAGACAGACCACTTGTCTCATCAAAGTTACAACTGTCTCCAAAGCATGGAAAAGGCTCTCCAATCGGCAATTTACATGGGCAAACTTAACATATTGTACGATGTTGATTTATGGTGACAATTAAGAACGTATTACCAAAGTCTATTTCACCATTAACATCCCTGGGCACAGGATAAGTTTTAAATCTTCCGGCTGCTTCCTCCCTAAAGGCTTGGATCTTGGCTAAGGATTTAGAGATTATAAATTTAACAAAGGATGAAAACTGCAAGAGAAGAGTCTTGAACAGCAAATAATGAGTTTAACCAGCGTCTCAAGTTCTCAGCAAGATTTATAATGCTTTCCTGCCTAAGGCCAAGGAATCTTTTATTGTGAAGTTTATAGCGCTATCACTTGCTGTTTTAGATCCCGATGTGAGAGTTTGGCCCTGGGATGGGACTCTTTATGGAAGTCAGTGGTCACTGCTGCAGCAGAATTTTCCTTCTGAGGACCTTTCTGGAAAATACTATAGTGACCAGGAGGCAACAGTTGTCACTTTCAAAGACCTAATGAGGCACCTCTGGCTTAAACAAGTGGCTTGATGTACAGACCACTGTACTCATCTGACCAGAAAGCCCCGTGGCTAGACTTCCAACACTCTGGGTTGTAAGAACTCTGGGGCGAACTGGTTCCATGATGACAGAGGATGGATTTTCACCTCTGGTGAGGTGGGGTCAGCTTTGGGATCACCCATCACTGTAAAGGAATACTGGCAAAAGCCAATCACTATGGACTTACAATGGAACTGACAAAGTTTGAAAGTCAACTGTACCTAGGTCAAACTTTTGCAAGGTACAGCCCACAGACCACCTCCATCAGGATCACCTGAGGTGCTTCTAAAGGACGAAAAGGCCACTATGCCAGACCTGTAGAACCTGGGGTTGAGGTCTAGAAACCTTCCTTCTTAACATGTTACACAGATTATTCCTATACACACTGAATTTTAGAAAATTCGAACTGAGCTTTATTGGGATGGATGAGAGCTGACCTCCCAAAACACCTGCTCTAGGCAATTCTCTTGGATGCCAATAGTAAGTCCTTCTCTTTACTTGGTTATTTTCCTCTGAAAATGGATTAGGGCGTCATAGAGAGCAAGGGAGGTGAGATTCCTGAAGAACATTCATTTCTTCTGAGACATACACCCACCACTGGACCACCCACTAGCACAGCAATACTTCCATACAATCCTGCCCAGTTTTCACTTGAAATATGTTTCTACAGGATACTTGGCACTCCACTAGGTGCTAGAATATTTTTAAAGATTAAAATAACTTGAGAACCTGAGTAATGAATATCCAGTAGAAGAATTTCAGGTACCATGAAGGCTAGTGGGGGGAAAGCATTTTAACTCTATTTATAGATAATACTACCCAAGAGTCAGTCATGTAAAGTTTGGCTTGCATGACCATATATTGGATACTAGAACCTAGCACATTCTGTGAGTCCAAATTCTCAATGTTGTCTGGTCATGAGCCTTTCAAAGCATGGCATTTTTCCAAAAGTGAGAATCATCCACCAAGTGCAATGTGTATTGTGTACATACACACACACACACACACAAATATACATGCACAAATAAGCATAGGAATGTATTGTTCGGCTTGGTAGGAACTGGCAGAAGATGGTGGATACAGAGTTTACCCATTCTGATCACCAGAAGCTTAATTACAATAATCAGTAAGTATCAGAGTGCCTGGGTGGCTCAGTCGGTTAAGCGGCTGCCTTCTGCTCAGGTCATGATCCCAGGGTCCGGGGATCAAGCCCCATGTTGGGCTCTCTGCTCAGTAGGAAGTCTGCTTCTCCCTCTGTCCCCCTTCAACCCTGCTCATGCTCACTCGCACTCTCTCTCTCTCTTCTCTCAAATAAATAAAATCTTTAAAAATATAAAATAAAAATAATCAGTAAGTATCTAGAAATACCAGAGAGCCATCTTTCATAACATAAATATTTACCTTACAGAATAAATTTTCATGACATGAACTGGACGTGATATGGAATAGGACGATGATCGTAACTAACATTTATTGGGAATGTACTTTGTGCTCACAAATTTTACATACATTGTGAGTGATTCTCATTCACTATGCTGAGTTAGGTAATGTTTTATCCATTTTACAGACGAGAGAACAAAAAATTTAAGTGACATTCCAAGGCTAAACAGCAGAGAAGTAAGCTGGGATTTGAGGCCTGACTTCGGAGGCAAATTTTTCTGAAAAGGCTAGACAATAAATGTTTTAGGCTTTGTAGGCAATACAACCTTTGTTGTAACTACTCAAGTCCACCATTCGACAGTCATTGGACAATAGGTGGCTGGTGCAAATAAGTGTGGCTGTGTACCAATAAAACTTAACTTATGGGCACTGAAATTTGAACTTCCTAGAATTTTCATACATTATAAAATATTATTTTGTGGTCTTTCCAACCACTTAAAAATGAAAAACTATTGTTATGGTTGATAGAAAAATGGGTGATGGGCTAGATTTGGTTGGCAGGCTATGGTTTGCAGACCCTTGCTATATACCACTTTCAGGTCATGATATCTTGGGTGGATTTCTCAATGCCTTAGCTTCTTATTCTTAATCACCAGGCTATGATACTTTTATTGATAGTGTACAGTAAGTCATTTGCTCACCCACATGTTCAAATTTTCATTTAACAGATATTTATTGGACCATGCACTGGGCTAGAAGCTGAAGAGGCTAGATTCAGTCCCATCCCTCAGTGAACTTATATTTCAATATAAGTAACAGACAGATAAGCAAGTGTTCTATGTCACAAGTGTCTGATGGCAAAGTACAGAGTGCTATGGGACAATAAACTCTGGAATAAGGAACTCAGAATGTCTCAAAAGCATCATGAGAAAGCAGAGACGTTTGGGACATAGGTAGTTCCATAACAGGAGGGGGTCCCAACACATATTGTCACCCACGCTACTCTGGTTTGGCTCTTTCGGGAGACTGATGGATTATTTGAATCACAAAACCTAGGTCATTGCTCTGATTCCTTGACAAAAGATGCATTGGTTTGTGTTGCTGTGTAATACATTACCATACACTTAACAGCTTAGAACAACACATATTTATTATCTCATAACTTCCATGGGTCAGGAGTCTGGACATGACTTAGCTGGCTCCTCTGCTCGGGGACCCACTAGGCTGTGATCAAGGTATCAGCTGGGCTGAGTTCTCATTTAGAGGTTTGACTGGAGAAGAATCAACTTCTGAGTTCATTCACATTATTGGCAGGATTCATTTTCTTGCGGCTGTGGAACTCAGGGTGGCTTGCCTCTTCAAGGCTAGCAGGAATGAGAATGATTCTTCTCAGAGTCATACAAATATAAGTACACATAAACAATTAAGGGAGTGACATCCCATCACCCTTGCCATATGACACAGCTTAATCAAGGAATCCATCACCTTTGCCATATTCTGTTGGCAGAAGCAAGCTGTAAGTCTTTCCATACTAAAGAGGAAAGGCTCTTCCAGGGCACTATTACCAGGAGGCAGAGGTCACGGGGGTCAACTTAGGATTCTGCTGCCATGAAGACCTCGGGCACATAGAACTGATACCGTATGTTGGTCATGTGGTCTTTGTGCTAAAAGGGCTTAGAACACACTGGCACAGAGGGGCTTGTTATCATTATCCTTATCATTTGCCACTGTCACTATTAAGAAGGTCCCATCCATAATTCATCCCACTCAGAGTGCCATTCCTCTCTCCAAGGTGATCTGGGATATTGCTATGCAGAGAGCAACTTCTCTTCTTTTTCTCCAGGGACTTCCATGCATCACACTGAGTCCACATTCCCTTTGATGTCTTGGAAACTTTGAGCTGACCTAAAAGCTCTGTGCCATATCATTGTCTAGGCGGAAATGCTTCTGTCAGGGATGGGTTATGTCAGCTTGTGCCCATGGCCTCTGAGCTCCCAAATTCCAAATGCTAATTTGCTCCGTTTCAACAAATTCATCTCAGAATCTTTTACTGCATGCCTCTTGCTTGTAGGGATTATGCTTTCTCCTTCTTGGTAGGTTCGCTCCAACTCATATCCCCAGAATTTTCTGCCATTTGACCGTTTAAATTTGTATTCAGTGTCATTGTTTCCCCCACTGTATTTAAGATTGACTCGATTTTTTACGAGCAGTATCTAAGGTTTTAAGTGTCAGAGAAATAGCGCACCTCACTTACCCTCTCTCATACAGCATAGGAGTGCATTTGACTAAGGTTTTTCCTCTCTCCCTCTTTATTTCCTACTACCTTTTCCTGCCATTGAATTTCAAAATTGCTCTGTGCCCCCCCCCTTAGAATCAACTCTCAAAAAAGGGTTGGGGGCATCTGGGTGGCTCAGTTGGTTAAGTGTCCAACTCTTGATATCAGCTCAGGTCATGATCTTGGGGTCATGGGATCAAGCCCCATGTCAGGCTCCACATTCAGTGGACAGTTTGCTTGAGATTCTCCCTCTCCTGCTGCCTCTGCCTTTTCACCCACTCACGCTCACTCTCTCAAATAAATAAATAAATCTTAAAAAAAAAAAAGAAAAGAAAAGAAGTGGAAAAAAAAGAAACCTCTGGTACTTTAGCTGACTATCTTTTATTTCTTTTTTTGTGCTTCTGAGTTCCTGGGAATACTCTCTGATTCAAGTGATTGTTACTATATCATTAGTAATAATAAGATTAATATTGATGATATTAATAAAAACTGACATTGCTAGAGCTCTAATTATGTTCCAGGATCTGTTCTAAGACATAGATGATAGATAGATAGATAGATGATAGATAGATAGATAGATAGATAGATATAGAGATATATGTAGAGATAGATAGATAGATAGATGATAGATAGATAGATAGATAGATAGATATAGATAGATATAGAGATATATGTAGAGATAGATAGATAGATAGATGATAGATAGATAGATAGATAGATATAGATAGATGTAGAGATAGATAGATGATATAGATAGATAGATAGATAGATAGATAGATAGATAGATAGATAGATAGATATAAAGCTGCTTCTACATGACACCAGGTCCTATGCTAAGCCCCATGTGTAGAATGGGTTACCTAAACTAGTCCCATTCTTTTGCTCCCAGGGCTCACTCTCTGTTGAGCACTGAACCATATGATTGCCAATATTCAACCATTTTTTCTTTTTTTTTTAAAGATTTTATTTATTTATTTGACAGAGATAGAGACAGCCAGTGAGAGAGGGAACACAAGCAGGGGGAGTGGGAGAGGAAGAAGCAGGCTCATATCAGAAGAGCCTGATGTGGGGCTCGATCCCGTAACGCCGGGATCACGCCCTGAGCCGAAGGCAGACGCTCAACCACTGTGCCAACCAGGCGCCCCCTCAACCATTTTTTCATTTACAAGAGTGGCAATTTCATATGTTTCAACCTAATGACACGCATTTATACTAAATGATTATACAAACAGAAGTACAATTTTTATCTAAGAGCCATGCAGAAAAAAATGTGGGGTTCTATGTAAAAGAACAGGGGAAAACTGACTAAATCTCAGGTTCAGGATGGTGTTGGGGAGATGCTTCTTCTCCAGCCCTGTGTTGCTTCCCGAGAGGGGAGAATCCCATTTATGCAACAGTCCTGATCTCCCTCCAGCTTCCTCCAGCGGTGAGTTAGGGAGAGGACTGTGGCTGGATCGCCTTCCTTCTCCTTCCTCTTAGCGGTCCACCCCCATAGAAATATCTGCTTTGCTTGCTCCTCCACACTTATGTTTTTCTTTTTATTGTGGCAAAATCCACGTAACATAAAATTTACCATTTTCACCCATGTTAAGTATGCAATTTAGTGGCATTAAAGCACATTCACGCTGTCGTGCAACCGTCATCACCGTCCATCTCCAGAACTCTTTCGTCTTCAGACTGAAACTCTGTCCCCATTAAATACCTCCCCATTCTACCCTCCCCCAGGCCCTGACAACCATCTCTGCCTCCAGTCTCTATGAGTTTGACTACTTCAGACACCTCGTATGAGTGGAATCACACAGTATTTGTCATTTGGCGACTGTCTTATTTCACTTACCATAATGTCTTCAGGGTTCGTCCACCCTGGAGCACGTGTCGGAATCCCCTTCCTTTTTAAGGCTGAGTAATTTGCCATCACATGCACATACCCCATTTTCTTTATCTAGTCATCCATCCATCAGTGCACACGTGGGTTGTTGCTTCCTTTTGGCCCATCTGAAAAATCTTGCTATGAACATGGGGGTGCAAATATCTGTTCGAGTTCCCGCTTTCAATTCTGTTTTTTTTTTTTTTAAATTTATTTATTCAGGGGCACCTGGGTGGCACAGCGGTTAAGCGTCTGCCTTTGGCTCAGGGCGTGATCCCGGCGTTATGGGATCGAGCCCCACATCAGGCTCCTCCGCTATGAGCCTGCTTCTTCCTCTCCCACTCCCCCCTGCTTGTGTTCCCTCTCTCGCTGGCTGTCTCTATCTCTGTCGAATAAATAAATAAAATCTTTAAAAAAAAATTATTTATTCGAGAGAGCATGTGTGCGCACGGAGGGGCAGAGGGAGAGAGAGAGAGAAACTTCAGCAGACTACTCACAGAACTCGGAGCCCCACACCGGGCTTGATCTCACTATCCTGAGATCATGACCTGAGCTGAAAACAAGAGTTGGATGCTTAACCAACTGCGCCCCCCCCCCAAAGGCTGCTCCAAATTTCAATTCTTTGGGGTATATACCCATAAGGGGAATTAATGAACCAGAAGGTAAATCTATTTTTAATTTTTTGAGAAACTACTGTACTGTTTTCCATAACAGCAGTACCGTTTTAAATCCCCATCAGCAATACACAAGGGTTCCAATTTCTCTATATCCTTGCCAGTATTTCTTTTCTTTTCTTGATAATAGCCATCCTAATGGGTGTCAGCTGGTATCTCATTGTGGTTTCGGTTTGCCTTTCCCTAATGATGAATGATGTTAAGCATCTTTTCTTGTGTCTATCGGCCAATCGTGTATCTTCTTTGGAAAAATGTCTATTCACGTCCATTGCCCATCTTTTCATCAGGCTGCTTGTTGTTGTACTGTAGAGTTCTTCACAGTATCTAAATATTAACCCTTCCACAGATAGAAGTTTTGCAAATACTTTCTCCCATTCTATGAGTTGCCTCTTCACTCTGTTGACAGTATATTTTGATGCACAAGTGATGAAGTTTGATGTGGCCCAATTTTCCTTTCATTGCCTGTGCTTTTGGTGTCATATCATGCTTCAGTTTTACAGAGGCAGGCCCACCACTGGGGATCCTGTGAGGACCAGCGCCACCAGGGAATGCAGTTAATTCTGGGTTTAGTGTTAAGAATCTCACTTATCCACAGAATTGAGCCCTATTTTCCAACATCAGCTTTTCTGGTTTAACAAAGAGATATTTTGATCTCCAGCAGAATTACTCCTTGCGTTTTTCTTAATTCGTTTGGTACTAATGTATGCTTTTCTCCTAATGCCACAAGGATGTAGGAGAACGTGATTTTAGGAGGATATCGAAAGGACGCACTGAAGTTGATGAATTGAAAGGCGAAGAGAAGGATAATTATTCAAGGCAGACAGAAGAGAATATATAAACGCCCTGTAATAAGAGACATATAATGTCACTGAGCAAATGAAAAAAAGCATAAGAGGGGCTGGAAAAAGTAGAGAGAAGATAGCAAAGGAAACAGAGTAAAAGATGCAGTTCCCAGCCAGGAGCAGAGCCAGAGCCCCACATCAGCAGGATCTTGTAGGATAGTGTGCCTGCCCTTGACCAGAGTTCGGCCTGTTTTCCATGATCCCTAAAGGTTTTCCCTCATTGTTTACCCTCATTCCTGGGTATGAATGATGGAATCATCAGATATGTCCTAGAAGATGAGGATTCCACTGAATAACACAGATAAACATGTCATTTTACTGCCACCATACCTTAGGTCAAAAATGTCTTAATTGGATAAGGAAACTCCCTTATGCCAAAAATGGGGGGGAGGGAATCACAGAAAAGAGGCAACACAAATTAAACTAGCTCAATAAAATGGTTACACAGAATGGGAAGGAACTTTCTAAAACTGCCCCCCCAAAATTGTAAATGAACACCCAAAATGCATTCGGCCATTAGAAATATAAACACTTTCCACAGTATGGAGGCTCCTCAAAAAGTTAAAAACAGAACTACCCTACGACCCAGCAACTGCACTACTAAGTATTTACCCAAAGAACACAAAAACAGTGATTCGAAGGGGCACCTGCACCCCAATGTTCATAACAGCAATGTCCACAATAGCCAAACTATGGAAAGAGCCCAGATGGCTATCGACAGATGAATGGATAAAGAAGATGTGGTATGCATATACAATGGAATATTACTCCGCCATCAAAAAGAATGAAATCTTGCCATATGCAACAACGGGGATGAAACTAGAAGATATTAGACTAAATGAAATAAGTTAGTCAGAGAAAGACAAATACCATATGATTTCACTCATATGTGGAATTTAAGAAACAAAACAGATGAACATAGAGGAGGGCAAAGAAAAATAAAATGGGATAAAAACAGAGAGGAGGCAAACCATAAGAGACTCTTAACTATAGGAAACAAACTAAAGGTTGCTGGAGGGGACAGGGCGGGGGCTGGGGTAACTGGGTGATGGGCATTAAGGAGGGAACTTGATGTAATAAGCACTGGGTGTTATATGCAACTGATGAATCACTAAATTGTACCCCTGAAACTAATAATAAACTTACATTAACTAAATTGAATTTTTAAAAAAGAAATATAAACACTTTCCAGAGCACCTGGGTGTCTCAGTCGGTTAAATGTCCAACTCTTGGTTTCTGCTCAGGTCATAATCTCCTGAGTTGTGAGACTGAGCCCCACATGGGGCTCTGGACTCAGTGCGGGGTCTGCTTGAGATTCACGATCCTTCTCCCTCTGCCCCTCACCCCACTCATGTGTGCGAACTCTCCTTCTCTTTCTCCCCCTCTTTTTCTCTCTCTCAAAAATAAATAAATAAATCTTAAAAAAAAAAAAAAAGAAATATAAACACTTTCCCCTGGTCCTTGGCAAGGGGTTAGGATAGGTGAATTAGGAAGATCTTTTCCTTTTTTTAAGATTTTTATTTTTAAGTAATCTCTACACCCAACATGGGGCTCAAACCTACAACCCTGAGATCAAGAGTTGCATGCTCCACTGACTGAGCCAGCCAGGCACCCCAATGAATTAGGAAGATCTTAATAAACAATACTTCCCTCTGAGTGCTTCAATCAATCCACAGCACCCAGGACTACACAGAGGCACATCATTTCTTTAATACTTATAATTTCTGTAGGAGGATGGGTACCACCATCATCCCTGTCCTGCAGATGAAAACACCAAGGGATTAAAGAAGTGAAATCTTCCCTAAATATAAGATTTTCACGTTGGTTTGCCCCTTTATTCAGCTACCTTCAGACCCTGATGATGGACCTCCAGAGTATGTACAAAGTTCTACTGAGTGACTGGGAAGGTGGAGAGAGAAAACTGTAAAGAAAGATGTGTGAGAAGAAAGAAGACTAACAATGGAAGGAAGGGGAAGGGGTGCTATCCCCTCCCCAAAAGAGCATCTATTTTATTTATTTTATTTTATTTATGAGAGAGAGCGCACTCGTGAACGCTGGGGAGGAGCAAAGGGAGAGGGAGAAGCAGGCTCCCAGCTGAGTAGGGAGCCCGATAGGGGGCCCGAAGCCAGGACCCTGAGATCTTAACCTGAGCTAAAGGCAGACGCTTAACCAACAGAGCCACCCAGGTAACCCAAGAGCATCTATTTTAATAAAAGCTGGATAGCCCCAATTCTTTGTCATCTAGACATTAGCTTCTCCCACTCAAAAATCGAAAGGCAGAGTTAAAGACAGAGATTTAAAATAAGACTAGCTCTTTTTCATTCATTCACTTTTGACATTAATTTAGGTATAATTAATTTATACCCGGCACTGTTCTAGGCATTTGGAATAGATCAGTGGGGCAGACAAGGATCCCTTCCCACATAAAGTCCTACTGAAGAGAAACAGACAATAACCAATTACCAAAATAAATACAGTAGGCACAAAGGGTCTGAAATAAGTCTTTCTTGCCCCTCTATCACTTCAAATCTGGTCATTGTAATAGCATTTATGAAATGTCTGCTCTGTGAAAGACTTGATTTTAGATGTTGATCTCATATAAGTCACATGAGAGAATTTATCAGGTGGACACTGTTATAATTCCCATTTTACAGACGGGTAAGCAAAAGCTTACAAAGGAATCTGTCTAAAGACCAATGACTAGTAAGTGGCAGATCCCAGATCTGAACTCAAGTAGCCTGATTCCAGAATCCGTGCTGTGAGCACTAGACAGACCAGCTCCTGGGAATAGGCTCCAAGGTATAAACAAGAGAAATGGACTCTGTAACTTAAACAGAAAATGCATTATCAGAAGAGTAGCCAACAGCTCACACAGTCAAACAGGAAATAGAAAATTAGACTTTGAAAATGGGAAAGAATCAGGGGGAAACAGCCAAAATTATAGTTAAAATCCCACCCCAGGAGAAACCCCTAAGAGTGTGTCTATCTCCTCCCCAGTCCATGTCATGGTCTCAGTAGCTCTAGATTCAGGGTCCTAGGGAGGATCATGTTATTGGCTGAGCTTAGTCTAGGGCCCACCCTCTATCCTCTGGGAATCATGGAAAGCAAATACCTGGCCTTTCAGCTTCTACAGCAGAAGCAGTGCCCAGGCACGTCTCCAAGGCAGTCCGTAGCTAGCTCCTTGAACACGGCAAGGGGAAAGTACCGTCTTCACGAGTTTCTGCCGTATTGGTGCACCACCTGCCCTATTTTCTGCTTAATATTTCTCTCCAAATACAGTCTACATTTTTACTTAATTTACTTTAAGAGGAAACTTTATGTTACTGCTGAGGTTCTATGTGCTGGCTATATTTTTTCTTCTAATAGTCACTAAAATAAACATAAAACTCTGCAAGTTTCTTCAGTTCGCCCCGGAATCACCCAAGAGCATCCTGTGCTCCAGGAGATGCTGCTCTAATATAAGTAACCGCGTTCTCATTTCCCAGGAGGATGGGTGAATGCGTGGTGACATCCAGAGAGACTACAGGAGGCTCCGCGGTTAACACCAGAATTCAGAGTCAGAGAACTCTGGGAAATCCACCTTTGCAGTCTCTCCTCTTCCTTGATTAGCCTTCAGTGGAGCCCCGTGGCTCCCTTGTCTCTTGGCCCACTCAACGGTGGCATTAAGGAATAAAGACAGTAACGCGGGCACAAGCCCCTCCTTGGGTTTGGGACATGAATGCCCTTCTCCGCATTTCCCAAAATGCTATTTAGGCTTCACATTTATTTCCTTTTGGGAAACAGAATTCAAAGTCTCTTGCACCCTCTTTATTTCCCTTATCCCAGACCCACAGACTTGGCAGACTGACCAAATAAGCAAATGAGCAAACAAACATAAGCCTTACCAAAAGCAGGAAGTGGGAATGAGAGATGGGGGCAATTTTGCTTGAGAAATATACTCCTTCCCTTGCAGTTAAAGCGATGAGCAAATTTATTTACACAACGTATATCCACCTAGGACTATCCTGGCACTGCAAGGATATAAATGCTGCATAAAAACGACTTTCCCTCTGCACAGAAAGTTCTGTCAACAGACCTGCAGTGAATGCAAAGCGGGACACCCAGCTGGAAGGACAAGGGCCTTTGGAGGAAGCAGAGGAGAAGATGCCACACATCCCTGCCCTGCATGAGGATTCCCTCCCTTCCTCCCCCACAAATCCCTCTTCCTCCTCCTCTTTTTACTCCTCCTCCTCTTTCTCCTCTCTCTCTCTCTCTCTCACTTTTCTCTTTCCCACCTCCTCCCTCTCCGTCCTCCCTACCTCTCCTAGAGGGTGCAGATGAGCAGGTGGTCTGGAGAATCCTGGACGGAGTTCCAGAGGGGCTGCATGGGAACTGGGGCTGCCACGCTAGCTTCCCTGAACTGGGAGGGCTGCTCTCAGCACATCTCCTCTTCCACCCAAGACGCAGGCTGGCCACGGGAAATCATCTCAGCACATTTAGTCATAAATCCTTCCGCTTAACACAGTTGACTGAATGAGATAATCAATTAATTAATAAGTCACACTGCTCTAGACTAATACATATGCCAACACAGCAAGAAACTGGAGAAGCACAAGGGGAAATGGAGAAAGCAAAGAGGCTTCCTCTGCAAGAGGAGAGTATTTACTTGGAGCGCGGCGCAAGTTCAGCAAACATCTGCTTATTCGGGATACGAGCAACCAGGGAACTCAAAATAAGCAGAAAGATTTCCTGGAATTTTAAAAGAACAG
The DNA here is from genome assembly GCF_002007445.2 of Ailuropoda melanoleuca. NCBI lineage: Eukaryota > Metazoa > Chordata > Mammalia > Carnivora > Ursidae > Ailuropoda > Ailuropoda melanoleuca. Next base: position 25,770,107 of record NC_048227.1, read on the forward strand.
TTGACGCTCTTAACCACAAGATGCTCAGGCCTTATAAGGTCTTGAAGTGCTCTCTGAATCAGAAGATATTTTTCCCTATGGAGTTTTAGAATAAAGTGGGTTCCAGCTTTCCGAAAATTGGCCATAAGGGTATGTTTTCTGGGACAGTTTCCAGTTAAGGTGGATAATCTGTCCACCAAATACTGCCCTCTCAAGGATTCCAGGGCATGAGGGCCGGGTGGGGGTTTATGCTAGGAAGGCCGCCTTACGGTTTGAAGAACACTGACCTTGGCCTCTAGAAAACCCAGTGGGAACCCTGATTCTTCACCTACCAGAGGTCGGAGAACTTGGGCAAGTTCTCAGAGCCTCAGCTTCCCAATCTGTGTAATGGGAAAAGCATTTCATCTTCACAAAGTGGATGTAAGTATGAGGTAAGAAAGGTTGCCTCTGAGTGCTTTGGGGGTCAGGAGCAGCGTTTGAATGCAAGGAACAACTACTGTCATTTATAACAACACACTCTCAGGTTTGAGTTCTCTTGTGCTCTCTCCCCTCTCTCTCCTTCCCTTTCTCTCTCCCTCCCAGGGAGCATCATAACATTCATGCTAACTATTACTCATGGAAATTACATCTCTCCGCTAGTTCTTCTTACAGAATAAATTATCAAATCCATTAAGATATTTTAGGCAATATGCCTCCTTTAAAGGTGTTATTAATCACAATTTTATTTCAAGAAGTCGGTCTGAGGGGAAAAAAAGCGAGACCTTAGTCACTTGGTGAAGCAGTTTGAGAGTAAGCTGGGTTTCAGCAGCCTTAGCCCACTCCTTTCAAACCGTCAGCAAATGCAGAAAGAGAGGAAGTCAAACAACCAAGAAATAAGCCAAGGCCAAGATCTCTACTGTGCTTAGGAAAGCTGTAATAAGTTCAAAAGACAATGTCTTGCCCACAAACTCAATATCCACTCAAACGGCAAGTTTACACTCTGCTTAGCCTCTGGGAATGTTCTGAGACTTTTTCCTGTTACTCCTTAGTCCTCCAAGAATGGGCATCTGATCTGGTTAGACGACAGGTAGACAGACGGATGATGGGATAGATGCAAAGAGGGATTCCATTCAGATGGGTTCTCTCTCCTGTGCATGAGGGGTCACAAGACAAAGGGACTGAAGAAAAGTATGCGGTATGGCTGATGTAGAAGGAACCTCAAAATAATCTTGCCCCACCTTCTCATTTTTAAAAACTGAGGCAGTGAGAGAGAATCAACTTACCCCAGGTCACAAAGCCACTACTATGACAGTTACTGATACCAGTAAATGGACTTTAGGTATCTACCATGTGCCAGGTTTTGCACGGAGCTCTCTACATGTGATATCTCATTTAATCCTTCCACAACACTCAGAATGTTGGTCTTAGGGATAAGGAGACTGAGGCTCAGACAGGTAAAGCAGCCCCCAAGGTCACTTGGCTGGTAAGAGGCAAAGACAGAACTGGAACCTGAAAGGTACCCTGGCCTACAGGGAACCCAAACCTCTGGTCTCTACTTCAGTAGAAGGTCTCTGTTCATTTTTACCTGGAATTGGAAAATTGCCTTTTTTTTTTAAATGAACATATGGAANAATGAACGTATGGAAAAATATAATCTCCCCAAATGGTGCATTTCCTTTTTTCCGAGTGAAGTCTGCTGCCAGCGCTGAGACGAGTTCGGCTGGGGCCGGGCTGTCCCATAAATAAGTCATGCCGGGGCTGAGTCTGTGTGCCTGTCACTGTATGTATAATACAAGAGAGTGTCAGGGAGCAGTCAATGTTCACCTCCATGAGCACACGTTTCCAAATTGCCCTTGACAGGTTAGGAGAAGAATGGTTCAAAGGGATGCATTAAAAACCAGCACAAGTGCCTTGAGAGTCTGTCTTTCAGTTTCCTGGGGCTGGCACTTTGATTTCCTCCAAAGCCATTTGGTTTTGCCTTTGCTTCCGTAAGGAAGGAAGTCTNCCTCCATGAGCACACGTTTCCAAATTGCCCTTGACAGGTTAGGAGAAGAATGGTTCAAAGGGATGCATTAAATACCAGCACAAGGGCCTTGAGAGTCTGTCTTTCAGTTTCCTGGGCTGGCACTTTGATTTCCTCCAAAGCCATTTGGTTTTGCCTTTGCTTCCGTAAGGAAGGAAGTCCACAGCGACTCCTGGGGCAGCTGGTCTGGCTCCAGGGTTACTCTCCTTGCCCCTGGATACTAGCAGAACAGAATTATGAGTTGAGGAGATACATGGTCTCTGAGGCCAAGAGAGGTGGGCTTAAATGCAGACTCTACCGTTTACCAGCCGTGTGGCCCCACGCAAACTCCTTAGCCACGCAGTTCTTCAAATATGAAATAGGGATAAAATGCTCTCCTCCAGAGGTGGCAGTGAGGATAAATAAGTATATTGATAATAGCTCATGTTTATTCACTACTCATTATATTCCAAACATGTATGTATTACTCCTGTAATTCTCACAAAGAAATAGGTGGTATTATCACCCCCAAGTCACAGAGAGGAAACTGAGTCACAGAGAGGTTATATAACCAGCCAGTTGTCTCCTGGCAGCCTTTGCTCCAGATAGCCTGGTTCCAGGCTAAGATCCCTGATCTAAGACACTGTTAGTAGCACAGAAAGTGCTCACCAGATATTGGTTCTCTTTTGTCATTTAACAGCCTCCTAATTGCTCACCTATTCAGAAAGGACAATCCTCAGTGTCTTAGGGTAAGAAGAGCAGAATTACCATTTATGGACCCTCAGGTTTGTACCCAATGCTTTACTTACATTTTCTTACTGAATCTTCATAGTCATACTGCATGTTAGGTCTTATTATCTCCTGTTGAATATATGGAGAAGCTGGGGCTCTATCCCTTGCCCCTATTTGCCAAGAGACTCTCCCAAGGCAAAGAGGTGCACCAGGACAGAAGTCCAAACTACCTCACTCTGAAGCCCACACCACACTAACAAGCAGGGCAACCCTTCATAACGTACACCATCTAAATCAGCCAGGTCCTTTTGCCCTTCTCCACTTCACTGTTGTCCTGTAACGCAGAGCTTCCAAACCGCACCGTGCATAGGAATCATCCAGAGATCTTATTAAACGCAGACTCTGATTCAGCAGGTCTGAGGTGGAAACTGAGATGCTGCATTCCTCATAAGCACCCAGACGACGCCATTGTTGCTACTGTGTGGACAATATTTTGAGTAAGGATGTCAGAGAGTCGTTCAGTCCCTTCATCTTTTCCATTTGCCATTCGAGACCCAAGAGGCTTCTAAGGGTATAGAACTGAGACAGGGAATTAGTTCCACCACCTTTAGCTCAATGGAGTCAGTTTTCCCAACGTCCCCTGCCTCCCACCAATGCCAGCCTCACCACCACCATCACCATCATACGTGTATACTCACGCATGTGGGCACACACACACACACACACACCCTCTCAGCCTCTCAAATTTTGTCTTTTTGTGCACATTTTATATGAAATCTTTCCATTATCAAATGAAAACTCAAATTGTTACTAGGCATATTTAATTCCAAAAGGAGAATTCCTCCATATGCAAAATGCAGCAGCCCCAGCAATTTACAAGTGAATAATGACTTAAGAAATGATAATCAGCCTGATGACATTTGGTTGTAGACAATTAAGTCTTTCCCAAAAAAAAAAAAGAAAAAAAAAGCTTTCCCACTCTCAAATTTAAACTCAGGAGAAGTGTTTAAGGTNTTACAAGTGAATAATGACTTAAGAAATGATAATCAGCCTGATGACATTTGGTTGTAGACAATTAAGTCTTTCGCAAAAGAAAAAAGAAAAAAAAAGCTTTCCCACTCTCAAATTTAAACTCAGGAGAAGTGTTTAAGGTGTTCTTCATAAAGTAGCCCTCTCTTGCTAGCCCATGATTTCATAGCTATGGTCCTCCGTCCACCCTCATCTCTCTGTGCATTCCCCCAAGACCTTCTCTGCCCAGCTACACTGGGCTTTCAGCTCCTTAATGGCTACGATCATTCCTATCTCAGGGCCTGACTGTACTCTCCTCTCTACATGGGGATTCCCTTCTCCCATATGTAATTCTCTGGAGATCCCTCTGTCCCCAAGCCCAGAGCTTCCTTCCATAGGGCAGGGTTTATGGTCAAGACATACTCATTGACCCTGCTCACCATTCCAAGAGGTTGACTTCACATCCTAGTCTCTCCAGGTGGGTCAACATTTTTTGGTGATCCAGCAAAAAAGTAAAGAAAGCAATCAAGACGAAAGAATGTCACAATGGCTAGTAACCCAGGCCAGCTTACAAATGGCGCTAGAATAACCTCCATTATCACTCAGTCAAGGATTTCCTCCATGAATCAATGCCAAGGACAACTGGAGCATTGTGAATCACAAACATTCTATTTATATATGCTGGTTTCAACAACACTAATAGAAGGTACTACCACCAAGAAGTTCTTGCATAAAAAACTAAACAAATTCTCTTTTGGTCATAGATTCAAACTTTTCAATGATCCCCATTATGGTCCTCTAAGAAAACTACTCCTGGACTTCCTTCCAGTGATTTTCTTTTCTTGTGACTGTGAAAATGTCAGAACATGCAACAGCTCTTCTTCCTTACATGCTTGGATCTTCAACCATCTCTCCGGCAAAGACTTCATCTATGAGCAGTTTATGACTGCCTAATTCTACTATTTCAATACTATTTATAATAACAAAACAAAATACACAAAATATTCCCTAGCACATAGAATCTCTCCCAGTTGTCACTCCCTGATAATAATTATTATAAACAAACACTTAATATGTGCCAGGCACGATCTTAAGCACTTTACATATACTAATTCACTAAACTTCAAAATTACTCTAGTGGTAGGTACTATTATTATCTTCCCTATTGTACCAATTAAGAAACTGAGACANATACTATTTATAATAACAAAACAAAATACACAAAATATTCCCTAGCACATAGAATCTCTCCCAGTTGTCACTCCCTGATAATAATTATTATAAACAAACACTTAATATGTGCCAGGCACGATCTTAAGCACTTTACATATACTAATTCACTAAACTTCAAAATAACTCTAGTGGTAGGTACTATTATTATCTTCCCTATTGTACCAATTAAGAAACTGAGACACAAAGAGGTAAAGTGATTTCTCCCAGTGTTATATAAGGGGTAAGTCTGAATTTGAACTTGAACTCAAGCTGTCTGGATCCCATACTCTTAAACCACTATACATTGCTACTCCTGTTTACAGATACCTGTCTACACATATTGTTTAACCTAATAATCCCTCATTTTAATTCATTTAACTCTTGACCAGCACGTTTCATTGCATATAATTTCAAATTGCCATAGAAATTCAAAGAACAAAGAACAGTATGNCCTGTCTACACATATTGTTTAACCTAATAATCCCTCATTTTAATTCATTTAACTCTTGACCAGCACGTTTCATTGCATATAATTTCAAATTGCCATAGAAATTCAAAGAACAAAGTGTTTTNTTCAAAGAACAAAGAACAGTATGCTATGAGAAAGAGAAACACTGGAGATCTAATTTTCATCAGGAGAGTAAAGGAAGTGCTCTCTGAAGAACGAAACTTGAATGGGGACCTAAAGGATGAGGAGGGGCCAAGCACACGAGACCTCAGGTAGAAAAATGTTCTAAGACATGAGAATAGCTTAGCCAAACCCTAAAGACAGGAAAGCACCTGGCAGGCAAAGAACTGATCTACAAACTTGGTGGTTAGAACTGAGTAAGAGCAAAGTGCGGGGTGTGCAGGCAACCAGTTCAAAGGATTTGGCAGTGAATATAGATGAAGAACCAGTAACCAGACAGAAGTGGAATCAGAAACTATTGGGGGGGGTGGAGAAGACAAGAAGTTATTTAAATGTGTAAGGGGTGACAGCACAGGGGGGAAGAGACTTAGATACCCAACACAGATGGAAATGGTGTTCTATTAAAAGTTCCCCAGGTGACCCCAATGGTATCAGAGGTGAAATGAGTACCACCTGATGTGATCCTTGAGGGACACTCATCAGAATGATAGAATTCCAGAATTATAGGGAGGGCAGATGAATGAAATGAAAAGGGAATAAAGGAAATCAGGCGATCCCTCATCCTTAACGCCAAACCCATTATTTTTCTCTCTAGACCTTTTCCCACCTTTTCCTTCCATCAACACAATGGAAGTCCACTGGATGACAGAATCGCAAATAACAAAGCTGCTCATTGGACAGTGAGGGAACTAGGGATTGGAGTGGGTGACTCACACAGCCAGATGGCTCCATGGTTTGTCCCTGCCGCTTCTGTCCTACAGAACCACACATAGGAAACCCTGAAGTTGTGCTAGCCAGGGTGATACCCAAAAGTCAGCCATGGAGCCTCAACCCACATGGATCCCTTAATGGGTCTTGTTTGACCAACCTCATAAAGCTACAGAATAAGGCTCCTCTTTCTTTTGTACTAGAAGTGTCAAGAGCCTCTCCAGCCATTTATTTGATGGAGAGGTTGCTAAATGTTACGGCGAACAGCCCCATCAGTCTGGGTAATAGCTGAGTGTTAGTGTCTGCTGAAACCCTAAGACCTCACCAACCTGCAAGGAAAAGTTTTCCTGACCTCCAGAGCGTGCTGCATGACTATCAGGAACATGAAGATCGTGTGCTGCGTGCACTCTGGACTGGAGGTAAGAGGTATTCTACCTGAGCCGTGATTCTGCTGCCGACTTCATCTCTCCCGGGAAACTTTGACTAGAAGGGAAAAGGGGCTAATACAAATAACCCCACACATGGGCGCACAGCTTTTAGAAGCAAGTGCATCCTTTCAGAACTGGGTGACGCCAGTGAATTCCTTCACCCATCTAGCAGCTAACTGTGGCTACGATACTGCTTGCTGCTGAGAAACAACCGCAAAATCCCAGTGGCGTGCAACAGAGAGAACTCACATAGCTCCTGCTTCTGCAGGTCAGCTGATACAGGCTCAGCTGGGCCGGCTGATTTCGTCGGGCTTGGCCGGAGTCATTGGCTCTGTTCTGTGGGTCTCATCCTTTTCTAGCTCTGGCCAACTAGCCCAGGTATGTGCTTATGATGACAGCGGGGATGCAAGAGAGCAGGCAAAAACACATGAGGCCTCTTAAAGCTCAGGCTTGCAACCGGCACATTGTGACCCTCATCTTATTCCATTGGCCAAAGCAGTCCACACGGCCAAACCCAAAGTTAAGGGACGGGGAAATATACTCCATTCCTTTGGTGCAAGGAGCTGCAAAGTCACGTGAGACAGGACATACACAGAGGGAGGAGCCAGTGAGTTGCTCCACTTGTCCAACCCGGTTTCCCCCAAGTTCCCCATTACATTGTGCCCCAGCTGGAATGAGCCCCCATCTACCTACCTAAACCCAACCTATTCTACAAGTCCCAGACCAACAGCTTCCCTCCTCCACCATNTACAAGTCCCAGACCAACAGCCTCCCCTCCTCCACCATATGGAGCCCCACAGCTGACCAGAGCTGTTCCAATGCTCTGGACCTTATGGAATGTGTCTCCTTCAGTGCCCACGATGCTGGAGTTCAAACAACAGGGACAGGTTGACGGATTAGGCTCTCCATGAAGGGGATGTGGTGCTGGTCCTTAGCTTTCCCAAGAAGAGAAGGAAGTGTTGATTGTCTCTGATAGAACTGTCTGACCTAAAACCCCTGGGGAGCTGAATCGTATGATTCCCTTTCTGGGGTCACAGTTGGAACCAATCTGCGGTCCACCAGTAAAGGACACTGTATTTTGTTGTGCTGGCCCCACAGCAGCACCGCTTGGGCACCAATGCCCACAGTGCCCCCTTCAGCTGGTGTCAGAAACTTCATTCTCCTGGGACCCAAGACATAGCGGGGCTCAGGAGCAGATATAATTGGGTCCCTCTAGAGGATTCTGAACCTCTCATGTCAGCCACGATACCCAAAACTTCCATGTTGACGAATGCTTCCCCCTATAAAATCATAGACTGCACAGACAAGTGTGGGTTATAGACCCACACACCCAGACCTCAATTTAGATTTATTCAATCCAGCTCCAACTATAAATATACTTTTTTTAAAGTGAGAAAATTAGGTAGAAGAGACAAAAGTAGGAAAAAAACAGATGAAACCCTAAGCATGACGAACACTCAACATTAATTATATTGCATTCCTGATAATACCCAGCATTCGAGGAGCTGGGAGGATAATAAAATGTGTGGATGGCCCCAGTTCAGCTTCTGCCACAGAGATCAATGGCTGAGCCTCCTTTCTCCCATCTTGGATCTTCCTTATCAGGCTTCTGGATTTTCAAGATCTCATTCACCTCTGGCTACAGGACCAGGCCTGCTGGGTCTCAAATACAGTCTGACCCCCACATAGATTCCCCCTCATTCCCCAAGGCCACCCTCTCAAAATCCTGTTCTGCCACTTTCTTCAAGACTGGAGGCAGCCCAGACCCCTGAACACCAGGCCATAAACTCTTATCTCTTCTCCCTCTTAAGTGCCCAGGGACCATTTTGCACACACCTCTCAGCAGCAGCTGCAGCAGACACCATAAGCCTGTGAGCAGGATTCATTAGCTCCATAACAGGTCCTGGTGCTCACCCTCCCCAGCACTCCGCTTCCTCGAGGTAACTGCGGGCTCCGGCAGAGGGAAGAAAAGAGAGAGTCCAACATCCGCTGATGCCCCACAGTGGCTCCAGTGGCCACTCGGAACACATCAATGTGGGCTCCTGGCTCTGCAGGCACGAACCAGAGCCTGGTAGATGCACTTCCAGCCTGGCCGTGCTGCCGCTGCTCAGAGTACAATTTAGGACATTTTTTTCCATGCCGTTCAGGAAAATGGGGACCTACAGAGATTTGCTAATTGGCATCGCAAGTCCTAGCATGCCCTGATGCCCGCAGAGCACCTTGTTACTTTAATTGTTTGGAGACCCATTTTCATACCCCAAGACCAGGGGCCAGAGACTCTGTAATAACCTGAAGACAAGAGGTGATAAATGTTCTCATTGCATCTGCTCTGGATGGAATGTTGTTTGCCATTTCAGCCATGGCAGGCCAGGACAATTCTAGGGATACTTGTGATCTAAGAAGTTCCTTCCATTGGGTCAGGGTCCACAGGAAGAAGGGATCCATCAGGGTTACCACAAAGGGGGATGAGCTGGCGTGGGAGGTCATGGGCACTAGTGGCAGGGGCTCAAACTGACCCCCTTGGTCAGGCCAGAAACCTGACCATTACCTATGGTTCTTCTTCCTCTCTCCCTGACCAACTTATCAATCAGCAATGTTACCTGCTAACGTTCTAGAATCTGTCCCATCCTTCCCATTTCCATTACCAAAGCCTCAATTCATTTCTTACCTAGACTATTCTCTCCACTCACATCCCCCAGTCTGAGTCTCCAGCCCTCTAACCCAGGGAGTAGCAAACTATAGCTCATGGACCAAGTCTGGCCAGCTACCAGACTCAGTAAATAAAGTTCATTGGCGCACAGCCACGCCCATCTGCTTGCACTTCGTCTATGACCATTTTTATGCTACAACATCAGAGTTGAATAGTTGCAAGACAGCATGTGGCGCACAGAGTGAAAAACATCTACTATGTGGCCCTTTAAGAAAAAGCCTGCTAAGCTCTGCTCTCAGCCACCACCAACCGGCATGAGTTTAAGTCACTTGTCTCAGGATTCACCAACTGCTCCCCCTGTCAAATGGGAAAAATTAAATTCCTTGGCATGCATTCATTCATGCAACATTCTTTATGAATCTTTACCTAGTTCCAGGATTACAAATCGGCAGCCCATGGGTTTCATCGAGCTGCTGTATGTCTTTTGTGGCCCACAGAGTCAAAATACTAAATTAATTGCCAGCTTTTACAAATCACGAGATTATACATCAAAGTTCAGATTTCTGATTTACCTTGGAAAACACAAACTCTGGCAACACGCAGCCCCTGTTCCCACACAGCATCCATCAGCCAGAATCAGTCCACATCTGCCCTCTTTAGATGATGCCTGTGCTCTCCAGGTCACACAGACCCTACCACTCCCTAATATCCTACACCAGGCCTGCTTCCCTCATGTAGGCAGATGAGTCTGACATTCTCTCTTTACTTTCCTTCTCTCTTTACCAGCCAGCCCTGGTAGTTCTCCCCCTGGAATGATTTACTACAGTTATACCCAAAGACTCAGAGTTCCCAAAGAAGCCATGCTCTCTCCCACCTCCACGCTTGTGCACACACAGCGCCCTTATATTAGTCTGCCAGGGCTGCTGCAAACGGAGTGATTTAAACAACAGAAACATATTTTCTCATGGTTCTAGAAGCTGGAGGTCCAAGACGAAGGGGGAGAGCAGACTGGTTCCTTCTGAGGCCTCTCTCCTTGGCTTAAAGTTGGCCTTTTTCTCTCTGCATCTTCATATGGTCTTCCCTCCGTGTAGGTCTGTGCCCTAATCTCCTCGTCTTATGAGGACACAAGGCACACTGGATGAGGGCCCACCTAATGATCTCATTTCACTTTAAGTACCTTTTCAAGGACCCTACCTCCAAATAGAGTCACATTTTGAGGTACTGGGGGTTAGGACTTCAACATACAAGTTGGGGTGGGGGACACCATTAAGCCCATACGCCTGTCTTCCAGGAATGCCCTCCCCTACTTTAATCATCTGACAAATACTCACTCTTTCTTTAAGAGGCAGCTCAGATGCCCTTTCCATGGTGAGGCCTCCTCAGAAATCTCCTGCAGGATTTGCCTTCCCTCTTAGATTTCTTTGCCACTTGGGCATGCCCTCGCTAGAGAGCTATCCCTTTGCACTACAATGATTTACATTCCCCCTTTTTTTCCCCACTGAACTGTGAGCTTCTGGAAATAGTAACTACTTTTTCATCTCTATTCATTCAATAAATATCCACTGGGGCCCTACCTGTGCTGGGCATTGTTGATGCCACTGCAGATTTGACAGTGAACAAGATGGACTAGTTTCCTGCCTGCACGGAGTCCACACTCGAGCGAGGGAAAAGGGTAATAAATCAGAAAATAAACAAAAGCGGAAACTTTCACAGCACCATGCTTAACCCCTTGGGGACATTCAAAAGTCACTGAATGAATGCTGTAAGGGAAATGCATGCAAGAAGGGTCTAGACATCTCAGGACATTTTCAGACTTAGATTTCTGTGGTGTTTTGACTCTGAGCTGCTGAAGCAGTTATTACGTAGAATATCAGTCAGCCTCCGCTTGTCCTGAAAGCTAGTGTCACTAGCTTGGGTCACTGCCTCCCTGTGTCCTTCCTTAAGTCATGGGACCCAACACCAACCCCAGGAAGAGATGTAAGAACCAACACAAAGCCCACCAATGACCCACACTGCCCCTACCTCAAAACCCCCCAGAATTAAGGTCCGGTTGCCAGTGGCCAGACCCAGATATGGGTAATATTTTCCTGTGTGCAACTTCCAAGTAAATCTGGGGGGATGGGAGGGGTGGAGAGGACAGGACAAAGGACTAGGCCTAAGAGGACCCCCTCTATGTAAACGATGTCCATTTCAGGAGCATCAGAGTCTATAACCATCTGTAAGGCAGTAATGGGTGATTTCTGGAAGTTCTCCACTAATACATGAGGAAAGGCACCAGCCACACCATAACCCCCACTCTGCTGAAAGCACAAAGCCAGTGGGAGCTCAGCATGGCCACCCGTCATGTCCATTCCCTTCCTGTTTCCCACAATTCTTAAAAAGTGCTATTTGTGTATCACTGAATTAAAAAAATGCCTATTATAGAAATTTTTAATTGGATTACAAAATTCACCCATGGAACTCCATGTCTTCTCATAATCATTCATACATATAAAATTCAGAAATCATTTCTGTCACATAAAAATTTATGTTAAACTTATGGGTTAATGTTAAATTTATACATGAGTAGGAAGTGGCTTACAAATCCTAGGCACCTCACTCTAGAGCACATCTAGTGGTCTTTTATAACATTTACTGCACTTTATATATTCCAATAGGGCCTGCATGTCAATTATCTATTGCTGGATGGTTTATATTGTTGGTGACCACTCTTGATGACTATATATATGATTATATTTAAATGATTATTTTTTTTTTGGTATCTTGAATTTCAAAGATTTATTTATAATATTAAATAATGAATTTTATTTATTTTTTTGCAATTCTGCATTTGTTTTTTGGGGTTTTTTTATAATTTTTTATTATATTATGTAAGTCACCATACAGTACATCCCTAGTTTTTGACGTAAAGTCCAATGATTATATTTTCTATGCAACTATTGTCAGTAAAGAAATGGTAAGGCTCACCAAACTACCAAATTCTTATTATTTCTAATAGGTTTTAGTTCATTCCCTGAGATTTTCTACGTAGATATTCCCATCATTTTAAGTAATGATTATTTTGCCATGTCCCTTCCAATATATATCCTTAGTTCATTTTCTTCTATAATTACATTGGCGAGCAATCCCAGGGCACATGTAAATAATGAGAGAAAGAGTAGTTTGTTCCTATATTCAGTGGAAATGTCATTAGGGTTTCCCCACATTGACAGGCAAAATGTTGGTTAGCTGTTGGTTTGGTATAGATTTCTTTTTTTGGTTAATAAAAAATGCACTTTCAGATTCCAATCATCCTAATATCAGTAACAGATGTCAGATTTTATCAAATATTTTTGAGGCTCTACCACGATGATCTCAAGATTTAGAGAATACTTATTTCCTACACTACACATTTCCACAATCCTTTATTTTCCCGTGTCACAGGGCCAACAGTAGAATTACTAGATCAAAGATATAAATGTTTGAAAGTTCTTCATGTATTTTGTCAAACTGCATCCCCAAAGGATTGGGCCAACTGACACTCCCCACCGGGCCCTACCCCACAGAGGATGAAAACAGACTCTGCCCAGCATTGTGCCTTAACAACTAAAATCTCTGTCAACTGATAAGACTACTGAATGTTGGCCATAAAATATACAAGATATACCACCTCTGTCCCGCTCTCCTACTGCCAACTCTTAAAAAATAATTGTTGGTCCTCAGGTTTATGGTACCTGCTGACATTTCATAAAGATTTTAACACAATTCCTCTGGAAGAGCCCTGAAGGAATATCTAGCACGATGATTGAGAAACACTTTGAGTCACAGAACTATAATAATCTGAAAACGTTACATGTGCTTTTCCCAGGAAAAAAATGTGCACACGTGTTTTTTTTTTTTTCCCAGAAATTTCCAAATATCTACAGATCTCCTGAAGCTCATCAGGGGCGTGTCACAGACCCACAATGAAGAAGTCTGACCTAGTCCAACACTTCTATTTTACAAATAAAGACAAATGAGGCCAGCAAATCCTGCTTTGGTTAAAAACTGAAATGTGATTGGAGGTAAAGGGTGTGAGCCCCGGGGCAAGGGAGAGTAATTGGGTAGTTGACAGAATGAGGTGAAGGCAGACATCCCCTCATTGTCCTAACAGAGAACACATGCTCTCATCCCAGAAATAACAAAGTTTAATCCCTCATAAAGATAGCACCAGCTCTGCCCTGTGATGTAAGGAGCAGCATGACCTTCCAGATGAAAAGCCAGCTCAGACTCGTGTGCCTGCCTTCAGGGTCATCTCCAGACTGAATGCTCCAGAGCTTGCAGAGAGGGCCTCAAAGGGACCAAACTGTCACCAAGAAAATCACAAGAAGGGAGGCCGACAATTCTCTGTGACTCTCCATCCAGGAGATCCACCCTAACTTTGTGAGATACTCAAAATTCTAAACCCTTAGCAGATTTGAAAAAGTGGTTATTACCTTATCACCATGAAAGTTGAGCAAAGAAAAGCAGGGTACAGATTGTATTTCACAGTGATTTCGACCCTATTTAAAAAGCAAAATAAAAATATGTGCAGCATGAAGAAGACAAAAACTAAAAGCAATAACATGAAAAACTGCAGGAGGAGTAGGACTCAAAGTGGGGTTTTTCCCCTTTTTTCTATATTGTCATGAATGAACCTACCTCCTTGGAATAAAACAAAACTGCATCGTAAAGAAACACAATGGTGCTTACTGGGTGCTTGTTATCTGGCTATTTTGTCCCATTTTACACAACCCAAGGAAACGCATATTATTAGCCTTGTTTTACAATGAGGGCAGTAACCTCTGATGGGCTAAATAACTTGACCAAGTTATAGCTGGTAAGTGCAAAGCCACATTTTAAAAATAAATGTTGACCTACTCTAAACCATACTTTCCAACCTTAGCTGCACATTAGAATCATATGGGAAGGTTTTAAAAATTTTGCTGTCCAGGCCACATTCCAGACCAATTAAATCTGAATTCCTCACGGGGCGCCTGGGTGGCTCAGTTAGTTAAGCATCTGCCTTCAGCTCAGGTCATGAGCTCCGGGTCCCAGGATCGAGCCCCACGCTGGGCTCCCTACTCAGTGGGGAGTCTGCTTCTCCCTCTGCCCCTCCCCACCGTTTGTGCACTCTCACTCTCTCTCTCTCTCTCAGATAAATAAACAAAATCTTTGAAAACAAAATCTGAATCCCTCAGTAACATGAGCTTGGTGCCGGTGACAGCAAGAATGTGGTCTTTAAAGACCAGCCCTATAGTGGGGTTCCTGGCAAGCCCAACCTCCAGCCCTTGGGGACACCCTTTGTGCACCTTCAAGGCCTTCAAGAAACTCGTTTCTGCTTAAACTAGCTAAAATGCCTTCTGTTGACTATAATCAAGAAAAAGTAACTTAAGCCCTCTGAGCCTTTTTAGGAAGAATGATTAGCAGTATTAGGAATACAACAGAGGTGTACAGAGCTTGGAGGTTGAGGCTGGACTGCCTGCATTCAAATCCCAGCTCTGTCACTTCCACTGCGGCTTTGGACAAGTTACATCAACTTTCTGAACCTCAGTTTCCATGAAGTACAATGAACATAGTATATACTTTGCCCAGTGTCTTGAAGATCAAAAGGGAGAGTATAAATGGTGCTTTGCACACATAACGCACTTTAAGTCTAGCTATTACTAAATAACTAAACTATTGTTGAGGTTGGCACTGAAAGCTCTTCCCTTCCATAAGACCATTACAACCCCAAGCTCCAGGAATGCTAATATCCATGCTTCTTAGAGGCCAGGCCATTCCCACCATCATCCCTCGGCCCTTGTGCCTCCTGCCTGGAATTGATGAGGGAACAGAAGGCTAGCTGAGGACAAAGCATAAGCTGACACCCTGCAACCCACCCCCCACACACAGTCCTGGGTGGGATATGTGCGATATTCTTCCAGGAAGCTCCCAACTGGCTTAATGCCTTGCTAGAGGGAAAAACAACTTTAACTGGACAATGGCAAGGCCTCCAATATCTTGTAGGTCCTCTTTAACATATGAAAATCCTTTTGAAAGTTCCCTTTTTCTTACCTCCCCCAACCCCATAGTATGTAATCTGCCACCCCTCACACCACCGGCGCAGCTCTTTCTGCCCATTGTCCTGCCCCCGTGCTTTAATAAAACCACCGTTTTTGCACTAAAGATGCCTCAAGAATTCTTTCTTGGTCAAGAATTCTTTCTCGGTCGTTGGCTCCAGACCTCACTGAACCTCCCCTAAATCCCAAAACCCCATGGAAATGGAATGACCGCACTTTTCTTTCTCACCTATACAAATTTTTCAAAACCTAACTTCCCTCCCTTCTTCATGAAACCCACGCTGCTATTTCCCTTCTCTGAACCTACGTAGCATCTGGCAATCCCTACTGCATAATTTAGTACTTAATTATGCATTGCAGTGATAATCTCAGTATTCCCTCCTAGATAAGTCCTGTCTCAACAGCTACACTGTAGACTTCTCAAGGGCAGGTTCCTTGCGTCATATATGTCTTGGTCAACCGCGCTGGGCTGGACACTTAGGAGGAAAGAAAAGAAAAATGTGTCATATTGAATTGATCAATTCAACAGATGCCAAATCAACGTCTCAGGTCACAGAAGTGGGGGGAAGGTCCGAGAGGAAGCCAGGAGTGGGTCTCCGGCAGCCCTGAATTCCACCCAGCTGAATGACTAGGAGGCTGTTTGGTAATTTGCATACAGATGACAGTCTACAGAATGCAGGTGCCTGCTTCTAGACCACAGAGGCCAATTAGATGCTTCACATTTAAAAGCAGACTCTTTAAGAAGTGCCTGTGAGAACAATTAAGAGCACGAAACACAGTAAATGAAACTGGAAGTTAACAAAAGCTATTGAAAGAAGTTGGAGAAAATGGCCAGTGGCCAAATGGGAGGAAAGAGAGTCCAGTGGATCAGGGGACAGACTATGGAAGCCAGGAGTACTGGCCCCGGTCCCTGAAGAGCCTCCCACAGGCCAACTGTAACAGAGATAATAATAGTGCTAGCCTCGTTTGGGAGTTGTTAAGATTGAATGTATTAATATATGTAAAGTAATTAAAACAGTGCCTAGCACTTAAGTGCTCAATAATAGTTGGTTGCAATGATTATGATGATTATTAATAAGGTATTATATATGCTCCAAAATAGCAGGGACCTTTTCCACCTTGTTTTCTCAGCACCCCAGCACTTCCAGAACACAGGAGGAAACTCAATAAATGTTTGTTGAGTGATCGAATTAAATGGCAAGCGAGGCTAGTGACACATTATGATCTGGAGCAGCCTGCAGACTGGCTACCCAAGTGCCTTATTAGTGCTCCCTCCTTCCTACAGCAAAGTCTCAGGAGCCCTTTTGTAAGCCCAGTTTGATAGCCTCAGGGACCCCCTCCTGGCTCATCCACTCGGACTCTCCTGGCCAGGGATCCATCCCCTCCACAGATCATCTGCTTCCTGCATCTTACCCAGCCCCCTTTGGACCTGCATGTTCTGAGCCCTCCCCCAGCTCTAAGCTGGGACTCTAGAATCTTACCAGCCTGGGTTTAAATCCCAGTGTTCCATGTCTTGCTAACCAGTGTCCTTGGGCCATTTACTTCCTGTGTCTGACCTCAGTCTCCTCACCTAAAAAGTGGAATAATGAAACCCACTGATGGATATAAATGCCCATAACGTGCCCAGCACAGTGTCTGCACACAAAGGGGAATGGCCCGATGTTAATTCCCTCCCAGTGTGCTACTTGCACAATATGGTGGAATCCCCAGAGCCCCATAAAAACAACTGGACGAGCCATTTGGCTAGCAAGAGCCTGGTGGTTGAAATCACCAGCATCAAGTCTGTTACTCCAAAAGAAAGCAAAGCTTTGTCATAAAACTGAGTTGTGGTAGGATGCTAGGAAAAGCTGTTTGCCGCAGCCTTAACAGGCAAGACAGAAAGGGTACAGCCTCAGAGGCCAGGGGACAGGTTTATTAGTAGGGTCAAAGCCAGGGGAGCTGCTGGAGAGTCAGGGTGACTTACCAGCATGAAATAGTGTGTCTTCACAGATAAGATCACCCACAGAGCAGCCAGGAGGCTACTTCAGAAATAAAAAATCATAATGGGCTACTGGGAGAGCAAATACCAGTAAGAACCCAGAGCCCCGGTCAAAGATCTTCTGTAAGGAGGGCCACATCAGAAGCACCAGGGAAAGTTTTCAAGTACAGAATCTGGATCCCTCCTTAGAGTTTCTAGTGTAAGTGATCTCTAGCAACCTGTCACAATTTTTACAAGAATCCCAGGTGATGATGTTAAGGACGCAGCCAAGTTTTGGACTGAGTTACAATATGAGGATTGTTTTATAATTAGCTCAGCAGCAATCCAGACACCTGGATTTATCCATCCATTTATTTAACAAATATTCATTATATGTTTTTTGTAAGAAAGAAGGAAGGAAAAGATGGTCAGGTCCCTCATCAAGCTTACCGCTGACAAATGGAGACACTGACCAAAGAGCCTGACAATCAATTGTTCATTCATTCACACAAAAATTAAGTCTCTACCCCGCGGCGGGCCCTGTGCTAAGGAAACAGGCCCTAAAAAAGTGGGAAGCGACAAAAAACTTAAGAGAAAGTAGCATTTTAGATCTCAACCTATCCAAAGGAGACATCACTGCTTTCCTTCTCTTTTTCAGAATTATGTCTTATATTATTCTCTGTGAGGGGAAAGGAATATTTCCTAAAGTTCAGAGAAAAGATTATGTTTCTAAGAACACAGTCTGCAAGCTTAGGAGACAGGTTTACACAAATGAAATACTGACAGTATGTGCTCAAATGATACTAATGGGGTAAAAAAAAAAAAGGAGTGAAGAGAGTAAAAATGAAAAATATTAAGAGCAGCAGTAATAATATCTAACATGTTAAGCACTTACTACGTGCCAGGCATTGATCTCAGTGCCAAACAGACCTAAATAAAAATACACAGCCTTTTCATCTGCTACTGGAGCGAGCAGCAAATGCAGTAAGTAGCTCTTTGGAGACGTAATTCCACAACGGCATGAGCAGTCTTAAAAAGCATCCCTGTCATTTGACCATGTTCCTTCTTTTAAGAAAGTGCATTCTTTGGAACTATCACAAAGGTTTCGTGCACAAAGATGTGCATCACTGGTTTATTATGGCACAAAACCTGGAAACAAACCAACTGTCCAACAGCAGGGGTTTCCTTAAATTATGTATCTGCTGCATCCACATAACTAAAGAATGAGGAGACTCTCTTTGTACTGACATAAAACCCCTGCCAAGATTTACTAGTAAGTGAAAAATGCAAGGTGCAGAAGTGTGTGTGGGATCTTTGAAATTTCATGTCACATGCATGTATCAACTTGGCAAAAATGATTTCAAGGATTTAAAGCAACATGCCAAACTATTATAGAGTGTAATTCAAGGTGAGGATAAGAAAAGCTGGGAAAGAATTTGGGGAAAGTGTTAACTGATTTTGAGTAGTAGACCACTGGATACTTTTTCTCCCATTTTCCTCTATTTCTAAATTTAGATGTGTGACAAAATGAAATATTTTTGTCATAAAAAAGTTAAATAAAAGAAGTCATGGTTCCAACCTAGGGATTTGCTTAAAACCTTACAATGCACATAAGAAGGGATTCATGATCAAGAAACAAACACCAAGGATTAATGGCAAAAAATGTCAAGAATATGGTCAGAAAGGCATAAATCCTAGAATAATATTTAAAAAAAAAAACCCAAAAAGCCGAGGGCCTCTCAAAATTGAGTTTTGTCTCTTCAACAAATGGGAAAACTGGACAGCAACCTGCAAAAGAATGAAACTGGACCACTTTTTTATACCACACAAAAAAAATTAAAAATGGATGAAAGACCTAAACGTGAGACAGGAAACCATCAAACTCCTAGAGGAGAACACAGGCAGTAACCTCTCTGACATCGGCCACAGCAACTTCTTACTAGATATGTCTCCGCAGGCAAGGGAAACAACAGCAAAAATAAACTACTGAGACTACATCAAAATAAAAAGCTTCTACCCAGTGAAGCAAACAATAAACAAAACCAAGAGGCAACCTTCAGGATGGGAGAAGATATGTGCAAACGACATACCTGATAAAGGGTTAGTATCCCAAATCTATAAAGAACTTATCAAACTCAACACCCGAAAAACAAATAATCCAGTTAAGAAATGGGGAGAAGACATGAATACACATTTTTCCAAAGAAGACATCCAGATGAAAAGATGCTCACCACCACTCATCATGAAAAAATACAAATCAAAACTACCATGACGTATCACCTCACACCTGTCAAAATGGCTAAAATTAACAACCTAAGAAACAACAGTGTTGCGAGGATGCAGAGATAGGGGAACCCTCATGCACTGTTGGTGGGAATGAAAACTGGTGCAGCCACTCTGGGGAACAGTATGGAGGTTCCTCAAAAAGTTAAAAATAGAATTACCCTACAAGCTAGCAATTGCATTACTAGGTATTTACCCAAAGGATAGAAAAATACTGATTCGAAGGGGACACATGCATCCTGATGTTCAATAGCACCACTATCAACACCAGCCACATTATGGAAAGAGCCCAAAAGTTCATCGACTGATGAATAGAAAAAGAAGGATGTATATATACACACAATGGAATATTACTCAGCCATAGAAAAGCATGAAATCTTACCATTTGCAATGACATGGATGGAGCTAGAGACTATTACACTAAGCGAAACAAGTCAGAGAAAGACAAATACCATATAATTTCATTCATATGAAGAATTTAAGAAAAACAAAACAAATAAATATAGGAGGAAAACAAAAGAGAGAGGGAAATCATAAAACACTCTTAACTATAGAGAACAAAAGTGACGGTTGCTGGAGGGGAGGTGGGTCGGGGGATGGATGAAACAGGTGATGGGGATTAAAGCGTGAACATGTTACGATGAACACCAAGTGTTGTATATAAGCACTGAATCACTAAATTCTATACCTGAAACTAATATTACACTATATATTAACTAGAATTTAAATAAAAACTTGAAACTAAAAAATTGAGTTTTAAAGGATCACTGAGAAGTTGTTTGGGGGGGGGTGTTTCTTTTTAAATGTGTTGGTTAGGACACTCTGTCCTAACTTACAAGAACGCCAACTCCAACTGCATGAAGCAAAAGAGGGGATTTACTGGGTTACAGAATTAAAAAGTCCAAAGGAAGAACTAACTTCTGGAATAGCTCACGAGCAACTTGACTTACTTTCTCTTAACTCAGTTCTCCACCATATCAGGCCCCAGGTAGTGGCCCCTGGAAACCTAGACTCACTTCACTTTACTACAAGCTGTTCTAGAAGAAAAGAGCCTCTTCTTCTTTCCCCAGAAGAGGCTAGAACATCTAAGACACACCAACTGGGTCACATGCCATCTCTGAACCAACCATTGGAGTCAAGGGAAAACGATGTCCTGATTGCCCAAGCCAAAACATACGGCATACCCTGGAGTCCAGGGCGTACTGAACACCATCTGAATCTCCTTCCAGAAGAAAAGCAGATACTAGAAGAGGGAGACTTGGGAGCAAAACAACAGCTGACCCCTGGGTAACAGAGAAAAGGATAAATTCACGCGTGACCATATCTTTGATAACAAAAAAAAAGAAGAGCAAAAGATGAAAAACATACCATTAAGAAGAACAGGAAATTGAACATAAATAAGAAGCTAGTAAGGGCTCATTGCTTTAAATGAGTTCAGAGGTTAGAGGAACAAAGTCTCACAATTCATCATTATGTCCATGGAGCTGCCATCAAAGACCTGGGCTTTGACATCTTTGGGAGAAACCAAAAAACTAGGGAGGCCCCAAAGGAGACAGAGAGGAGTTGAAAGTTGATAGCCGAGGACCACAGCCAACCACTGATTTCTGAAGAAATTGTTGGGCAGATCATAAAATAGCAGATTTAAAATGCAGGCTTAGAGAACAGTTGATTAACAAAACTACTGGAAGCTCACCAAGCGCCAAGTCTGCCAAATGCACTGTGTGGGATCACCAGGTTGGGACCTCTTGGGAAGACCATGTTAAAAACAGCACATGCAGTTTCCAGAAGAGCATTTGGGAATTAGAAAACAAGTTCTAGTGATAAATCTTTGGACAGTAGAAGAACATGAGTGTGACTGAGCAGCTGACTGGCTGGCTATCCGTACCAACTGAATGTCAGCATGGCTGTCCTGAGAATGGCTATCAAGTGTATTGACTGTGCCAAGAACCAGGCTGTCTCACAGCACCACCTCGTTTAAACGTCTAAGCAATGCAGAAGGTAGATACTTACTGGTGCCCTTTAACAGATGAGAATGCTAAGGCTTAAAGCTAAAAAACAAAAAAACAAAACAAAACAAAAAAAAATGTCAAACTAGCAAATGATTGAGCGGGCATTCTGACCCAGATCTGTCCAACTGCAAATTTTTTCCTAATAAACAGTGTCTTCGGCTGATGTGGTATACAGTGAGTGTTCATAACTGGGAGCTGTTCTCATGACCTGTTAGCATGATCCCAAACAAAATATTGCCCTCTAAGTGTGAAAATGTGCCCAGTTTACTTCTCTTCTGGGGGCACCTAAAAACTTAAAGGCGAAACCAAGAAAAGACAGCAGCTTCTTTGGGGCAGGAGGTTAACACCTGAGGTTTTGAGGGACAAAACTCTTGGCCAATGGCTTCTCTACCTGTGCCTGATATTTTTCTTTCCAGAAAACCTGCTCATTTCTGTTCTTCTTCCTTCTTCCTCATCTTTTGTCTGCTTTTTCAGCTATCTACGCAACTCATGATTTTATTTCTTTATCTTATTTGGTGTCTTAATCACCAAAATAACACATGCTTATCATCAAACTATCAAGCAACAGATAAGTGCATAGTAAAAAGTGAATGTCCTCATCCCTTAGGAAACTGCTGGTGACAGTCTGACACACAACCTTCCACAATATTTACTGTGTACATATAAGTAAACCATGTTTAATACAATGTTATATATGTATATAGAAGTGGTGAGACACACACCAGAAAGGCCAGCTGCCTTGAGCAGTCTCTGAAGTGTGCACCTCTCAGCGTGGACACCTCTCAGAAACCATATTCACTGCCCCTTATGCTCATTCCTCTACCAGTCAACAAATGTGTGAGTGCCTACTATGTGCCAGCTGCCATGCCAGGTGATCAGAATACAGCTGGGACAGGCACAGGACCATTCCTGGAGACAAAATCTGGATGGTGGGTCTCAGTTCCAGAATACAATTGCCAAACACCTTCCCTGGGCCAGCCCTTGCAGAGGGTGTGGGATATTACAGTTAAAACAGACAAGGCCCCTGCTCTGAGGTGCTCATGAAATAGAAGAGACATATCGGAAAATTAGATTACTTAATTTCTGTTTTTTATTACATTATTATTAACTAAATTTACTGAGCATTTATGAGGTGTCAGGCACTACACTAGCACTTCATGCACATTAACTCATTTAATCCTCACATGGACCCTTTGAAGTAAGTACAATGACTATCCCCATTTCACAGATGTGGACACTGAGGCTCAGAGAGGACCACTGAGTTGCTTGAGGTCCCACAACTGGTCAGTGACCGGGCTGCGACTCAAGCACTCAAAAGAAGAGGAATCCTCCTCTTTTACTCACCGTGCTATTCTGTTCCACGGCATTCTCTTTTGCTCCGTCATCAGCAGATTCCTACAGACCCTACATGATTCTCCTCTGTTCCAATCAATTTGTGCCTGGGTCTCCAAATTTTAGGGAACAGCCTTGCTTGAACTATACTGATAGTCACAACAACTAAAATTGTGTCACATACAACAAAGAATATTCCCAGGGTACCCAGCGAGACAGAAATAGATCTGTTAATAGTCTCCTGCATTCAACTTGAAAGGTTAACATTCAGGGTCACATTCCTCCCGAGCTTGAAGACCAGGGGCATCAACGTAATGAGAGGCGCCAGCACGCCGTGAGGTCTGGACTAGTGACCTGTGAACTTCCGTTGAGCCCTTAGGCCTTGTGATTTTTTTTGAGTTCAGCATGGCGAGAGAACTTAACAAGGATCTTGGTCAAAAGAAGTCTTGATCGTTTAATGAAAAAGGCTAACTGGTCGACATCCCACTGTCTATTTATTTTCAGATCAACCTAAGTCATAATTCTATTTATTATCTTACTCCCATCACACCCCTGCCCCTGCCCTGCACCCAATCACTGGCAGCCAGCTCTACAATATAAATGTTCTACAGGGTCTCCCAGCCCTGCAGGATTCCCAAAATAGTGATGCCTTGACTGCAGAGGTGTCAATAGCTAGCTCTATAAAAAGGTCTTTCCGCTGAGTCAAATGACTACTAGGTTGTCCCAACAGGACCCCTTCTTTCATCATGCCACTCCTTCCCTAAGCTCCTGTTCTCCATTCAGACCCTTCAGTTCACATCAACAATGCTCTATTGAGCTTCTACCGTG
Organism: Ailuropoda melanoleuca; assembly: GCF_002007445.2. NCBI lineage: Eukaryota > Metazoa > Chordata > Mammalia > Carnivora > Ursidae > Ailuropoda > Ailuropoda melanoleuca. The sequence goes on from NC_048227.1 coordinate 25,793,901, forward strand.
GGCTAAGCACAAGACTAGGCTGGGGATAGAAAGATGAGACCAGGTCCTATAAGATCCACGGCACTCATCATCAGAAGGAAAGGGTAAACCGCTACACCAAAATAAAAACAGTACTGTGTTTTCCATGCAGTAATACAAGAAAAAAACAAGATAAAGGGGAAGGGTTATTTATTCTCTTAATGGCAAGGGTAGGAGATGACATAAAGCAGTTTTCACAGATGAGGGCAACGGAGGAAACAAAGGCAGGAAATCATTAAAGGACATGTTTGGTAGGTCGGGGAGTGGGAAGAAGAAAAGAGGATCACACATAATTCAGGAAAGCTATTGTGTGTAACATGGGGGAGAAGAGTGGCAGGAGATGAGCAGAACAAATTGTGATTGTCCCCCAACTACTTTGCTTGCTTAGTCATTTGATTTTAGATTTTGAAATAATTTCACACTAACAGGAAAGCTGTAAGATTCACATAAAGAACTCTCTAATATACCCTTTCCACCTAGTTGCCCCAGTCAGTATTTTCCTACACTAGCTACATCATCTTTTCTATATACACACATTTTTGTGATTATGTTCTGAGCCACTTGAGAGTGAGTCAAGGTCATGATATTCCTTTACCCTCAACACTTCAGCGTGTTATTTCCTAAGACCAAAGCCACTTTCTTGTAACTACTATATAAAGTCAGGAAATTTATGTTGACTTAATACTTATTCATATTTAACCAATTTTCCCAGTAATTCCCTTCACAGCAAGCAAAAAGAATTAACCACCCTATTTTAAATTGGAACCCCAATACTGCCAACATGCGCTTGCCCTGTTTGATTTTTCTGGAGAGTACTTACCACCATCTAACATACAACATACTGTTATTTTTTAAACTGTCTCTTGCCTCCTGCCACCCCACTAGAATGTAAGTCCTGCAAGGTCAAGATTTTTGTCAACTTTGGTAACATGGTCCCAACACCCAGAACAGTGCCTGGCATGTGGTAGCTGTTCAATATTCTTTGAACGGCTGAACGGCCAAACCTGGAGGTACCTCTTCCCAACCTCCAATTCCTTCTTTTTTTTTTAAACCAAAAATCAATGTGATATTCATGTAAAGAACATTGAGGCTCCATGTTACTGCTTTCCCTCCTTTAAAGTTCTCCTTTGGGGTTCTTTTGTCCCCCCTGTAGGTATATGGTGCATATTTCCAGGGAGAGGGCTTAAACTGTTCTATCCCAGAACAATTAGGCTTCTCCTAAAGGAAGACCAAGTCAACTGAATCCCCTTTGGGCTCTCTGTATAGATGCAAAAGTCCTTGAAGTGCAATGCTATCTATCCCTCTGCAAATAGAGTTGGCATCTTTAAATCTAACTGAAAGATTAAAAGAAAACCCCCAACTGGAAGGTCAATGTATAGATTCAACAGTTAAATCAAGCCATATCCTTAAGCACATGGGACGCAAACCTTGTATTAAATCAAAGACTTAATCTAAGTTAAGCCACCCTGGCTGGGAAATTGACCTGGAGATGTGTAATTAACATCAGCCATTCAGCACCAACTGCCCGATCAGACAGTCTGCGGCCTGAACAACCTTGTTATAATTTCCAGGGGACTTTGAGGATGTTCACCTTTTAAGTTACAGAGATGGTGAGCTTGGCTTCATTCTACCTGACCTCATCTCCTATGACTCACCCCTGAGCTCATGACACTCCAGGCCCTTCGACTTCCTGGTGTTTCTCAAACATGCCAAGGACACTTCAAGGTCATTTGTACCTGTTCTCTAGCCAACTTCTTGTTGGACTTTGCTCAAATGTCACTTTCTCAGTGAGAACTTCTCTCTTGCCCTATTTAATTCTGTAAGGCCCTCCTGTCCCTGTCATTTGTTATACCCCTCCCCTGCTTTATCTTTCCCCATGGCATATATTACCTGACATACCAAACATTTTACTTATTCATTCTCTCTCTTTCCTGCAGTAGGATGTAAGACCTATGAAGGCAGGGGTTCTGTTTTTTCATTCATTGCTGCCTCCCCAGTCACTTAGAAGTGTCTGGTATATATCAGGCACTCAATACCTAATCTTTTTT